>NC_084745.1:432226-448590 GCF_033978785.1 Entelurus aequoreus | reverse complement strand
ACAAAACTGACCTTTCTTTGAGCAGATTGAGTTTCTGGAGCATCACTTTTGTGGGGTCAATTAAACACTCAAAATGGCCAGAAAAAGAGAACTTTCATCTGAAACTATCTGAAACTCGACAGTCTATTCTTGTTCTTAGATAATGAAAGCTATTCCACAAAATTGTTTGGGTGACCCCAAACTTTTGAACGGTAGTGTATATTATATTATATAATATATATTTTAAATGCACATGTATTTATATTTTTATTTCATATTTAATGTACATATTACATTTATGCTAATCATTTCAAGTGTTTTTAATGTATTATTTATTCAATTAAATTAGAAAATATGTATATTTTCATTTTATTTCAAAATGTACATTTATTTATATTTTTATTTGATTACACTTATGCTAACATTTCAAGTCATTTTATTTATTTTGATTCTTTATTATTTATTTACTTTTGCAAATATATATATATATATATTTTAATGCACATGTATTTATATATTTATATTCATATTTAGCGTACAGATTACATGTATGCTAGTCATTTCAAGTGTTTTTAATGTATTATTTATTCAATTAAATTAGCAAAATATGTATATTTTCATTTTATTTTCAAAATGTACATTTATTTATATTTTTTATTTGATTACACTTATGCTAACATGTCAAGTCATTTTTATTTATTTGAATCTTTATTTATTTATTTACTTTTGCAAATATGTATATATATATATATATATATTTATTTTAATGCACATGTATTTATATTTTTATTTCATATTTAGCGTACAGATTACATTTATGCTAGTCATTTCAAGTGTTTTAATGTATTATTTATCCAATTAAATTAGCAAAATATGTATATTTTTTAATTTAATTTAAAATGTACATTCATTTATATTTTTTATTTGATTACATTTATGCTAACATTTCAGGTCATTTTCATTTATTTTGAATTTTTATTTATTTATTTACAAATATGTATATATATATATATATATTTTTTTTAAATGCACATGTATTTATATTTTTATTTCATATTTAACGTACATATTACATTTATGCAAACACTTCAAGTCATTTTAATTGTTTCAATTAAATCAGCAAAATATGCAAATATTATTTTTTGAAATGTATATTTAGCTTCTTTGCACATTTGGTAACACGTGACCAAAGCAGGTCTATAATATTTATATATATATGTATTTTTTTTTAAAATATTTGCGCAAAGTGAAAGTGTTTTTCTGGATAGTGAAAGTAAAAATCAAATATGTCGTCGCTACGTGGATTATTATTGAGGGGAGGTGGAGGGACGGGGGTTCTTTTGGGAGTGTGTGAGGGGGGGGGGGGTGCGGATCAGCCAATGAGGGCGCGTCCCCGGGCCCCCACGTGACTGCCCTCCCCCCCTCCCCTCCTCCCATTGATCAGGGCTGACGGTGTTGTCTTTGCAATTCATTTATCTGCAGGAATGATTGCGACTATCAGTCTGCTGCTCGCCGTCTGACCGAGGAGGTGAAAGTCGCGCCACGGGGAGAGAGAAGAAAAAAAAAAAAAAAAAAAAAAAAAAAAAACACGCGTGGGTTGTTGTTGTGTTTCACGCGTGGGGCGTCCGACGCGCCGTAGAAAGTCAACAAGAAGGTTTGTCGGATTTGTTTTCTTTTTTTTTTTCGGAGGGCGACGACGACCGAGGGGAGGGGAGGGGAAGAAGACCCGTGTGTGCGCGACATCTTCCTGCGTGGGTTCACTCCTCGCTCGACACGCCATGCTCCTGGACGCAGGACCCCAGTACCCCGCCATCGGAGTCACCACCTTCGGCTCGGCCCGGCACCACTCGGCGGGCGAGGTGTCGGAGCGCGAGGTGGCGCTGGGCATCAACCCGTTCGCGGACGCCGGCATGGGCGCCTTCAAGATCAACCACGGCGCGCACGACGGCGGCCAGGCGGCCTTCTCCGCGGCAGGCGCCCGGCTACGCGGCGGCGGCCGCCTGGGCCACCACCACCACCACCACCACCACCACCCGGGCCACGTGGGCTCCTACTCCACCTTCAACTCCACGCGGGACTTTCTGTCAGGAACCGCGGCTTCGGCGAGGCGGCGAGCGGCGCGCAGCACAGCCTCTTCGCGTCCGGGGGCTTCGCGTCCGGCCACTCGGAGTCGGCGGCGGCGGCTCACCTGCTCTTCCGGGGCTCCACGACGCGCAGGCGGCGGCGGCCACGCCTCCTCCAACGTGCACGTCAACGGCCCAGATGCGCCTGGGCTTCACCGGGGACGTCTACGGCCGCGAGCAGTACGGCCACGTGAGCAGCCCGCGCTCCGACTACGCGCCCACGCAGCTCCACGGCTACGGCGCCATGAACATGAACATGGCCGCCGCCGCCGCGCACCACCACGGCGCCGGCGCCTTCTTCGCTACATGCGGCAGCCCATCAAGCTAGGAGCTCATCTGCAAGTGGGTCGAGCCCGAGCAGCTCGCCAGCCCCAAGAAGTCCTGCAACAAGACCTTCAGCACCATGCACGAGCTGGTCACGCACCTCACCGTGGAGCACGTGGGCGGCCCCGAGCAGACCAACCACATCTGCTTCTGGAGGACTGCTCCCGGGGAGGGCAAGCCCTTCAAGGCCAAGTACAAGCTGGTCAACCACATCCGCGTCCACACCGGGGAGAAACCCTTCCCTGTCCCTTCCCCGGCTGCGGGAAAGTCTTCGCGCGCTCGGAAAACCTGAAAATCCACAAAAGGACGCACACCGGTAGCGCGCGGGGAGTGGATTTGCACACACACAAAAAAAAAGATTAATATACTTGAATAATAATAATAATAATAACATATTAATGATGCATGCACCTTGAAAAAAAAACGTCATTAAATGAAAATATGCATGAAAAGTACAAAAAACAAAAACATATACTTGAATAATGATCATATATATGCATGCTGCCCATAAAAGGGACGAATGCATGCACCTTTAAAAAAAAAAAAACGTCAAAAATGAAATATGCATGGCCCTAAAATTAAAAGTTCACAAAAAAAACATAAATGCGCCAAACAAAAAACTATATATTGTTAGCATGCCCCTAAAATGAAAAGTAAACAAACAAACAAAACGCCTCTAAAAAACCTTATGCAATATTGCATGATAAACAATGGTAAACAATAAACAAAAACGGTATAAACATAAAAAAAACATATGCATATACTTGAATAATAAAAGTCTGAGTCGAATTGTATATGTAAGTCCCTAAAAAGTCAAAACAAAAAAAGATGCATGGACTCTTAAAAATATCGTGAATAAATAAAAGTATGCATGCGCTAAAATGAAAAGTAAAACAAAACATACAAGCATAAATAATAACTATGCATGTACTTGAATAATAAAAGTCCAAGTCGAATTGCATATGCATGTCCCTAAAGACAAAACAAACAAAACATGCTTGATACTTAAAAAATGCGTGACTAAATAAAAGTATGCACGCCGCTAAAATGAAAAGTGAACAATAAACAAAAACATACTTGCATAAAAATAACATATGCATGTACTTGAATGATAAAAGTCCAAGTCGAATTGTATATGAATGTCCCTAAAAAGTAAAAAATAACAAAACATGCATGATACTTAAAAATACGTGAACAAATAAAAGTATGCATGCCGCTAAAATGAAAAGTAAACAATAAACAAAAACATACAAGTATAAAAAAAACATATGCATGTACTTGAATAATAAAAGTCGAAGTCGAATTGTATATGCTTGTCCCTAAAAACTAAACTAAAAACACATGCATTATACTTTAAAGTGAACAAATAAAAGTATGCATGCCCCTAAAATGAAAAGTAAACAATAAACAAAAACATATATGCATAAAAAAAAAACATATGCATGTACTTGAATAATACAAGTCTAAGTCTAATTGTATATAAATGTCCCTAAAAACAAAATATAAAAAACATGCATTATACTTTAAAAATACGTAAACAAATAAAAGTATGCATGCCCCTAAAATGAAAAGTAAACAATAAACAAAAACATATATGCATTAAAAAAACATACATATGCATGTACTTGAATAATAAAAGTCCAAGTCTAATTGCATATGCATGTCCCTAAAAACAAACACAAAAAAAAGCTTGCATGGTACTTAAAAAATACGTAAACAAATACAAATATGCATGCCCCTACAATTAAAAGTAAACAATAAACCAAAACATACATGCATAAAAAAAACATATGCATGTACTTGAATAATAAAAGCCCAAGTCTAATTGTACATGCATGTCCCTAAGGACAAAACAAAAAACATGCATGAAAAACGTGAATAAAAAAAAATATACATGGAAAGTAAACAAAAAACAGAAATACGCTACTACAAAAAAGAAAACATAAACATGCATGCATAAAAATAACATATGCATATATTTGAATAATGTATATATATGCATGTCTAAAAAAAACCCGAAAAAAACATGCATGCTAAATTAATAAAAGAATGCGTGCATGACAACATAAATACGCCTCTAAAAAGCAAAACAAAAACATGTATGCATAAAAAAAATCCACACATGCATAAACTTGAATTATATATGTCCCGAAAAAAACATGCATGCTGCTTTTAAAAAAAAAACACGCAAATGAATACAAAATATGCATGCCCCTAAAATGAAAAGTCAACTAAAAATATAAATATGCACTACCATGAGCTGATGCAACGAAATTTCGTTCTTATCTGTGCTGCAAAGTTCAAATTTGAATGACATTAAAAATGACGTCTAAGTCTAAGTCTAAAAGAATGTCCCTGACAAAAAACTAAAACGAAAACAAAAACATGTGTGCATAAAAACAAAAACATGAGCATTAACTTGGATAATTTATATGTATGCATGTCCTTAAAATGTAAAGGAAACAAAACACATCAAATATGTCCCTAAAAATAAAGCAAAACAAAAACATATGCATATATTTGAATTATATATTTATATATATATATATATATATATATGTACCTAAAAAACAACCAAAAACATGCATGCTACTTACAAAAACGTAAATAAATGCAAATTATGCTTGCCCTTAAAATTAAACAGAACAAAAACACATGCATATACTTAAAAAATAATAATAATAATAATAAATAAAAAATAAATAGTGCATGCACTTGAGAATATAAATACATCTAAATACGCATGCGCCTAGAAAGAAAAGTAAACACAAAATGTGTGCATGCAATTAAGAAAAATACATAAACAATGTATGCATGCAATTAAGAAAAATGCATACAAATGTATGCATGCAATTAAGAAACATGCATAAAAATGTATGCATGCAATTAAGAAAAATAAATAAAAATGTATGCATGCAATTAAGAAAAATAAATAAAAATGTATGCATGCAATTAAGAAAAATACATACAAATGAATGCATGCAATTAAGAAAAATGCATAAAAATGTATGCATGCAATTAAGAAAAATGCATAAAAACGTATGCATGCAATTAAGAAAAATGCATAAAAACGTATGCATGCAATTAAGAAAATTACATAAAAATGTATGCATGCAATTAAGAAAAATGCATAAAAACGTATGCATACAATTAAGAAAAATACATAAAAGCGTATGCATGCAATTAAGAAAAATGCATAAAAACGTATGCATGCAATTAAGAAAAATACATAAAAACGTATGCATGCAATTAAGAAAAATACATACAAATATTCATGCTGCTAAAAAACCCAAAACGGAATTGTGTTGAACTCTTTTTGTTTTCCTGGCATTTAGGAGAAAAACCCTTCAAGTGCGAGTTCGACGGCTGTGATCGACGCTTCGCCAACAGCAGCGACCGGAAGAAACACATGCACGTGCACACGTCCGACAAGCCCTACCTGTGCAAAATGTGCGACAAGTCCTACACGCACCCCAGCTCTCTGCGCAAACACATGAAGGTAACATTAATAAATGCCATTTATTTTATTTATTTTTTATTTATGCAAGGGACAAAATGGATTGGGATGCATGTTTGTTTTCATTTGTCCCGCACATGCACTCCTCGCAGGTCCACGAAGCCAGCAACCCCGCGTCCCAGCCGTCCCCCGCCGCCAGCTCGGGCTACGAGTCGTCCACGCCGCCCACCATCGTGTCTCCGTCCGGGGAGAACCAGAGCGGGAGCAGCAGCAGCTCCTCCATATCCCCGGCGGCCCCCGCGGTGCACCACACGGCCGGCCACGGCACCCTCTCGTCCAATTTCAATGAATGGTACGTGTAAAACAACAACAACAACAACAACAACAAGACTTTTTGGACTTTGCAAAGAATTAAACACACAAAAAAAGGACGAATGCATGGACCAAAAAAAAAAAAAAAAAAAAAAAAAAAAAAAAAAAAAAAGAAGGAGCAGTTGTTATTTTTACTCCAAAAAAAAAGTTGAATTTCTGTGTACATACATCGCCCTAAAAACGGAGAGGAAATGTAATATTTTATTTTGTACATAGTCGCTAAAGTGCTCCCCTTGCTATAAAGAATGTTCTAGTTGTGTACCAAAATGTGAACAGGTCAGCTAACAATACTAGTATTCATGTTTTAATCACTGTTGTTATTTAAATGTCATGTCGACCAATCGTCTAATAGTGAAGCTGTTTATTCTGTACGTGGCAAATATACCAACATGTCGTCTGGGGGGGGGGGGGGCGGACTATTATTATTATTATGATTATTATTATTATTATTATTATTATTATGGAAGTAGCTCAATTTTTCCATATTTATCCGCATGTTTAGAAGTGGTCGGTATTTATGGAGAAATGCGCTCGTATATATATGTCCGAATTGAGTTGAATAAAAAAAAAACATGTTTGGATACATTTCGTACAATATTAAAGGACTGAAAACGACATTAAAACAACAACAAAAGAGCATTTATTTATTTTATTCCTTTTTTTTCTTTTTTTTTTCTCCTGTTATTAATAATTTCAATTGTGTTGTCATAAGTTTAGCGGCAGTCAATAACGAGGAGCCCCCCCTCCCCCCCCTCCTTCTGTGTTTATCCAAATTAGCATCCACACTTTGCCCCGCAGTAACGCGCAAATTAAATCGATTAATCACGCCGGTTGTTCCTCGTGAATAAAGAAGTTTCGGGCCTTTACTTAATTGTTGCAAGAATCTCATTTTGTAATCTAATTTATTTCTTCCCGGCGACGTTTGTGGCATTGCGTGGATTCGTCACCCTCCCCGACGAATCCACGGTGCGTGAAAAGCATGAAAAATGAACGCCTACCCCCTACACACACTTTGCTTTTTTTTTTTTTTTTTTTTTTTTTTTTTTTTTTTCCTTTCTATATTTCATTGTGATGCGCAGCTTGCTTAGCGGCCCATTAAGCAGCGAAGATCACTTCGTGATCACGTGATCCCCGCTCAGATAAAAGACTTATTTAAAAAAAAAAAAAAAAAAAAAAAAAAAAATGCACGAAGAGAGAAAGAAAGAAAGGAGGAAGAAAAGAAAAAAAGGAAGCCAGAAGAAATGTATTAAAATGTATTCATGTTTTCCCCCCTCCCGTGGATTATTACGTCCGTGGATGTTACGCTGATAAAAAAAAAAATGACGACTCTATTTAAACATTCCACGTCGCGTGGACGCTCCAGTGGACACACTTCAAGGACAGTTGATTAGGCACCCCCGAAGTACAACGGAATAGAAATGAAAAAAAAAAAAAAAAAAGAAATGGGCCTTTTGTGGAAAAATAAAAGCACGTGTTTGCAATGTTTTACGTGACGAGTAAAATATTTGATTCGTGGGCCGAATCGGAGACGAACCTTATGTAATCATTCTTGGGAAGAAGAAGAAAAAAAAGGAAAAAAAAAGCTCCAAAATCCATCGGGTCGTTTGAAAAGATTCAAGATGCTTGACTATTCTTAATCGATAGTCAATTCAAGGGCAGAGACGCCAGGAATAAATCAGTAAAAATAAAACACTTCCGGTCTGGCAGTTCCCAACAGGAAGTTATTTATGATCGACATGTCAGTAAAAAGCGTTCGTCAGAAACACGCTGACCGCTGCTTTTAATCACCTGCTTCTCGGAAATATGACGTTGTAAATAATCCAATATAATACAACGAGAAATGTAGCGATTTAAAAAAAAAAAAAGTTTACTACGCTGCGTTTTATTTTTTTAATATTTAGAAAAAAAGTATGATGGGAATAGTTCTAGCTTGTAACCGATACGAAACATCAAGTCGCTGGAATACTCCAAAGTACTTCATTCTTGTGTACTTGGGTATTTTTATTTAGTGTTTTTTTTAATTTATTTTTATTTTTTATTTTTGGCGAACTGCAAAGCCAAACAGGAAGTGGCGAGAATAAAAGCCCTCCCACGGCTGCTTTTACGAGCGAGAGAAACATTTCTGGCAGCTGGCAACACATTCCACACCCGAGATACTTCTCCCACGACGACTCTTCTGCGCCTGCGCGGTCGGACACTTCATTAGGCACACCTCGACATTAAAAAAACCGCCGGTAAACGTCAACCTGACGGAATAGTCGAACGTTGGAACGATTCGCGTGGGTGTTTGGTCCGAGAAACACGTGATTAAAAGCAGCTGTTTCTTATTTTAAAGACTTTTCTGACGTGTCGATCGTAACTTCCTGTTGTGATCGGCAAGACCGGAAGTGATTTTACTGATTTATTTCTAAATACAAATAGTCAATATTTTTTTTGGAGTTTTTTTTCTCCTAATAACGATTATATACGGTTTTTTTTTCCCCCAATAACGATTATATACGTTTTTTTTCTCCCCCCCAATAACGATTATATATGATCGTCTCTGATTGCGACATCAATCTCACCTCAGTGCGCCTGCGCGTTCGTTAAAAAGTGACACGTCGCCCGGCGGTGACCTCCGTGGAGTGGGTGACACGCTATTAGACGCGCGGGAGATTTGTGGAGGTTGTGACCTGCTGATGTTGTGACTCCTGGCTTAAATGACACTGGTCCAATTAGCTGCCCCTGGTGCACACCTCACACGCTCCCCCCCGAGCAGGACCTGGTCCTGGGGTGGTGTGTGGTGGGGCCACAGGGGGTCCTGCCTGGAGGCCAGGAGCTAAAAGGACCCGGGATCATTTTGAAATAGATATTTGTACACCAAAAAATTGTGCAAGAAGTACGTGTTTTTTTCTTTTATTATCAATTTTTTTTTTTTTTAAATATTGAAATTAAAAATAATGTTTATTTTGATATAAATAGTAATTTCATGATAAAGTACATGGATATGTTGCAGGTTTAAAGTCACTTCAGTGCCATTCAGGTGTAAAAAAAGTGAATAAAACCAAGAAAACACACACACACACACACACACACACACACACACACACACACACACACACACACACACACACACACACACACACACATATATATATATATATATATACATATATATATATATATATATATATATATATATATATATATATATATATATATATATATATATATATCTTCATTCTTAGCTGTCAAAAAGGAAGACAGATCTAGAAGCATTAAATTAATAAACAATACTTTGATCATTATATGATATAAATCTGACATAAATAGTAATTTCCCTATTAAGTACATGAATATTTTGCAGGTTTAAAGTCACTTCAGTGCCATTCAAGTGTAAAAATAAGTGAATAAAACCAAGAGAACACACACATACAGACACATATATGCATCTATGTGTATATATATATATATATATATATATATATTCTCACACTTTGATGATTATATGATATAAATCTGATATAAATACTAAATTCACGATAAAGTACATGAATATTTTATTTTATATATATATATATATATATATATATATATATATATATATATATATATATATATATATATATATATATATATATATATATATATATATATATATATATATATATATATTTACATGTCTTCATTCTTAGCTGTCAAAAAAGAAGAAAGATCTAGAAGCATTAAATTAATAAACAATGCATGCTCACACTTGACACTATATGATATAAAAGTTACATATATATATATATATATATATATATATATATATATATATATATATATATATATATATATATATATATATATATATATATATATATATATATATATATATATATATATATATATATATATATATATCTTCATTCTTAGCTGTCAAAAAGGAAGACAGATTTAGAAGCATTAAATTAGTAGACAATACTTTGATGATTATATGATATAAATCTGACATTAATAGTAATTTCCCTATTAAGTACATGAATATTTTGCAGGTTTAAAGTCACTTCAGTGCCATTCAAGTGTAAAAATGAGTGAATAAAACCAAGAGAACACACACATACAGACACATATATGCATCTATGTGTATATATATATATATATATATATATATATATATATATATATATATATATATATATATATATATATATATATATATATATATATATATATATATATATATATATATATATATATATATATGTATATATTCTCACACTTTGATGATTATATGATATAAATCTGATACAAATACTAAATTCACGATAAAGTACATGAATATTTTGCAGGTTGAAAGTTGCCATTCAAGTGTAAAAATAAGTGAACAAAACCAAGAGAACACACACATACAGACACATATATGCATCTATGTGTATATATATATATATATATATATATATATTCTCACACTTTGATGATTATATGATATAAATCTGATATAAATACTAAATTCACGATAAAGTACATGAATATTTTATTTTATATATATATATATATATATATATATATATATATATATATATATATATATATATATTTACATGTCTTCATTCTTAGCTGTCAAAAAAGAAGAAAGATCTAGAAGCATTAAATTAATAAACAATGCATGCTCACACTTGACACTATATGATATAAAAGTTATATATATATATATATATATATATATATATATATATATATATATATATATATATATATATATATATATATATATATATATATATATATATATATATATATATATCTTCATTCTTAGCTGTCAAAAAGGAAGACAGATTTAGAAGCATTAAATTAGTAGACAATACTTTGATGATTATATGATATAAATCTGACATTAATAGTAATTTCCCTATTAAGTACATGAATATTTTGCAGGTTTAAAGTCACTTCAGTGCCATTCAAGTGTAAAAATGAGTGAATAAAACCAAGAGAACACACACATACAGACACATATATGCATCTATGTGTATATATATATATATATATATATATATATATATATATATATATATATATATATATATATATATATATATATATATATATATATATATATATATATATATATATATATATATATATATATATATATATATATATGTATATATTCTCACACTTTGATGATTATATGATATAAATCTGATACAAATACTAAATTCACGATAAAGTACATGAATATTTTGCAGGTTGAAAGTTGCCATTCAAGTGTAAAAATAAGTGAACAAAACCAAGAGAACACACACATACAGACACATATATGCATCTATGTGTATAAAGATATATATATATTCACACTTTGATGATTATATGATATAAATCTGATATAAATACTAAATTCACGATAAAGTACATTAATAATTTGCAGGTTGAAAGTCACTTCACTGCCATTCAAGTGTAAAAAGAAGTGAATAAAACCAAGCGAACACACATACACACACTTATATGCATCTATGTATATATGTTATATATATATCAGAATCAGAATCAGAATCAGAATAGTTTTATTGCCATTGTTTGAGAACGGGTTCACAAACTAGGAATTTTTCTTGGTGCAAACGTGCGGCATAAAACACATGTAACACATATTTGGTATAAAAAGAGCTGTGACTGAGCTATCAGATAGACTTAGAAGGGATTCAAGGAATTCAAGGAGCTGTATATATATATATATATATATATATATATATATATATATATATATATATATATATATATATATATATATATATATATATATATATGTGTGTGTGTGTATATATACACACACAATATACATATCCATAGAGACATATACACATCTATATTTAAATATTTACATGTCTTCATTCTTAGCCGTCAAAAAGGAAGACAGATCTAGTAGCATTACATTAATAAACAATACTTTGATGATTAAATGATATAGATCTAACATAAATACTAAGTTCCCTATAAAGTACATGCATATGTTGCAGGTTTAAAGTCACTTCAGTGCCATTCAAGTGTAAAAAGAAGTGAATAAAACCAAGAGAACACATACATACACATATATGCATCTATGTATATATGATATATGATATACATATATATATATATATATACTGTATATGTATAAATATTTTGTAAATATTTAAATATAAAACATTTAAATATATATATGTGTATATGTAGATGTATTTATGTATATATATATATATATATATATATATATATATATATATATATATATATATATATATATATATATATATATATGTATGTATATGTATGTATATATCATATATATATATATATATACATACATGTGTATATATATACACACATATATATACATATACATAAATACATCTACATATACACATATATATTTAAATATTTACACGTCTTCATTCTTAGCTGTCAAAAAGGAAGACAGCTCTAAAAGCATTAAATTAATAAACAATGCTTTGATGATTATATTATATAAATATGACATAAACACTAATTTCCCTATTAAGTACTTTCATATTTTGCAGGTTTAAAGTCACCTCAGTGCCATCCAAGTGTAAAAAGAAGTGAATAAAACCAAGAAAACACACACACACACACACACACACACACACACACACACACACACACACACACACACACATATATATATATATATATATATATATATATATATATATATATATATATATATATACATACACATATACATACATATACAAATATACATTTACATATATACATCTATTAAAATATTTCAATGTGCTCATTTTTAGCTGTCATAAAGGAAGACATATCTAGAAGCATTAAATAAAAAAATACTCACACTTTGATGAATATATGATATACATCTGATACAAACACCAATTCCCCTATACAGTACATGAATATTTTGCAGGTTTAAAGTCACTTTAGTGGCATTCAAGTGTAAAAAGAAGTGAATAAAACAAACAAAAAAACACTTTACAAGAATATTTAAATGTGTTCATTTTTGGGGTAGAAAGATCTAGACGCATTACATTAACAACAAATACTCACACTTTGATGAATAATATATAAATAATAGTAATTTCCCTATAAAGTACATGCAGGTTTAAAGTCACTTCAGTGTCATTCAAGTGTGAAAAGAAATGAATAAAACTAAGAAAACACACACACATATATATATATATATATATATATATATATATATATATATATATATATATATATATATATATATATATATATATATATATATATATATATATATATATATATATATATATATATATGTGAAAAGAGATGAATAAAACTAAGAAAACACACACACATATATATATATATATATATATATATATATATATATATATATATATATATATATATATACATATATATGTATATATATATATATATATATATATATATGTGAAAAGAGATGAATAAAACTAAGAAAACACACACACATATATATATATATATATATATATATATATATATATATATATATATATATATATATATATATATATATATATATATATATATATATATATATATATATATATGTATATATATATATATATATATATATATATATATATATATATATATATATATATATATATATATATATATATATATATATATATATATATATATATATATATATATATATATATATATATATATATATATAAATAAAAGGTTTCAAACTGAATTCTTCCCAGACGGTGAAGAAATCAATAGAAATATTAACTGAAATATTTTAATTTTCCAAAGCCACTCCATTAGGTACACATAGTCCTAGTAGATCACGTATTAAAAGTATTTCATATCATCGTAATGACGGATTTTACTTTGTAGTAATCCTGCATGCAGCATCAATATTAATATTAGCATATTCAGTTAAAGTAAATATTGTCAAAATGTCTTTTTTTTTAATGCATCATTTTACACTGCAGCGTGTGTGTGTGTGTGTGTGTGTGTGTGTGAATAGTCTTCATTACTGGATTCTCCGAGCATGTTTTGCAGTATCACGAACACTTTGCTCCCGTCTGACGTCCACGAGGGACTTTGAGGTCCTTGCGATGACGTCGCCTGTCAACGAGGCGCGATAAGCCCCGCCTCCCCGCCTGGCGTCGCCCCGACACAGCCAAGATTGGTTGTCTTTAAACGTACATCTCATTTAGCCCGTACACTTTTATGTGACGTTCTCCTACCATCCCGAGTAGACCCAGAACCATCTGGGAAGGTAACATCAATCGGGGGCTTGTCCGGGATCGGCTGGCTGATTAACAGGTGAACAGGAACCGCCTGTTTGGCAGCGAATGAGCGTGACATGTAGAAACGACAACACAAACCGACCACCGCTACGTGGCACGTAACAGAGACCTTGGCGAGCGCGTGTGTGTGTGTGCGGGACAGAGAACATTCTTTTCTGATGTCTGATCTTTTATTTTCTTTTTATAATGAAGTCAAACGCAGCTGCTGCCAATATTTTACTACTTACTAAATACAAACAACCCTAAACAATACATTTAAAAGCCAGCCTCACTTTTATAGTTTATGGACTAATTCTTACTAAGTTATTGCAGATTATTCCGAAAGTATGAAATCTTTTGTTTACGCCAATATTAAGTTAGCGAAACGAGCTAATAAAATCAGGCGCAATCAATCACGCTCGGCGGGTTTTTATTGCCGTAACGAACGCCAGCTTTTTTTAAATTTTATTTGCATTTTATGTCGACGACATCCTTCAAGCTGTGAGGGATTTCAAAATAAAAGGGCCCCGACGTCGCCCTCATCCAATTACGCTGCCGCCTGTTGCTCTGATTGATCCTAATAGGAACAAATATCCCGTCCAGGTGTTTGCTGCTCGCAACTGCCGCGGTTCCTCAACTAATTGTGCACCCCCCCCCCACCCGCCAGGAAACGACTGGGCGGCCATTTGGTCGCGATAAAACACGACTGTTGGGAGGAACGGTTTTTATTCCGATTATTGCCGAGCAGAAATGAAGGGTTGCTTCCCAAAAAAAGCCAGTAAAGTCTGAGATGACGTGTGACTCTGCAAAACAACGGACATAAAAGACATTAAAAAGAGCGCAGAGATGATGTCTTTTTAGTGGCGCCATTTCTACAAACCCCCGTTTCCATATGAGTTGGGAAATGGTTTTCGATGTAAATATAAACGGAATACAATGATTTGCAAATCATTTTCAAGCCATATTGAGTTGAATGCACTACAAAGACAACATACCGTATTTCCTTGAATTGGCGCCGGGAATATGGTATTCGCATGCCTCGAATTACAGCCGGGTCAAACTCGTTTCGCAAAATAATTAGCGCATGCTTGGCACTTCCGCCGGGTCAAATATGAGTCATTAAATGACTCCCGCCTCCTGGTGGTAGAGGGCGCTAGTGATCCTTCTTGCGACTGCTGGTACTGCAGAAGAGTGCTGCAGAAGAAGACAACCGGCAGCAAGAGTGCGCAGCCATTGTTTGCTTGGACTTTTACCATGGAGGATTACATATCTAAAATAAAACAGTTTTCTAAACTGGACTTTCAATCGAAGCAGGAGGTCATACTTAAAAGGAAGATCTCCATCGAGACAGAGAGACTTTTAAAACTGAAGAAAGATAAGGAAGACTTCTATATCGATGCTTTTCTTCAAAAGGAGCTGGCATGAACTCATTTATAACTAAAGGTAAGACAATAATAACATTTTTTTTTTATTAAATGTGCTTTTCGTGATAAGGTAAGCGCCGGAGTGAGAATAGGTTTTAAAATAATTAGCGCATGCTTGGCCATCCCGCAGGCTTCTGGTAAGCGCCGGAGTGACAGGAGGTTTTAAATTAATTAGCGCCCCTGCGGCTATTCAAGGAAATACGGTATTTGATGTTCAAACTCATAGACGTTTTTTTTCTTGCAAATAATCATTATCTTTAGAATTTGATGCCAGCAACACGTGACAAAGAAGTTGGGAAAGGTGGCAAAAAAGACTGATAAAGTTGAGGAATGCTCATCAAACACTTATTTGGAACATCCCACAGGTGTGCAGGCTAATTGTGAACAGGTGGGTGCCATGATTGGGTATAAAAGTAGATTCCATGAAATGCTCAGTCGTTCACAAACAAGG
>NC_084745.1:419726-422226 GCF_033978785.1 Entelurus aequoreus | reverse complement strand
TTTTTTAAATTGATGTTAGAATTTAGTATTATAATAAAAGTGAGCAATATTAGGAATCTCCCCCCCCCCCCCCCCCCCCCACCCCCCAGTCAAGTTAAAAAATGGAGGCTTTGGCGCCCAAAACGGCCATCCAAGCATCCGACACGCCGCAAGACTCTTCTTTTGACTTCCGTCCTTCCTCGTTTAGCACCAATCATCTCCGGGAATACTCGGGGAAGGCATTTGGCATTTTGTTCGGAGTCCTCCCAGACCGGAGACAGAGTGAAGTGGTTTGAAAGCCGTCCTGGTCCACGTCTGCGATCCTTCTTCAACGAGCAGTGTATTAAAAGGATATTACAGCGTGTGCCATGACTTGTTAACTAAATAATGCAGTTGAGTGGGATGGCGAGGATGAGCGATGGCGCCCGCGGGGGGTCTGGACAATGAATACGAGCGGTGATGGATCTGCTGCAAGATAACAGGCCTAAGCATTTTATCCTGGATATTAATACCCTTTAGTTTGTGCTGCCTCCATAAACTCCAGCTGTACGCCGTCTTCACGCCGCTCCTTTTCTCCCGCCTCTGACAAATGAGTCCCGCTGCAACGCAAAAAGAAGTGAGGCGTAATCGCTTCCTTCTGATACGCCTTTATTACATTTATCAGTTGATGAGCACGTCTGCGCACGCAAAATGATGCAAATGCCAACACAATAACAGGACAGGACCACAATTTGCAATTTGACTATCAAATTACACAAACTGCTCAGGCCTTCCTCATTTCTGCTATTATTCTCAACTTTTCTTGCTCATCTTTTCCATTAACCAATAATTCAATCAATCAATCAATCAATGTTTATTTATATAGCCCTAAATCACAAGTGTCTCAAAGGGCTGCACAAGCCACGACGACATCCTCGGTTCAGAGCCCACGTCAGGGCAAGGAAAAACTCACAACCCATTGGGATGTCAATGTGAATGACTATGAGAAACCTTGGGGAGGACCGCAGATGTGGCCCCAACGTGGCCCCAATGTGGCCCCAAAATACCAACAAAACAGGAAAAGCCACCAAAATAGGAGCGCAAGACAAGAACAAAACACCACACACAGGAAGACACCAAAAAAACTCAGTTTACACTGCAAGTACAATGTGATCTTTATCAGACTCCAGTGTGAACGCGCACAGGGGCCCCAATGTGGCCCCAATGTGGCCCCAAAATACCAACAAAAACAGGAAAAGCCACCAAAATAAAAGCGCAAGACAAGAACTAAAAACACTACACAGAGGAAGACACCAAAAAACTCAGTTTGCACTGCAAGTACAATGTGATCTTTATCAGACTCCAGTGTGAACGTGCACAGGGCCCCCAATGTGGCCCCCAATGTGGCCCCAAAATACCAACAAAAACAGGAAAAGCCACCAAAATAGGAGCACAAGACAAGAACTAAAACACCACACACAGGAAGACGCCAAACAACTCAGTTTACACTGCAAGTACAATGTGATCTTTATCAGACTCATTGTGAACGCGCACAGGGGGCCCCAATGTGGCCCCAATGTGGCCCCCAAAATACCAACAAAAACAGGAAAAGCCACCAAAATAGGAGCACAAGACAAGAACTAAAACACCACACACAGGAAGACGCCAAACAACTCAGTTTACACTGCAAGTACAATGTGATCTTTATCAGACTCCAGTGTGAACGTGCACAGGGCCCCAATGTGACCCTAATGTGGCCCCAATGTGGCCCAAAATACCAACAAAAACAGGAAAAAAACACCAAAATAGGAGCACAAGACAAGAACTAAAACACCACACACAGGAAGACGCCAAACAACTCAGTTTACACTGCAAGTACAATGTGATCTTTATCAGACTCCAGGGTGAACGCGCACAGGGCCCCAATGTGGCCCCAATGTGGCCCCAAAATACCAACAAAAACAGGAAAAAACACCAAATAGGAGCACAAGACAAGAACTAAAACACTACACACAGGAAGACGCCAAAAAACTCAGTTTGCACTGCAAGTACAATGTGATCTTTATCAGACTCCAGTATGAACGTGCACAGGGCCCCAATGTGGCCCCAAAATACCAACAAAAACAGGAAAAAACACAAAATAGGAGCACAAGACAAGAACTAAAACACCACACACAGGAAGACGCCAAAAAACTCAGTTTACACTGCAAGTACAATGTGATCTTTATCAGACTCCAGTGTGAACATGCACAGGGCCCCAATGTGGCCCCAAAAGACCAACAAAAACAGGAAAAAACACCAGAAATAGGAGCACAAGACAAGAACTAAAACACTACACAGGAAGACGCCAAAAAACTCAGTTTGCACTGCAAGTACAATGTGATCTTTATCAGACTCCAGTATGAACGTGCACAGGGCCCCAATGTGGCCCCAAAATACCAACAAAAACAGGAAAAAACACAAAATAGGAGCACAAGACAAGAACTAAAACACAACACACAGGAAGACGCCAAAAACTCAGTTTGCACTGCAAGTACAATGT
>NC_084745.1:368021-419706 GCF_033978785.1 Entelurus aequoreus | reverse complement strand
AACGTGCACAGGGCCCCAATGTGACCCTAATGTGGCCCCAATGTGGCCCCAAAATACCAACAAAAACAGGAAAAAACACCAAAATAGGAGCACAAGACAAGAACTAAAACACCACACACAGGAAGACGCCAAACAACTCAGTTTACACTGCAAGTACAATGTGATCTTTATCAGACTCCAGGGTGAACGCGCACAGGGCCCCAATGTGGCCCCAATGTGGCCCCAAAATACCAACAAAAACAGGAAAAAACACCAAAATAGGAGCACAAGACAAGAACTAAAACACTACACACAGGAAGACGCCAAAAAACTCAGTTTGCACTGCAAGTACAATGTGATCTTTATCAGACTCCAGTATGAACGTGCACAGGGCCCCAATGTGGCCCCAAAATACCAACAAAAACAGGAAAAAACACCAAAATAGGAGCACAAGACAAGAACTAAAACACCACACACAGGAAGACGCCAAAAAACTCAGTTTACACTGCAAGTACAATGTGATCTTTATCAGACTCCAGTGTGAACATGCACAGGGCCCCAATGTGGCCCCAAAAGACCAACAAAAACAGGAAAAAACACCAAAATAGGAGCACAAGACAAGAACTAAAACACTACACACAGGAAGACGCCAAAAAACTCAGTTTGCACTGCAAGTACAATGTGATCTTTATCAGACTCCAGTATGAACGTGCACAGGGCCCCAATGTGGCCCCAAAATACCAACAAAAACAGGAAAAAACACCAAAATAGGAGCACAAGACAAGAACTAAAACACAACACACAGGAAGACGCCAAAAAACTCAGTTTGCACTGCAAGTACAATGTGATCTTTATCAGACTCCAGTGTGAACGCGCACAGGGCCCCAATGTGGCCCCAATGTGGCCCCAATGTGGCCCCAATGTGGCCCCAAAATACCAACAAAAACAGGAAAAGCCACCAAAATAAAAGCGCAAGACAAGAACTAAAAAAACACCACACACAGGAAGACACCAAAAAACTCAGTTTACACTGCAAGTACAATGTGATCTTTATCAGACTCCAGTGTGAACGCGCACAGGGCCCCAATGTGGCCCCAATGTGGCCCCAAAATACCAACAAAAACAGGAAAAGCCACCAAAATAGGAGCACAAGACAAGAACTAAAACACCACACGCAGGAAGACGCCAAAAAACTCAGTTTACACTGCAAGTACAATGTGATCTTTATCAGACTCCAGTGTGAACGTGCACAGGGCCCCAATGTGACCCTAATGTGGCCCCAATGTGGCCCCAAAATACCAACAAAAACAGGAAAAAACACCAAAATAGGAGCACAAGACAAGAACTAAAACACCACACACAGGAAGACGCCAAAAAACTCAGTTTACACTGCAAGTACAATGTGATCTTTATCAGACTCCAGTGTGAACGCGCACAGGGCCCCAATGTGGCCCCAATGTGGCCCCAATGTGGCCCCAAAATACCAACAAAAACAGGAAAAGCCACCATAAAAGGAACACAAGACAAGAACTAAAACACAACACACAGGAAGACGCCAAAAAACTCAGTTTACACTGCAAGTACAATGTGATCTTTATCAGACTCCAGTGTGAACGTGCACAGGGCCCCAATGTGGCCCCAAAATACCAACAAAAACAGTAAAAAACACCAAAATAGGAGCACAAGACAAGAACTAAAACACCACACGCAGGAAGACGCCAAAAAACTCAGTTTACACTGCAAGTACAATGTGATCTTTATCAGACTCCAGTGTGAACGTGCACAGGGCCCCAATGTGACCCTAATGTGGCCCCAATGTGGCCCCAAAATACCAACAAAAACAGGAAAAAACACCAAAATAGGAGCACAAGACAAGAACTAAAACACCACACACAGGAAGACGCCAAAAAACTCAGTTTACACTGCAAGTACAATGTGATCTTTATCAGACTCCAGTGTGAACGCGCACAGGGCCCCAATGTGGCCCCAATGTGGCCCCAATGTGGCCCCAAAATACCAACAAAAACAGGAAAAGCCACCATAAAAGGAACACAAGACAAGAACTAAAACACAACACACAGGAAGACGCCAAAAAACTCAGTTTACACTGCAAGTACAATGTGATCTTTATCAGACTCCAGTGTGAACGTGCACAGGGCCCCAATGTGGCCCCAAAATACCAACAAAAACAGTAAAAAACACCAAAATAGGAGCACAAGACAAGAACTAAAACACCACACACAGGAAGACGCCAAAAAACTCAGTTTACACTGCAAGTACAGTGTGATCTTTATCAGACTCCAGTGTGAACGCGCACAGGGCCCCAATGTGGCCCCAATGTGGCCCCAAAATACCAACAAAAACAGGAAAAAACACCAAAATAGGAGCACAAGACAAGAACTAAAACACTACACACAGGAAGACGCCAAAAAACTCAGTTTGCACTGCAAGTACAATGTGATCTTTATCAGACTCCAGTGTGAACGCGCACAGGGCCCCAATGTGGCCCCAAAATACCAACAAAAACAGGAAAAAACACCAAAATAGGAGCACAAGACAAGAACTAAAACACTACACACAGGAAGACGCCAAAAAACTCAGTTTGCACTGCAAGTACAATGTGATCTTTATCAGACTCCAGTGTGAACGTGCACAGGGCCCCAATGTGGCCCCAAAATACCAACAAAAACAGTAAAAAACACCAAAATAGGAGCACAAGACAAGAACTAAAACACCACACACAGGAAGACGCCAAAAAACTCAGTTTACACTGCAAGTACAGTGTGATCTTTATCAGACTCCAGTGTGAACGCGCACAGGGCCCCAATGTGGCCCCAATGTGGCCCCAAAATACCAACAAAAACAGGAAAAAACACCAAAATAGGAGCACAAGACAAGAACTAAAACACTACACACAGGAAGACGCCAAAAAACTCAGTTTGCACTGCAAGTACAATGTGATCTTTATCAGACTCCAGTGTGAACGTGCACAGGGCCCCAATGTGGCCCCAATGTGGCCCCAATGTGGCCCCAAAATACCAACAAAAACAGGAAAAGCCACCAAAATAGGAGCACAAGACAAGAACTAAAACACCACACACAGGAAGACGCCAAACAACTCAGTTTACACTGCAAGTACAATGTGATCTTTATCAGACTCCAGTGTGAACGTGCACAGGGCCCCAATGTGGCCCCAATGTGGCCCCAAAATACCAACAAAAACAGGAAAAGCCACCAAAATAAAAGCGCAAGACAAGAACTAAAAACACTACACAGAGGAAGACACCAAAAAACTCAGTTTGCACTGCAAGTACAATGTGATCTTTATCAGACTCCAGTGTGAACGCGCACAGGGCCCCAATGTGGCCCCAATGTGGCCCCAAAATACCAACAAAAACAGGAAAAGCCACCAAAATAGGAGCACAAGACAAGAACTAAAACACCACACACAGGAAGACGCCAAACAACTCAGTTTACACTGCAAGTACAATGTGATCTTTATCAGACTCCAGTGTGAACGCGCACAGGGCCCCAATGTGGCCCCAATGTGGCCCCAAAATACCAACAAAAACAGGAAAAGCCACCAAAATAGGAGCACAAGACAAGAACTAAAACACCACACACAGGAAGACGCCAAACAACTCAGTTTACACTGCAAGTACAATGTGATCTTTATCAGACTCCAGTGTGAACGTGCACAGGGCCCCAATGTGACCCTAATGTGGCCCCAATGTGGCCCCAAAATACCAACAAAAACAGGAAAAAACACCAAAATAGGAGCACAAGACAAGAACTAAAACACCACACACAGGAAGACGCCAAACAACTCAGTTTACACTGCAAGTACAATGTGATCTTTATCAGACTCCAGGGTGAACGCGCACAGGGCCCCAATGTGGCCCCAATGTGGCCCCAAAATACCAACAAAAACAGGAAAAAACACCAAAATAGGAGCACAAGACAAGAACTAAAACACTACACACAGGAAGACGCCAAAAAACTCAGTTTGCACTGCAAGTACAATGTGATCTTTATCAGACTCCAGTATGAACGTGCACAGGGCCCCAATGTGGCCCCAAAATACCAACAAAAACAGGAAAAAACACCAAAATAGGAGCACAAGACAAGAACTAAAACACCACACACAGGAAGACGCCAAAAAACTCAGTTTACACTGCAAGTACAATGTGATCTTTATCAGACTCCAGTGTGAACATGCACAGGGCCCCAATGTGGCCCCAAAAGACCAACAAAAACAGGAAAAAACACCAAAATAGGAGCACAAGACAAGAACTAAAACACTACACACAGGAAGACGCCAAAAAACTCAGTTTGCACTGCAAGTACAATGTGATCTTTATCAGACTCCAGTATGAACGTGCACAGGGCCCCAATGTGGCCCCAAAATACCAACAAAAACAGGAAAAAACACCAAAATAGGAGCACAAGACAAGAACTAAAACACAACACACAGGAAGACGCCAAAAAACTCAGTTTGCACTGCAAGTACAATGTGATCTTTATCAGACTCCAGTGTGAACGCGCACAGGGCCCCAATGTGGCCCCAATGTGGCCCCAATGTGGCCCCAATGTGGCCCCAAAATACCAACAAAAACAGGAAAAGCCACCAAAATAAAAGCGCAAGACAAGAACTAAAAAAACACCACACACAGGAAGACACCAAAAAACTCAGTTTACACTGCAAGTACAATGTGATCTTTATCAGACTCCAGTGTGAACGCGCACAGGGCCCCAATGTGGCCCCAATGTGGCCCCAAAATACCAACAAAAACAGGAAAAGCCACCAAAATAGGAGCACAAGACAAGAACTAAAACACCACACGCAGGAAGACGCCAAAAAACTCAGTTTACACTGCAAGTACAATGTGATCTTTATCAGACTCCAGTGTGAACGTGCACAGGGCCCCAATGTGACCCTAATGTGGCCCCAATGTGGCCCCAAAATACCAACAAAAACAGGAAAAAACACCAAAATAGGAGCACAAGACAAGAACTAAAACACCACACACAGGAAGACGCCAAAAAACTCAGTTTACACTGCAAGTACAATGTGATCTTTATCAGACTCCAGTGTGAACGCGCACAGGGCCCCAATGTGGCCCCAATGTGGCCCCAATGTGGCCCCAAAATACCAACAAAAACAGGAAAAGCCACCATAAAAGGAACACAAGACAAGAACTAAAACACAACACACAGGAAGACGCCAAAAAACTCAGTTTACACTGCAAGTACAATGTGATCTTTATCAGACTCCAGTGTGAACGTGCACAGGGCCCCAATGTGGCCCCAAAATACCAACAAAAACAGTAAAAAACACCAAAATAGGAGCACAAGACAAGAACTAAAACACCACACACAGGAAGACGCCAAAAAACTCAGTTTACACTGCAAGTACAGTGTGATCTTTATCAGACTCCAGTGTGAACGCGCACAGGGCCCCAATGTGGCCCCAATGTGGCCCCAAAATACCAACAAAAACAGGAAAAAACACCAAAATAGGAGCACAAGACAAGAACTAAAACACTACACACAGGAAGACGCCAAAAAACTCAGTTTGCACTGCAAGTACAATGTGATCTTTATCAGACTCCAGTGTGAACGCGCACAGGGCCCCAATGTGGCCCCAAAATACCAACAAAAACAGGAAAAAACACCAAAATAGGAGCACAAGACAAGAACTAAAACACTACACACAGGAAGACGCCAAAAAACTCAGTTTGCACTGCAAGTACAATGTGATCTTTATCAGACTCCAGTGTGAACGTGCACAGGGCCCCAATGTGGCCCCAATGTGGCCCCAATGTGGCCCCAAAATACCAACAAAAACAGGAAAAGCCACCAAAATAGGAGCACAAGACAAGAACTAAAACACCACACACAGGAAGACGCCAAAAAACTCAGTTTACACTGCAAGTACAATGTGATCTTTATCAGACTCCAGTGTGAACGCGCACAGGGCCCCAATGTGGCCCCAATGTGGCCCCAAAATACCAACAAAAACAGGAAAAGCCACCAAAATAAAAGCGCAAGACAAGAACTAAAAACACTACACAGAGGAAGACACCAAAAAACTCAGTTTGCACTGCAAGTACAATGTGATCTTTATCAGACTCCAGTGTGAACGCGCACAGGGCCCCAATGTGGCCCCAATGTGGCCCCAAAATACCAACAAAAACAGGAAAAAACACCAAAATAGGAGCACAAGACAAGAACTAAAACACCACACACAGGAAGACACCAAAAAACTCAGTTTACACTGCAAGTACAATGTGATCTTTATCAGACTCCAGTGTGAACGCGCACAGGGCCCCAATGTGGCCCCAATGTGGCCCCAAAATACCAACAAAAACAGGAAAAGCCACCAAAATAGGAGCACAAGACAAGAACTAAAACACCACACGCAGGAAGACGCCAAAAAACTCAGTTTACACTGCAAGTACAATGTGATCTTTATCAGACTCCAGTGTGAACGTGCACAGGGCCCCAATGTGACCCTAATGTGGCCCCAATGTGGCCCCAAAATACCAACAAAAACAGGAAAAAACACCAAAATAGGAGCACAAGACAAGAACTAAAACACCACACACAGGAAGACGCCAAAAAACTCAGTTTACACTGCAAGTACAATGTGATCTTTATCAGACTCCAGTGTGAACGCGCACAGGGCCCCAATGTGGCCCCAATGTGGCCCCAATGTGGCCCCAAAATACCAACAAAAACAGGAAAAGCCACCATAAAAGGAACACAAGACAAGAACTAAAACACAACACACAGGAAGACGCCAAAAAACTCAGTTTACACTGCAAGTACAATGTGATCTTTATCAGACTCCAGTGTGAACGTGCACAGGGCCCCAATGTGGCCCCAAAATACCAACAAAAACAGTAAAAAACACCAAAATAGGAGCACAAGACAAGAACTAAAACACCACACACAGGAAGACGCCAAAAAACTCAGTTTACACTGCAAGTACAGTGTGATCTTTATCAGACTCCAGTGTGAACGCGCACAGGGCCCCAATGTGGCCCCAATGTGGCCCCAAAATACCAACAAAAACAGGAAAAAACACCAAAATAGGAGCACAAGACAAGAACTAAAACACTACACACAGGAAGACGCCAAAAAACTCAGTTTGCACTGCAAGTACAATGTGATCTTTATCAGACTCCAGTGTGAACGCGCACAGGGCCCCAATGTGGCCCCAAAATACCAACAAAAACAGGAAAAAACACCAAAATAGGAGCACAAGACAAGAACTAAAACACTACACACAGGAAGACGCCAAAAAACTCAGTTTGCACTGCAAGTACAATGTGATCTTTATCAGACTCCAGTGTGAACGTGCACAGGGCCCCAATGTGGCCCCAATGTGGCCCCAATGTGGCCCCAAAATACCAACAAAAACAGGAAAAAACACCAAAATAGGAGCGCAAGACAAGAACTAAAACACCACAAACAGGAAGACGCCAAAAAACTCAGTTTGCACTGCAAGTACAATGTGATCTTTATCAGACTCCAGTGTGAACGCGCACAGGGCCCCAATGTGGCCCCAATGTGGCCCCAATGTGGCCCCAAAATACCAACAAAACAGGAAAAGCCACCGAAATAGCGAAAGGGGCTCGCTATTTCGAGCCCTTCCGGGGTTATTTGAAGGTATTATTGTAAGGTGAGACATGAGGCAGATCCCAGGTATTTTCCTCAGGACGACCCTCGCTCCGTGCCTGCGGAGGATTCAGGCGTGGCAGCAACACGTCGTCTAACTGCTCCCCGGAGAGAAGCGCTGATTGCGCCTCAAGTCCAGGAGGTAATATTAGGCTTTTAATGTGTTGCTTCCTTCCTCCGGGGCTTTCCCCCGACATCTGTTTAATACGGAGGAAGGTTCCTCTCCTCTCCTCTCCTCTCCTCTCCTCTCCTCTCCTCTCCTCTCCTCTCCTCTCCTCTCCTCTCCTCTCCTCTCCTCTCCTCTCCTCTCCTCTCCTCTCCTCTCCTCTCCTCTCCTCTCCGCCGTTCCAGTGGACTAAAGAATAGCAAAAGGAAGCGTGTGGCTAAGCTAGTCAGGTAGCGGCTGTGCTAGTTTGATTTGTGTGGGGGCCACGCATTAGAAGACAAAGGGCCATCACTAATCACAGACTTGGAGGTTAATTGTCATGCAGGTGGCGAAGAAGAAACATGGACGCTTTACTGCCTTGGTGGCCATTGTGCTGCCACCTCCGGCCCCTCGGGCGAGGATTTGCTTTTCCCCCGCGTCCTTTTTACCTTTTAATTTCTTATTATCTGCCGCTTCCCATTTAAGGAAACCTTTGGCCACGTGTCAAAAAGGAAATGTTAATATTGGCTCCTGTGGCTTCTCCTGCATTGTTGTTGTTTACTTGCAGACGCACAAACAACACCGCCGCCCTTTTGTGTGGCTTTAAAGCTGAACAAATGGCTTACTTTCAAATGGACTGTGTAACATGATTTTGCCACCAAACAAGTGTGATTATCAGACACATTTTGCTTTTTTATGGACTTCTCTGAACACACATATATATATATATATATATATATATATATATATATATATATATATATATATATATATATATATATATATATATATATATATATATATATATATATATATATATATATATATATATATATATATATATATATATATTAGATAAAAAATGTTTTTGAATGTATCACGATTCTTAATTGAAACGATTCTTACTGGATTTAAAAAAGAACGATTTATTTAATTTTATTTTTATATATATATATATATATATATATATATATATATATATATATATATATATATATATATATAAATAAATATATATAAATATATATATATATATATATATATATATATATATATATATATATATATATATATATATATATAAATATATATATATATATATATATATATATATATATATATATATATATATATATATATATATATATATATATATATATATATATATATATATATATATACATATATATATAATAGATTAAAAAAAAATAAAAAAAATAAAATAAATCGATTTTTTTACTTTTTTAAATCCAGTAAGAATCGTTTCAAGTAAGAATCGGGATTCATTAAAAAAAAAAAAAAAGTTTGGGGAGGGGGCACCCCTACTAAACATACCCAAACATTTAATAAAGTCAAATACAAATAAGGTTGCAAAGGGGTGGAAAGTTTCCGGTAAATTTCAGGAAACTTTCCGGAAATTTACCACGGGAAGTTAAGCTCGTAGAAGTTTGGAAATATTGATTGATTATCAGACACATTTTGCTTTTTTATGGACTTCTCTGAACACGTATTCCATATATATATAATATTATATATAATCCACAAATTAGGAATCATTCAATATAAATTGCACATTTTGTTTTTTAAATTTTAATATTTATTTATTTTTATAAGGAACAAAAAATACATAGACTTGATAAAAAACCAAAAACACACATATATATATATATATATATATATATATATATATATATATATATATATATATATATATATATATATATATATATATATATATATATATATATATATATATATATATATATATATAATAGATTTGAAAAAAAAGAAAAATTAAATAAATAATTTTTTTAACTTTTTTAAATCCAGTAAGAATCCTGTCAAGTAAGAATCGTGATTCATTCGAAAATTAATTTTTTGGGGGGAGGACACCCCTACTAAACATACCCAAACATTTAATAAAGTCAAATACAAATAGGGTTGCAAAGGGGTGGAAAGTTTCTGGTAAATTTCCGGAAAATTTCTGGAAATTTACCACGGGAAGTTAAGCTCGGGAAGTTTGGAAATATTGATTGATTATCAGACTTATTTTGATTTTTTATGGACTTCTCTGAACACGTATTTCAAAATAAAACAAACAGGAAGTGATGTAGACAAAACCTACCTTAGACTCCAGAATGAAAATATTTTCCTTTTGTACTGAAGAATGATCTTATCAGACAGAAAATAAGCAAATATCACTTTATTGTCATTGCACAAGTACAACGAAACTATGTTTTCAGCACAAACCCGTTCAAGATTAGACAAACAAACGACAGGAACGCTGATGGCGCCCCGTAAAAGATGAGAAAAAGGTACAACGCTGGGGAAGAAGATGAGTAAAAAAATACAATCTAGACTGGGTTACTAAGGGGGCCTAGTCTGGAGTGGAAAAAAACCTCCATGCCATGCACACATAAATATGTTACATTTAATCACGACAAACTCGCAACAGAGATGCGGGGAGTTGGGGCCCTGGAGGTCGACTGCTGCTATGACGCGCTGCCAGCCGTCCATTACCCCGAGGGGGAATCAAGCGGTGGTGAAGGCGTGGGGTGGGGGAGGGGGGCTGTGTGTGTGTATATGCCCATTGTCTTGGGCAGGGGTAGGCATTTAATTTTACTGCTGGAGGGCCACATCGACAATATTTCAATTAAATTTTGCTCAATATTATTTTTTATATATACTGTAAGATATATAATAATAATAATAATAATAATAATAATAATAACAATAATGAATAATAATAATAATACTTTCATTTAACCTAACTTAACTTTATACCAAAAGGACTGCTTTGGAAATCATTTGTACCCCTTCCAGAGAACACATTTAGTTCCCCTTAAACATCCTCATGTTGCACAATGAAATGTAAGCATAGGATGAAGTGTGCATTCCTGTAACTTTCTCTAGTAACAGCATTCCATGATTAGAATAGATAAATTAACATTAATAATAAATGACAGTAAAATAAGCACACGTATGACTGAGGAGTCATAGTGTAACTTTGTGTGGTGTTTGAGTTGTCCGACTTTTTGTGTGGCCATAAACGCACCAGTGGTTTAGTGGTATGCGTGTTGGTGACAGACGACAAGTTGGTTTTGGCCTGGTTTGTACGGCAGAAAATGACTAGTTTTTCGAGATAGAAGTGTTTTACTCATGTTTTTGGTGTGGTTATGTCCGAATATAAACAGTTTTGCTCAATAAAGTGATCGATATAATTCCTGGCCTCGAAGCATCTCGATAGACGTTACATTAATTGAACGGTGTTGACGAACACCGTTTGGGTCGCTTGTTGTCACCGTCACTCAGAGTTGCGTTGCAAAATTACACAGAATAAATGTGTTTATTTTGTTTAGAATTCAGATGGGATTTGATTTGGTGCGCGGCATATATTTGCTGCGCGCAGAGGACGCTTGAGCAGTGCGCAATTGCGCAGGCGCGCACCTTAGAGGGAACGTTGCTTGCCAGTCCATGTCTTGTTGAAAACACGCCATTCCTCATCAACTTTTCTCTTTTTAGCGTCTCGGGTGTACACCGTGCATCACTTGTCGCTGCATGTGCACCTTCACTCACAGGTTACACATGGACACACGCCCATAAATAACACTTTTCAAAATAAAAGCAGCACAGTTGCATTGCGCGCACGACATAGATGTTTTTTCAACTTTATTTTGTAATTTGTGATTGCAGCTGTTCACATTCACTCACAGTCACGCACGCGCATACGTCCAAGTAATACAAATAATGCTTTTCAAAACAAAAGCAGCACCGTTGTATTGCACACTCGACATAGATACTTTTTAAAATGTATTTTGTAATTTATGACTGGCCTCACGCGGGCCGGACAGGGACGAAGAATGCCCAGGTCTGGTCTTGGGTGTGTTGATGTAGTGTCCATAGGCCTGGGGCCATTCTGCATGCAAGCAAAAGTTCGACTTCCAGGCGTCGTTGAGGAGGGAGGGAGGTCAAAAGCGTCCATCATTGAGGTGTCCTCGGGGATGTTTTCAGAACCGCCTGTTCCTGTTGTTCACAGCGTCAAGGCCATTCGAGGGAGTCAAATCGTAGATTAGGATGTTTGTTTTCCGCGGGCAGACATTACAATGGCTTGCCTGTTCATATTCAATTTTTCCCTATCAACCAGCTTTTCCATGATGTGATCCATCTTGCGATTCAAGGCAAGGCAAGGCAAGGCAACTTTATTTGTATAGCGCTTTTCATACACAAGGCAGACTCAAAGTGCTTCACAGACAACAAAGTGAAATGAAAGAAAATAAAATAAAATAAAAGCAAAATTAAAATGCAGATTCAGTTCAGAAATCGCCCCAGAATGTGATCCCTTCCATTGCGACGATCAGCCTTTGGGCTCCTTGAGTGGCTGCCATCGTCTTACGAATTGGACGATACACCAGAGCAATGCCCAGCCCAACCAGCAGGTGCCCCGCGACGACGGTTCCAAATAGGTGGACGTCTTCCACGTCCTCAAAGGAAAGGACTGAGAGGCACACGATTCTCCATTTATCCCCAGGAATCTCTCACGTACCCCCGCAGCAATGGACCCACCAGGAACCTCTTTTCCTCGCCGAAAAGATTTTGTCAATTGCGTGGAGAGTCCAGCTGATCATTTCCACGTCCGATGTTTAGATTTGGTAGAAAGAAGCTTCACAAAAGTGTAGACAAGACAAGACAAAGAGAGCAAGCAGGGAGAAGAAGGGAGCGGGAAAAAATGTGACCGCCCTCACCGGAGGCAAGACAGAAAAACTATAAATGCATTTTTATTCAAACTGATACAATTTAGATGATTTTGGTCTTAACAAGTGTTCGTTATCAGTGGGATGGATATTGACGTCCGCTTCCACGTCGTTTCCCCCTCAAACAAAGTGCACGCCGAAGAGAGAAAGGGGTCGACGGGAGTGAACGGGAGAAAAGCGAGCGAGCTGCCAGCCCCAGCGAAAGGGCGCCGCTGTTTATTCAGCCGACGACTGGCCGCCGGCCAGAGCGCCTCTGCGGTCCTGCGGCGATATAAACTTGACTCCGACGTGTGACGAATGAGCGGTATGGCACGGCGGCGGGGGTGAGGGGAGGAATGTCGGAGGGCAGGACGCACACACGCGTGTCGTGAACGTCGTAAACGCCACCTTCCACGCACGCTCCAGCGCCGTTCTGGCCAGGTGTCGCTCCCGTTTTCACACGCGAACAAAGTCATGGTCTCATGTAGACTAAAGTACAAATGGTGGGTGTCCCTCCTTTCTGCAGGTTTAGTAGCAGGAAATAATGGCTGTGTAACATTATTTTGCCCTGTTATTCTTATTTAACTATGGGAATATATTTTTGCTAGGCAGTAATTGTTTAAATATTATTAATACATCGGTCGATATCGATAATTATTGACGTTTTTTTGACTAATGGAGAATAAAATATTTTATTAGAAATGTAACTTCCTGTGAAAATAGTAAAAATCACATTGAACACTTAACAATAAGCTCTTAAAAATAAGGAATATGTAAGAAATGCTTCATAAAGTGTGAGAAAATAGTGCAATGTGTAAAAATGTAAACATAGAGAAACCTGAAAAGAGCTATTTTCTGCAGGTTTAGTGGCAGGAAATAATGACTGTATAACATTAATTTGCCTTTTTATTCCTATTTAACTATGGAATTATTTTTTTTATGCAGTAATTGTTTAAATATTATTAATATATCGGTCGATATCGATAATTATTGACATTTTTTATGACCTATGGAAAATAAGGAGCAGGAGAATAAAATATTTATTAGAAATGTAACTTCCTGTGATTATAATCCCTCAGCTATCAAGGCAGAAAGGAAATGTCAACAAAATAGTAAAATCACATTGAACACTTAACAATAAGCTCTTAAAAATAAGGAATATGTAAGAAATGCTTCATAAAGTGTGAGAAAATAGTGCAAAGTGTGAAAATGTAAACAGAGAGAAACCTGAGAAGAGCTATTTTCTGCAGGTTTAGTGGCAGGAAATAATGACTGTATAATATTAATTTGCCTTTTTATTCTTAATTAACTATGGAAATTATTTTTTTTGTTATGCAGTAATTGTTTAGATATTATTAATATATCGGTCAATATCGATAATTATTGACATTTTTTATGACCTATGGAAAACAAGGAGCGGGAGAATAAAATATTTTATTACAAATGTAACTTCATGTGATTATAATCCCTCAGCTATCAAGGCAGAAAGGAAATGTCAACAAAATAGTAAAATCACTTTGAAAACTTAACAATAAGCTCTAAAAAATAAGGAATATGTAAGAAATGCTTCATAAAGTGTAAGAAAATAGTGCAAAGTGTGAAAATGTAAACAGAGAGAAACCTGAGAAAAGCTATTTTCTGCAGGTTTAGTGGCAGGAAATAACGTCTGTGTAACATTATTTTGCCCTGTTATTCTTATTTAACTATGGGAATATATTTTTGCCAGGCAGTAATTGTTTAAATATTATTAATACATCGGTCGATATCGATAATTATTGACGTTTTTTTGACTAATGGAGAATAAAATATTTTATTAGAAGTGTAACTTCCTGTGAAAATAGTAAAAATCACATTGAACACTTAACAATAAGCTCTTAAAAATAAGGAATATGTAAGAAATGCTTCATAAAGTGTAAGAAAATAGTGCAATGTGTAAAAATGTAAACATAGAGAAACCTGAAAAGAGCTATTTTCTGCAGGTTTAGTGGCAGGAAATAATGACTGTATAACATTAATTTGCCTTTTTATTCTTATTTAACTATGGAAATTATTTTTTTTGTTATGCAGTAATTGTTTAAATATTATTAATAAATCGGTCAATATCGATAATTATTGACATTTTTTATGACCTATGGAAAATAAAGAGCAGGAGAATAAAATATTTTATTAGAAATGTAACTTCCTGTGATTATAATCCCTCAGATATCAAGGCAGAAAGGAAATGTCAACAAAATAGTAAAATGACATTGAAAACTTAACAGTAAGCTCTTAAAAATAAGAAATATGTAAGAAATGCTTCATAAAGTGTGAGAAAATAGTGCAAAGTGTGAAAATGTAAACATAGAGAAACCTGAGAAGAACTATTTTCTGCAGGTTTAGTGGCAGGAAATAACGGCTGTGTAACATTAATTTGCCCTCTTATTCTTATATAACTATGGGAATACATTTTTGCTAGGCAGTAATTGTTTAAATATTATTAATACATCGGTCGATATCGATAATTATTGACATTTTTTTGACGAATGGAAAATAAAATATTTGATTAAAAATGTAACTTCCTGTGATTATAATCCCTCAGCTATCAAGGCAGAAAGGAAATGTCAACAAAATAGTAAAATCACATTGGAAACTTAACAATAAGCTCTTAAAAATAAGGAATATGTAAGAAATGCTTCATAAAGTGTGAGAAAATAGTGCAAAGTGTGAAAATGTAAACATAGAGAAACCTGAGAAGAAATATTTTCTGCAGGTTTAGTGCTAGAAAATAACGTCTGTGTAACATTAATTTGCCCTGTTATTCTTATTTAAGTATGGAAATTATTTTTTTTGTTATGCAGTAATTGTTTAAATATTATTAATATATCGGTCAATATCGATAATTATAGACATTTTTTATGACCTATGGAAAATAAGGAGCGGGAGAATAAAATATTTGATTTGAAATGTAACTTCCTGTGATTATAATCCCTCAGCTATCAAGGCAGAAAGGAAATGTCAACAAAATAGTACAATCATATTGAACACCTAACAGTAAGCTCTTAAAAATAAGGAATATGTAAGAAATGCTTCATAAATTGTAAGAAAATAGTGCAAAGTGTGAAAATGTAAACATAGAGAAACCTGAGAAGAGCTATTATCTGCAGGTTTAGTGGCAGGAAATAACGTCTGTGTAACATTAATTTGCCCTGTTATTCTTATTTAACTATGGAAATGATGTTTTGTTATGCAGTAATTGTTTAAATATTATTAATATATCGGTCGATATCGATAATTATTGACATTTTTTATGACCTATGGAAAATAAAATATTTTATTAGAAATGTAACTTCCTGTGATTATAATCCCTCAGCTATCAAGGCAGAAAGGAAATGTCAACAAAATAGTAAAATCACATTCAACACTTAACATTAAGCTCTTAAAAATAAGGAATATGTAAGAAATGCTTCATAAAGTGTGAGAAAATAGTGCAAAGTTTGAAAATGTAAACAGAGAAACCTGAGAAGAGCTATTTTTTGCAGGTTTAGTGCTAAAAAAAACCGGCTGTGTAACATTAATTTGCCCTGTTATTCTTATTTAACTATGGAAATTATTTTTTGTTATGCAGGAATTGTTTGAATATCAATATGTCTGCCGATATCGATATTTATTGACATTTTTATGACTAATGGAAAATAAGGAGCGGGAGAATAAAACATAATTATGTATTTGTAATTATGTAATTGTTGAAATGTTATTAAACCTGAGAATAACTCTTTTCTGCAGGTTTAGTGGCAGGAAGTTACAGCTGTGCTCTAAAGGGTAAGCGCGGCTCAGGCGGTGTGGTATTAGCGCTCTGGCCTTGCATCATTTACAGACCACATTGGTCCGACTACGATCCTTCATGAAAACATCCCAAAAAACTGTCCAGGTGACTTTTCCTCTTTTGTCCACAATTTCTTCATGTTGACTTTCTCTTCTCACTCCGTGCAAAGAATCAACCGCTCGACAACAAGATGGCGCGAACAAGTGCAAAATGTCGGCTCCATTGTTAGCTGACTTTTATTATTGCTTTGTTACCATTTAGAATGCCTATAAGGAAACCTGCACCAAACAGTGCAGTTCACCTTTAAATCCAAGTTATGGCTGTCTTTTTTAATCCGAGCGTCGTAAAGTTGCAAACAGTATTAGCGCGTGAGGCGCTGGCTGTCATCCTCACGTGACCGAGACCTTGGCCTGACGGCGGCAGATAAGGCGGCACGTGACGCTCGGCAGGCTTGACACTGAAGCAGAACCAGATTACGGTTCGGCTCTCACCTGCGCCTGTTAGACACGCCTGACTTCAGCAGGCGTCGGAGCGGTACCTGAATGCGGCGCGTGGTGCGGTGTCAGCGAGGAGGGGGGGTGTGTGTTAAGTCAAAAAGCGTTTAGGAGACGGCGCCACCTTCTTTCATCTCGCTCAGGCGAGGAGGAGCGCCTGCAGATAAGCTCTCCGGCGACACCTCGGGCCGCGCCGGACGCACCATCGTCACCTCTCCACTTTCAATGGAGTGGACGTCCATGTCGGAGCTTGTTTTTAATCCCACTTTTTTTTTTTATCTCCTTGCCGTTCTGATGAAAGACCATCAAAACCACTGAAATTCAACTGGCTTCACTTCCTTCAAGTCAAAATTGTACCACACGTCCCATCTAGAGGCAAAAATGTGTTTTTACCTCAATATGACAGTAATGTTCTTAGAATCATGACAAAACTAGTTTGAAGAAATACAAATGTGTCTAAATATGCCCGTATAAATGTATCTATGTGAGTTCTATGGGAGTTCTACTAGGAACATGTGCTTTTGTAAGGTTTGTAAACGCAAATATTTGTTTTTTTAGTCAATATGACAGTAATGTTCTTAAAATCCTGAGAAAACTAGTTTGAAGCAATAATATTTTGTCTAAATATGCCTGTATTCATGTATCTATGTGAGTTCTACTAGGAACATGCGCTTTTGTAAGGTTTGTAAACGCAAATATTAGTTTTTTTAGTCAATATGACAGTAATGTTCTTAAAATCCTAAGAAAAAGATTTTGAAGCAATAATATTTTGTCTAAATATGCCTGTATTAATGTATCTATGTGAGTTCTACTAGGAACATGCGCTTTTGTAAGTTTTGTAAACGCAAATATTTGTTTTTTAGTCGAATTTGAATTTTAGTCGAGTTTGAATCTGGAGAAAACTAGTTCGAAGCAATACAAATATGTCTAAATATGCCTGAATTAATGCATCTCTGTGAGTTATATGTGAGTTCTACTAGGAACATGCGCTTTTGTAAGGTTTGCAAACGCAGATATTTGTTTTTTAGTCGAATTTTAATTTTAGTCGAGTTTGAATCTGGAGAAAACTAGTTCAAAGCAATAAAAATATGTCTAAATATGCCTAAATTAATGCATCTCTGTGAGTTATATGTGAGTTCTACTAGGAACATGTGCTTTTGTAAGGTTTGTAAACGCAAATATTAGTTTTTTTAGTCAATATGACAGTAATGTTCTTAAAATCCTGAGAAAACTAGTTTGAAGCAATAATATTTTGTCTAAATATGCCTGTATTCATGTATCTATGTGAGTTCTACTAGGAACATGCGCTTTTGTAAGGTTTTCAAACGCAGATATTTGTTTTTTAGTCGAATTTGAATTTTAGTCGAGTTTGAATCTGGAGAAAACTAGTTCGAAGCAATAAAAATATGTCTAAATATGCCTGAATTAATGCATCTCTGTGAGTTCTATGTGAGTTCTACTAGGAACATGCGCTTTTGTAAGGTTTGTAAACGAAAACATTTGTTTTTTAGTCAATATGACAGTAATGTTATTAGAATCCTGGGAAAACTAGTTTGAAGCAATAAAAATGTGTCTAAATATGCCTGTATTCATGTATCTAAGTGAGTTCTATGGAAGTTCTACTAGGAACATGCGCTTTTGTAAGGTTTGTAAACGTAAACATTTGTTTTTTTAGTCAATATGACAGTAATGTTCTTAAAATCCTGAGAAAACTAGTTTGAAGCAATAATATTTTGTCTAAATATGCCTGTATTCATGTATCTATGTGAGTTCTACTAGGAACATGCGCTTTTGTAAGGTTTGCAAACGCAGATATTTGTTTTTTAGTCGAATTTGAATTTTAGTCGAGTTTGAATCTGGAGAAAACTAGTTCGAAGCAATAAAAATATGTCTAAATATGCCTGAATTAATGCATCTCTGTGAGTTCTATGTGAGTTCTACTAGGAACATGCACTTTTTTAAGGTTTGTAAACGAAAACATTTGTTTTTTAGTCAATATGACAGTAATGTTATTAGAATCCTGGGAAAACTAGTTTGAAGCAATAAAAATGTGTCTAAATATGCCTGTATTCATGTATCTAAGTGAGTTCTATGGAAGTTCTACTAGGAACATGCGCTTTTGTAAGGTTTGTAAACGTAAACATTTGTTTTTTTAGTCAATATGACAGTAATGTTCTTAAAATCCTGAGAAAACTAGTTTGAAGCAATAATATTTTGTCTAAATATGCCTGTATAAATGTATCTATGTGAGTTCTACTAGGAACATGCGCTTTTGTAAGGTTTTCAAACGCAGATATTTGTTTTTTAGTCGAATTTGAATTTTAGTCGAGTTTGAATCTGGAGAAAACTAGTTCGAAGCAATAAAAATATGTCTAAATATGCCTGAATTAATGCATCTCTGTGAGTTCTATGTGAGTTCTACTAGGAACATGCGCTTTTTTAAGGTTTGTAAACGAAAACATTTGTTTTTTAGTCAATATGACAGTAATGTTATTAGAATCCTGGGAAAACTAGTTTGAAGCAATAAAAATGTGTCTAAATATGCCTGTATTCATGTATCTAAGTGAGTTCTATGGAAGTTCTACTAGGAACATGCGCTTTTGTAAGGTTTGTAAACGTAAACATTTGTTTTTTAGTCAATATGACAGTAATGTTCTTAGAATCCGGAGAAAACTAGTTTGAAACAATACAATTTTGTGTCTAAATATGCCTGTATAAATGTATCTATGTGAGTTCTACTAGGAACATGCGCTTTTGTACGGTTAGTAAACGCAAACATTTGTTTTTTACTCAATATGACAGTAATGTTCTTAGAATCCGGAGAAAACTAGTTTGAAACAATACAATTTTGTGTCTAAATATGCCTGTATAAATGTATCTATGTGAGTTCTATGTGAGTTCTACTAGGAACATGCGCTTTTGTAAGGTTTGTAAACTTAAACATTTGTTTTTTAGTCAATATGACAGTGATGTTCTTAGAATCCGGAGAAAACTAGTTTGAAGCAATAACATTTTGTCTGTATAAATGTATCTATGTGAGTTCTATGTGAGTTCTACTAGGAACATGCGCTTTTGTAAGGTTTGTAAACTTAAACATTTGTTTTTTAGTCAATATGACAATAATGTTCTTAGAATCCGGAGTCACAAAGTGCATAATTTTTTTTAAACATGCCTCCAAACAGCAGCTTGGAATTTTGGGACATGCTCCCCCTGAGAGAGCATGAGGAGGTTGAGGTGGGCGGGGTTGAGGTGGGGGAGGTGTATATTGTAGCGTCCCGGAAGAATTAGTGCTGCAAGGGATTCTGGGTATTTGTTCTGTTGTGTTTATGTTGTGTTACGGTGCGGATGTCCTCCCGAAATGTGTTTGTCATTCTTGTTTGGTGTGGGCTCACATATTTGTAACAGTGTTGAAGTTGTTTATACGGCTACCCTCAGTGTGACATGTATGGCTGTTGACCAAGTATGCCTTGCATTCACTTGTGCGTGTGTGAAAAGCCGTGGATGTTATGTGACTGGGCCGGCACGCCAAGGCAGTGCCTTTACGGTTTATTGGCACTCTGTACTTCTCCCTACGGCCGTGTACACAGCGGCGTTTTAAAAAGTCACACATTTTACATTTTGAAACCGATAATTTCCCGATATTAAATCGGGAGACCCGGCTTTCTGCTCCGCTGCTCCCAGTCTGTGGAACCCTCTCCCTGACCACCTGAGGGCACAACAGACTGTGAATACTTTTAAAAAAGGCTTAAAAACCCTTCTTTTAAATTAAATTTTTTTTTTAGATACATGCATACTAGTTCTAGCTATTAGGCTGTCCTAGTTCTTGTTTTTTTTATTTTTATTATCTTTTTATATGTATTTTTTAATATACTGTGGCACTTTGAGGCAGTCCGATATTATCGGACATCCCTCATTTTTAAAAAAAATTTGAAACACATTTGCATTTTTTTTTTCCCCCTTTTCACATGATCAATCTAGGGCAGGGGTCACCAACGTGGTGCCCGCGGGCACCAGGTAGCCCGTAAGGACCAGATGAGTAGCCCGCCGGCCTGTTCTAAAAATAGCTCAAATAGCAGCACTTACCAGTGAGCTGCCTCTATTTTTTAAATTGTATTTATTTACTAGCAAGCTGGTCTCGCTTTGCCCGACATTTTTAATTCTAAGAGAGACAAAACTCAAATAGAATTTGAAAATCCAAGAAAATATTTTAAAGACTTGGTCTTCACTTGTTTAAATAAATTCATTATTTTTTTTACTTTGCTTCTTATAACTTTCAGAAAGACAATTTTAGAGAAAAAATCCAACCTTAAAAATGATTTTAGGATTTTTAAACACATATACCTTTTTACCTTTTAAATTCCTTCCTCTTCTTTCCTGACAATTTAAATCAATGTTCAAGTAAATTTATTTTTTTTATTGTAAAGAATAATAAATACATTTTAATTTAATTCTTCATTTCAGCTTCTGTTTTTTTTCCGACGAAGAATATTTGTGAAATATTTCTTCAAACTTATTATGATTAAAATTCAAAAAAAATATTCTGGCAAATCTAGAAAATCTGTAGAATCAAATTTAAATCTTATTTCAAAGTCTTTTGAATTTAAAAAAAAAAATTGTTCTGGAAAATCTAGAAGAAATAATCATTTGTCTTTGTTAGAAATATAGCTTGGTCCAATTTGTTAGATATTCTAACAAAGTGTAGATTGGATTTTAACCTATTTAAAACATGTCATCAAAATTCTAAAATTAATCTTAATCAGGAAAAATTACTAATGATGTTCCATAAATTATTTTTTAAAGTTTTTCTCTTCTTTTTTTAGGTTGAATTTTGAATTTTAAAGAGTCGAAATTGAAGATAAACTATGTTTCAAAATTTAATAGTCATTTTTTTTTCGTGTTTTCTCCTCTTTTAAACCGTTCAATTAAGTGTAAATATCATTCATTATTAATAATAACATAGAGTTAAAGGTAAATTGAGCAAATTGGCTATTTCTGGCAATTTATTGAAGTGTGTATCAAACTGGTAGCCTTTCGCATTAATCAGTACCCAAGAAGTATCTCTTGCTTTCAAAAAGGTTGGTGACCCCTGCCGTAGGTATTATGAGACCTTCAAGGTTTATTGGCGCTCTGTAGCTCTCCCTACGTCCATGTACACAGCGGCATTTTAAAAAATCATACATTTTACCTTTTGAAACCAATATCGATAATTATGAAACCGATACCGATAATTTCCGATATTACATTTTTAAAGCATTTATCGGTCGATAATATTGGCAGTCCGATGTTATCGGACATCCCTAATTTTTTTACATTTGGAATACATTTGCATTGCTTTAATTGAGAAATGGTATTAAGGAATTCCTGGAATTGGAAATGGGTTGGAAAAATGTGGAAGGATTAGTCGGCAGAAAAAAAAGGGTAAAAAAAAAGGGAATTCCTGGAATTTTTTTTAACTTGAAAAAATGTTAGTTTCAATGTCCAGGATGAGTGGAATATGTTGAAGGGGGAATATTTTGAATAGGTTGAAAAATGTTGGAATTGTGAAAGAGTGAAAAATGGATAATTCATTTGGAAAGGGGACAATGTCCCTAAAAACGAAGAATTCTTGGAAATCCGGGATTTTTTTTTTTTTTTTTACAGTTTTTGAAAGGGAGCACACAATTCTTGAACAGGCTGAATATTTTGAAGTTGGAACAGTTTGAGTGTGAGTTGTGGAACTTTGAAAAATGTCCCATTCTTTTCAATGGGAATTTCACGGAAATTTGGGGATTTTGGGAAAAGAGGGAATATTTTGGAAAATGCAAAAAAATTTTGAATCCTCTGAGTTGAAATGGTTGGTGTTGGAATTTTTCATATCAGTGGAGAAATGTTGAAGTAGTAACATCTTTAATTGAGAAATGGTATTAAGGAATTCCTGGAATTGGAAATGGGTTGGAAAAATGTGGAAGGATTAGTCGGGAGAAGAAAAAGGGTAAAAAAAAAGGGAATTCCTGGAATTTTTTTTAACTTGAAAAAATGTTAGTTTCAATGTCCAGGATGAGTGGAATATGTTGAAGGGGGAATATTTTGAATAGGTTGAAAAATGTTGGAATTGTGAAAGAGTGAAAAATGGATAATTCATTTGGAATGGGGACAATGTCCCTAAAAACGAAGAAATCTTGGAAATCCGGGGATTTTTTTTTTTTTTTACAGTTTTTGAAAGGGAGCACACAATTCTTGAACAGGCTGAATATTTGGAAGTTGGAACAGTTTGAGTGGGAGTTGTGGAACTTTGAAGAATGTCCCATTCAATGGGAATTTCATGGAAATTTGGGGATTTCGGGAAAGGAGGGAATATTTTGGAAAATGCAAAAAAATTTTGAATCTTCTGAGTTGAAATGGTTGGTGTTGGAATTTTTCAAATCGGTGGAGAAATGTTGAAGTAGTAACATCTTTAATTGAAAACTGGTATTAAGGAATTCCTGGAATTGGAAATGGGTTGAAAAATGTGGAAGGCCTAGTCGGGAGAAGAAAAAGGGTCAAAAAAATGGGAATTCCTGGATTTTTTTTTAACTTGAAAAAATGTTAGTTTCAATGTCCAGGATGAGTGGAATATGTTGAAGGGGGAATATTTTGAATAGGTTGAAAAATGTTGGAATTGTGAAAGAGTGAAAAATGGATAATTCATTTGGAATGGGGACAATGTCCCTAAAAACGAAGAATTCTTGGAAAGCCGGGATTTTTTTTTTTTTTTTTTTACAGTTTTTGAAAGGGAGCACACAATTCTTGAACAGGCTGAATATTTTTAAGTTGGAACAGTTTGAGTGGGAGTTGTGGAACTTTGAAGAATGTCCCATTCTTTTCGATGGGAATTACATGGAAATTTGGGGATTTCGGGAAAAGAGGGAATATTTTGGAAAATGCAAAAAAATGTTGAATCTTCTGAGTTGAAATGGTTGGTGTTGGAATTTTTCAAATCGGTGGAAAAATGTTGAAGTAGTAACATCTTTAATTGAGAAATGGTATTAAGGAATTCCTGGAATTGGAAATGGGTTGGAAAAATGTGGAAGGATTAGTCGGCAGAAGAAAAAGGGTCAAAAAAATGGGAATTCCTGGAATTTTTTTAACTTGAAAAAATGTTAGTTTCAATGTCCAGGATGAGTGGAATATGTTGAAGGGGGAATATTTTGAATAGGTTGAAAAATGTTGGAATTGTGAAAGAGTGAAAAATGGATAATTCATTTGGAATGGGGACAATGTCCCTAAAAACGAAGAAATCTTGGAAATCCGGGATTTTTTTATTTTTTTTTACAGTTTTTGAAAGGGAGCACACAATTCTTGAACAGGGTGAATATTTTGAAATTGGAACAGTGTGAGTGGGAGTTGTGGAACTTTGAAAAATGTCCCATTCAATGGGAATTTCATGGAAATTTGGGGATTTTGGGAAAAGAGGGAATATTTTGGAAAATGCAAAAAAATGTTGAATCTTCTGAGTTGAAATGGTTGGTGTTGGAATTTTTCAAATCGGTGGAGAAATGTTGAAGTAGTAACATCTTTAATTGAGAAATGGTATTAAGGAATTCCTGGAATTGGAAATGGGTTGGAAAAATGTGGAAGGATTAGTCGGCAGAAAAAAAAGGGTAAAAAAAATGGGAATTCCTGGAATTTTATTTAACTTGAAAAAATGTTAGTTTCAATGTCCAGGATGAGTGGAATATGTTGAAGGGGGAATATTTTGAATCGCTTTAAAAAAATGTGTAAATGGTGGAAGTTTGAAAAATGGCCAATTCATTTTGAATGGGGAAAAATGTTCCGGAAAACTTGGCATTCTGGGAATTTGGGGACTATATCAATGGAAAGCCCGCGATTGGAATGGTTTGAATCGGATGAAAATGTAAATGTATTTTTATTTTATTTTTTATTTTTTTATTTTTTACATAATCATGTGTGCTTACGGACTGTATCCCTGCAGACGGTATTGATCTATATTGATATATAATGTATATGTTGTGTTTTTTATGTTGATTTCATTAAAAAAAAAAAAAAATAAATAAATAAATTTAAAAAAAAAATTCTTGTGCTTGGGGTTGGGTTGGGGTTCTTGTGGTTGGGGACCACTGATCTAGGGTATTGTGTGTATAATTTTGAGGACAAAAAATGAATGTATCCCCTTTTGCAATAAGGCCGCAAAATAGGAAAATGTCTAAAATCTTTCCGGATGCACCGTCCTCTCACTTGTCATTACTGGTTTGATCTTCGTGATACTGTGGCGATGTAGCGATATCGGCGTGACAAGTCTCCCGGCAACCGGCGACGACTCCAAAGCGTTAACGCCTGCCTCCGGTGTGTCGCCTTATGAGGACGTGTGGACTCTGCCAGACGAGTGTGAAATCCTTTTAGGCCGAGGCGACGGGGAAGGTGTGACGCCTGCAAGCCGCCACCAAACCTCACTCCCACTTCCTTGGCGGCGCTAACAAGAACGTGTCCCCTGATTGCAGCCATTAGCGCGTTAAATGTAAGCAAGCGCGCGGCACATTCGCCGGGGCTCGTTTCGCCGCTCCCGGAGTAAACATCCCTCATTGTTTACATTCCGACCGATAGAACAATTCAAACCAACGGGGAGCGTTTTAGCAGCCAAACACCACTTTTACTCACATTTGTGTGGTGTTGCACTGCAGGGTAATGATATTCATGGGCTCCTTAGCTGGGATGTATTGTTGCCGCCTCCAGGAAAACACACCGCCGCTGACAGTAAAAAGTCAGGTTTTGCGTATCAGGGAAAAACACCACGCACTCGGGACTGAATAACATTTTTTACTGGTCTGGATTCTTCATTCATCACACCCAGCAACGTTTTTAAGTTTTACAATATAACTAAAACAATTATTCTTAAAACATACGGACGAAGAACCGCACAAGATGTCCTGGACCCAAGCACAAGTGTTTTTGATGTTTTGGTGAAACTTCCAACAGCAAGGAGACATGGAAATATGAACTCATTTTTCTATAAGCCGCTACTTTTTCCCTACGCTTTGAACCCTGCGGCTGAAAAAACACGTTGCGGCTGATTTATGGATTTTTTTGTGTTTTTAACGCAAAAAAAACAAAAACAAACAGATACACTGAAAATGTAAGTTATTGGTTGTGCTGTGGCGCCATCTTTTGGACGAGTCCACTCACTGCAGTGTCCTTCCATGCTTTGAACCGGAAGTAGAAGTGCCGTTCCGTCTTCTAGCGGTCCTCAGCGTTTTTTTACCCGTCCGGATTCTTCATTCATCACTCCATGCAATGTTTTTAAGTTTTACAATATAACTAAAACTATTCTTACTAAAACATGAGGACTACGAACCACAGAAAAATATCCTGGATCCAAGCAAAAGTGTTTCTGATGTTTTGGTGAAACTTGCAACAACAAGAAGGAGACATAGAAATATGAACTAATTTTACGGAAAATTCCTCACTATAAGCCACTACTTTTTCCCTACGCTTTGAGCCCTGCGGTTGAAAAAACGTTGCGGCTAATTTATGGATTTGTCTGTGTTTTTAATGTAAAAAAAATGCCCCAAAAAATACACTGAAAAGGTAAGTTATTGGTTGTGCTGTGGCGCCATCTTTTGGACGAGTTCACTCACTGCAGTGTCCTTCCATGCTTTGAACCGGAAGTAGAAGTGCCGTTCCGTCTTCTAGCGGTCCTCAGCGTTTTTTTACCCGTCCGGATTCTTCATTCATCACTCCATGCAATGTTTTTAAGTTTTACAATATAACTAAAACTATTCTTACTAAAACATGAGGACTACGAACCACAGAAAAATATCCTGGATCCAAGCAAAAGTGTTTCTGATGTTTTGGTAAAACTTGCAACAACAAGAAGGAGACATAGAAATATGAACTAATTTTACGGAAAATTCCTCACTATAAGCCACTACTTTTTCCCTACGCTTTGAAACCTGCGGCTGAAAAAACGTTGCGGCTAATTTATGGATTTTTTTAAGTTTTTAATGTGAAAAAACGCCCCAAAAAATACACTGGAAAGGTAAGTTATTGGTTGTGCTGTGGCGCCATCTTTTGGATGAGTTCGCTCACTGCAGTGTCCTTCCATTTAGTGCTTTGAACCGGAAGCAGAAGTGCCGTTCCGTCTACTAGCGGTCCTCAGAGTTTTTTTACCCGTCCGGTTTCTTCATTCATCACTCCATGCAATGTTTTAAGTTTTACAATATAACTAAAACTATTCTTACTAAAACAATTCATGGATTTTTTGTGTTTTTAAATGTAAAAAAAACAACGTAATAAATACACTGAAAAGGTAAGTTATTGGTTGTGCTGTGGCGCCATCTTTTGGACGAGTTCTCTCACTGCAGTGTCCTTCCATTTAGTGCTTTGAACCGGAAGTAGAAGTGCCGTTCTGTCTTCTAGCAGTCCATAGCGTATTTTACTGGTCTGGATTCTTCATTCATCACACCCAGCAACGTTTTTAAGTTTTACAATGTAACTAAAACAATTATTCTTAAAACATACGGACGAAGAACCGCACAAGATGTCCTGGACCCAAGCACGAGTGTTTTTGATGTTTTGGTGAAACTTGCAACAGCAAGGAGACATGGAAATATGAACTCATTTTTCTATAAGACGCTACTTTTTCCCTACGCTTTGAACCCTGCGGCTGAAAAAACACGTTGCGGCTGATTTATGGATTTTTTTGTGTTTTTAACGCAAAAAACAAACAAACAAACAAACAGATACACTGGAAATGTAAGTTATTGGTTGTGCTGTGGCGCCATCTTTTGGACGAGTTCGCTCACTGCAGTGTCCTTCCATGCTTTGAACCGGAAGTAGAAGTGCCGTTCCGTCTTCTAGCGGTCCTCAGCGTTTTTTTACCCGTCCGGATTCTTCATTCATCACTCCATGCAATGTTTTTAAGTTTTACAATATAACTAAAACTATTCTTACTAAAACATGAGGACTACGAACCACAGAAAAATATCCTGGATCCAAGCAAAAGTGTTTCTTATGTTTTGGTAAAACTTGCAACAACAAGAAGGAGACATATAAATATGAACTAATTTTACGGAAAATTCCTCACTATAAGCCACTACTTTTTCCCTACGCTTTGAAACCTGCGGCTGAAAAAACGTTACGGCTAATTTATGGATTTTTTTGTGTTTTTAATGTGAAAAAACACCCCAAAAAATAAACTGGAAAGGTAAGTTATTGGTTGTGCTGTGGCGCCATCTTTTGGATGAGTTCGCTCACTGCAGTGTCCTTCCATTTAGTGCTTTGAACCGGAAGCAGAAGTGCCGTTCCGTCTACTAGCGGTCCTCAGAGTTTTTTTACCCGTCCGGTTTCTTCATTCATCACTCCATGCAATGTTTTAAGTTTTACAATATAACTAAAACTATTCTTACTAAAACAATTCATGGATTTTTTGTGTTTTTAAATGTAAAAAAAACAACGTAATAAATACACTGAAAAAGTAAGTTATTGGTTGTGCTGTGGCGCCATCTTTTGGACGAGTTCGCTCACTGCAGTGTCCTTCCATTTAGTGCTTTGAACCGGAAGTAGAAGTGCCGTTCTGTCTTCTAGCAGTCCATAGCGTATTTTACTGGTCTGGATTCTTCATTCATCACACCCAAGCAACGTTTTTAAGTTTTACAATGTAACTAAAACAATTATTCTTAAAACATACGGACGAAGAACCGCACAAGATGTCCTGGACCCAAGCACGAGTGTTTTTGATGTTTTGGTGAAACTTCCAACAGCAAGGAGACGTGGAAATATAACCTAATTTTTCTATAAGCCGCTACTTTTTCCCTACGCTTTGAACCCTGCGGCTGAAAAAACACGATGCGGCTGATTTATGGATTTTTTTGTGTTTTTAACGCAAAAAAAAAACCTAAACAGATACACTGAAAATGTAAGTTATTGGTTGTGCTGTGGCGCCATCTTTTGGACGAGTTCGCTCACTGCAGTGTCCTTCCATTTAGTGCTTTGAACCGGAAGTAGAAGTGCCGTTCCGTCTACTAGCGGTCCTCAGCGTTTTTTTTACCCGTCCGGATTATTCATTCATCAGTCCGAGCAATGTTTTTAAGTTTTACAATATAACTAAAACAATTCTTACTAAAACATGAGGACTACGAACCACAGAAAAATATCCTGGATCCAACGAAAAATTGTTTCTGATGTTTTGGTGAAACTTTTCAGCGCAAATATGAAGACAACATGAAAATATTAACTCATTTTTCCACTACTATTTTCCTATGCTTTGAACCCTGTGGCTTATAAAACGTGGCAGCCAATTTATGGATTTTTGATGTTTTTAAATGTAAAAACAAAACAAAACAAAAACAAAAAAAAACACCCAAGCAATGTTTTTAAGTTTTACAATGTAACTAAAACTATTCTTACTAAAACATGAGGATTACGAACCACAGAAAAATATCCTGGATCCAAGTAAAAGTGTTTCTTATGTTTTGGTAAAACTTGTCAGCGCAAATATGAAGGAGACAAAGAAGACAACATGGAAATATGAACTCATTTTTCCACTACTATTTCCCTACGCTTTGAACCCTGCGGCTGAAAAAACGTTGCGGCTAATTTATGGATTTTTTTGTGTTTTTAATGTGAAAAAACGCCCAAAAAAATACACTGGAAAGGTAAGTTATTGGTTGTGCTGTGGCGCCATCTTTTGGATGAGTTCGCTCACTGCAGTGTCCTTCCATTTAGTTCTTTGAACCGGAAGCAGAAGTGCCGTTCCGTCTACTAGCGGTCCTCAGAGTTTTTTTACCCGTCCGGTTTCTTCATTCATCACTCCATGCAATGTTTTAAGTTTTACAATATAACTAAAACTATTCTTACTAAAACAATTCATGGATTTTTTGTGTTTTTAAATGTAAAAAAAACAACGTAATAAATACACTGAAAAGGTAAGTTATTGGTTGTGCTGTGGCGCCATCTTTTGGACGAGTTCGCTCACTGCAGTGTCCTTCCATTTAGTGCTTTGAACCGGAAGTAGAAGTGCCGTTCCGTCTACTAGCGGTCCATAGCGTATTTTACTGGTCTGGATTCTTCATTCATCACACCCAAGCAATGTTTTTAAGTTTTACAATATAACTAAAACAATTATTCTTAAAACATACGGACGAAGAACCGCACAAGATGTCCTGGACCCAAGCACGAGTGTTTTTGATGTTTTGGTGAAACTTCCAACAGCAAGGAGACATGGAAATATGAACTAATTTTTCTATAAGCCGCTACTTTTTCCCTACGCTTTGAACCCTGCGGCTGAAAAAACACGTTGCGGCTGATTTATGGATTTTTTTGTGTTTTTAACGCAAAAAACAAACAAACAAACAGATACACTGAAAATGTAAGTTATTGGTTGTGCTGTGGCGCCATCTTTTGGACGAGTTCACTCACTGCAGTGTCCTTCCATGCTTTGAACCGGAAGTAGAAGTGCCGTTCCGTCTTCTAGCGGTCCTCAGAGTTTTTTTACCCGTCCGGATTCTTCATTCATCACACCCAAGCAATGTTTTTAAGTTTTACAATATAACTAAAACTATTCTTACTAAAACATGAGGACTACGAACCACAGAAAAATATCCTGGATCCAAGCAAAAGTGTTTCTGATGTTTTGGTAAAACTTTTCAGCGCAAATATGAAGACAACGTGAAAATATGAACTCATTTTTCCACTACTATTTTCCTACGCTTTGAACCCTGTGGCTTATAAAACGTGGCAGCCAATTTATGGATTTTTGATGTTTTTAAATGTAAAAACAAAACAAAAAAACAAAAAAAAAAAACACCCAAGCAACGTTTTTAAGTTTTACAATGTAACTAAAACTATTCTTACTAAAACATGAGGATTACGAACCACAGAAAAATATCCTGGATCCAAGTAAAAGTGTTTCTTATGTTTTGGTAAAACTTGTCAGCGCAAATATGAAGGAGACAAAGAAGACAACATGGAAATATGAACTCATTTTTCCAGTACTATTTTCCTACGCTTTGAACCCTGCGGCTGAAAAAACGTTGCGGCTAATTTATGGATTTTTTTGTGTTTTTAATGTGAAAAAACGCCCAAAAAAATACACTGAAAAGGTAAGTTATTGGTTGTGCTGTGGCGCCATCTTTTGGACGAGTTCTCTCACTGCAGTGTCCTTCCATTTAGTGCTTTGAACCGGAAGTAGAAGTGCCGTTCCGTCTACTAGCGGTCCTCAGCGTTTTTTTACCCGTCCGGTTTCTTCATTCATCACTCCATGCAATGTTTTAAGTTTTACAATATAACTAAAACTATTCTTACTAAAACAATTCATGGATTTTTTGTGTTTTTAAATGTAAAAAAAACAACGTAATAAATACACTGAAAAGGTAAGTTATTGGTTGTGCTGTGGCGCCATCTTTTGGACGAGTTCGCTCACTGCAGTGTCCTTCCATTTAGTGCTTTGAACCGGAAGTAGAAGTGCCGTTCCGTCTACTAGCGGTCCATAGCGTATTTTACTGGTCTGGATTCTTCATTCATCACACCCAAGCAATGTTTTTAAGTTTTACAATGTAACTAAAACAATTATTCTTAAAACATACGGACGAAGAACCGCACAAGATGTCCTGGACCCAAGCACGAGTGTTTTTGATGTTTTGGTGAAACTTCCAACAGCAAGGAGACATGGAAATATGAACTAATTTTTCTATAAGCCGATACTTTTTCCCTACGCTTTGAACCCTGCGGCTGAAAAAATACGTTGCGGCTGATTTATGGATTTTTTTGTGTTTTTAACGCAAAAAAAAACAAAACAAACAGATACACTGAAAATGTAAGTTATTGGTTGTGCTGTGGCGCCATCTTTTGGACGAGTTCACTCACTGCAGTGTCCTTCCATGCTTTGAACCGGAAGTAGAAGTGCCGTTCCGTCTTCTAGCGGTCCTCAGCGTTTTTTTACCCGTCCGGATTCTTCATTCATCACTCCATGCAATGTTTTTAAGTTTTACAATATAACTAAAACTATTCTTACTAAAACATGAGGACTACGAACCACAGAAAAATATCCTGGATCCAAGCAAAAGTGTTTCTGATGTTTTGGTGAAACTTGCAACAACAAGAAGGAGACATAGAAATATGAACTCATTTTACGGAAAATTCCTCACTATAAGCCGCTACTTTTTCCCTACGCTTTGAACCCTGCGGTTGAAAAAACGTTGCGGCTAATTTATGGATTTGTCTGTGTTTTTAATGTAAAAAAAATGCCCCAAAAAATACACTGAAAAGGTAAGTTATTGGTTGTGCTGTGGCGCCATCTTTTGGACGAGTTCACTCACTGCAGTGTCCTTCCATGCTTTGAACCGGAAGTAGAAGTGCCGTTCCGTCTTCTAGCGGTCCTCAGCGTTTTTTTACCCGTCCGGATTCTTCATTCATCACTCCATGCAATGTTTTTAAGTTTTATAATATAACTAAAACTATTCTTACTAAAACATGAGGACTACGAACCACAGAAAGATATCCTGGATCCAAGCAAAAGTGTTTCTGATGTTTTGGTGAAACTTGCAACAACAAGAAGGAGACATGGAAATATGAACTAATTTTACGGAAATTTCCTGACTATAAGCCGCTACTTTTTCCCTACGCTTTGAACCCTGCGGCTGAAAAAACATTGTGGCTAATTTATGGATTTTTTTGTGTTTTTAATGTAAAAAAAAGCCCCAAAAATACACTGAAAAGGTAAGTTATTGGTTGTGCTGTGGCGCCATCTTTTGGACGAGTTCGCTCACTGCAGTGTCCTTCCATTTAGTGCTTTGAACCGGAAGTAGAAGTGCAGTTCCGTCTACTAGCAGTCCATAGCGTATTTTACTGGTCTGGATTCTTCATTCATCACACCCGAGCAACGTTTTTAAGTTTTACAATGTAACCAAAACTATTATTCTTAAAACATACGGATGAAGAACCGCACAAAATGTCCTGGACCCAAGCACGAGTGTTTCTGATGTTTTGGTGAAACTTGTGAAGTGAAGTGAATTATATTTATATAGTGCTTTACATAGTGAAAGCCAATATCTAAGTTACATTTAAACCAGTGTGGGTGGCACTGGGAGCAGGTGGGTAAAGTGTCTTGCCCAAGGCCACAAGGGCAGTGACTAGGACGGCGGGAGCGGGAATCGAACCCGGAACCCTCAAGTTGCTGGCACGGCCACTCTACCAACCGAGCTATGCCGCACCAAAACAACTTGCAACAACAAGAAGGAGACATGGAAATATTAACTAATTTAACGGGAAATTCCTGACTATAAGCCGCTACTTTTTCCCCTACGCTTTGAACCCTGCGGCTGAAAAAACGTTGCGGCTAATTTATGGATTTTTTTGTGTTTTTCATGTAAAAAAACACCCCAAAAAATACACTGAACAGGTAAATTATTGGTTGTGCTGTGGCGCCATCTTTTGGACGACTTCGCTCACTGCAGTGTCCTTCCATTTAGTGCTTTGAACCGGAAGTAGAAGTGCAAATTAATGTTACACAGCCTGTCACTAAACATGCAGAAAAGAGTTCTTCTCAGGTTTCTCTATGTTTACATTTTCCCACTTTGCACTATTTTCTTACACTTTATGAAGTATAATTTGTCAATATCGACTGATATATTAATAATATTTAATAGAGATGCAGGCCGATATTATCGGCCGATATATGCGTTAAAATGTAATATCGGAAATGATCGGTATCGTTTTTTTTTATTATCGGTATCGTTTTTTTTGTTGTTTTTTTAAAATTAAATCCACATAAAAAACACAAGATACACTTGCAGTTAGTGCACCAACCCAAAAAACCTCCCTCCCCCATTTACACTCATTCACACAAAAGGGTTGTTTATTTCTGTTATTAATATTCTGGTTCCTGCATTATATATCAATATATATCAATACAGTCTGCAAGGGATACAGTCCGTAAGCACACATGATTGTGCGTGCTGCTGGTCCACTAATAGTACTAACCTTTAACAGTTAATTTTACTCATTTTCATTCATTACTAGTTTCTATGTAACTGTTTTTATATTGTTTTACTTTCTTTTTTATTCAAGAAAATGTTTTTAATTTATTTATCTTATTTTACTATTTTTTTTAAAAAGTACCTTATCTTCACCATACCTGGTTGTCCAAATTAGGCATAATAATGTGTTAATTCCACGACTGCATATATCGGTTGATATCGGTTGATATCGGTTGATATCGGTATCGGTAATTAAAGAGTTGGACAATATCGGAATATCGGATATCGGCAAAAAGCCATTATCGGACATCCCTAATATTTAAACAATTACTGCAGAATAGAAAATAATTTCCATAGTTAAACAAGAATAACAGGGCAAATTAATGTTACACAGCCTGACACTAAACCTGCAAAAAATAGCTCTTCTCAGGTTTCTCTATGTTTACATTTTCACACTTTGCACTATTTTCTTACACTTTATGAAGTATAATTTGTCAATATCGACCGATATATTGATAATATTTAAACAATTACTGCAGAACAGAAAATACTATCCATAGTTAAACAAGAATAACAGGGCAAATTAATGTTACACAGCCTGCCACTAAACCTGCAGAAAACAGTTCTTCTCAGGTTTCTCTGTTTACATTTTCACTCTTTGCCCTATTTTCTTACACTTTATGAAGTATAATTAACAATTACGAACGATATAATAATAATATTTAAACAATTACTGCAGAACAGAAAATCCTTTCCATAGTTAAACAAGAATAACAGGGCAAATTAATGTTACACAGCCGTTATTTCCTGCCACTAAACCTGCAGAAAATAGTTCTCTGTTTACATTTTCACACTTTGCACTATTTTCTTACACTTTATGAAGTATAATTATCAATATCGACGGATATATTAATAATATTTAAACAATTACTGCAGAACAGAAAATAATTTCCATCGTTAAATAAGAATAACAGGGCAAATTAATGTTACACAGCCTGCCACTAAACCTGCAGAAAACAGTTCTTCCCAGGTTTCTCTATGTTTACATTTTCACACTTTGCACTATTTTCTTACACTTTATGAAGTATAATTTGTCAATATCGACTGATATATTAATAATATTTAATAGAGATGTCCGATAATATCGGCCTGCCGATATTATCGGCCGATATATGCGTTAAAATGTAATTTCGTAAATTATCGGTATCGTTTTTTTTATTATCGGTATCATTTTTTTGTTTTTTTAAAATTAAATCCACATAAAAAACACAAGATACACTTACAATTAGTGCACCAACCCAAAAAAACTCCCTCCCCCATTCACACTCATTCACACAAAAGGGTTGTTTCTTTCTGTTATTATTATTCTGGTTCCTACATTATACATCAATATATGTCAATACGGTCTGCAAGGGATACAGTCCGTAAGCACACATGATTGTGCGTGCTGCTGCTCCGCTAATAGTACTAACCTTTAACAGTTAATTTTACTCATTTTCATTCATTACTAGTTTCTATGTAACTGTTTTTATATTGTTGTACTTTCTTTTGTATTCAAGAAAATGTTTTTAATTTATTTATCTTATTTTACTAATTTTAAAAAAAAAGTACCTTATCTTCACCATACCTGGTTGTCCAAATTAGGCATAATAATGTGTTAATTCCACGACTGCATATATCGGGGGATATCGGTTGATATCGGTATCGGTAATTAAAGAGTTGGACAATATCGGAATATCGGATATCGGCAAAAAGCCATTATCGGACATCCCTAATATTTAAACAATTACTGCAGAACAGAAAATAATTTCCATAGCTAAACAAGAATAACAGGGCAAATTAATGTTACACAGCCTGCCACTAAACCTGCAAAAAATTGCTCTTCTCAGGTTTCTCTATGTTTACATTTTCACACTTTGCACTATTTTCTTACACTTTATGAAGCATTTTGATAATGTCAATAATCATAAAAAAATCTGGTCCGCGTCCCCCGTTTGTCCAACCTTGACAGGGTGCGTTGCGGAATGACAACAAAGAGTGCAAACGGCGACCGTCTTTCCCCGCCTCCGAAGAAAAACCGCGTCTCCTTCAAGGGACCGTCGGCGGCGTCATCGAGAGTTTGGCAGAAGGGACATGAAAGCGCGGCGGCCCGGCTGGAGTCTGCTAAGACAAAAAGGTGGCGTGTAATTAGCGGTGCACAATAAATCAAACACGTCTCTAATTGAAACGTGCAGGATGCTGATAGATGTTGCAGCCACTCAGGCGGTGATTGATCAGTCCCCTCTGGGATGGCGGCGCTCGTCACGCTCGTTATTCGCCCAGCTCGACGCTTCTGCCCGCTTTGGCGGGATTTCTGTAGCGGGCGCACCTTTTAACGGGACTCAAACGCCCCGCAGAGGCGTTCCATTTGCATGAAACCGCCGGTGATTGACTACGGCGTGTTCTAAAAACATTTTTGCGGAGGGTTTGGAGGTGGCCTAGCGATGGCCGCCTCGCCTTGTTTTTCCCTTTCTGCCCTCGCCGCTTCTTTCTTCCCCGCGCGTCGGAGCGGAAGATTTACACTTTTGTGTCGCGGCGCGAAACAACAAGAGAGGGCCCCGGCCAGCGGGTTTGAAGTCGGCTTCCTTCAGAGGCGGCCGCCGCGCATGCGAGGGGATCACTCGGCATCTGGCCCCGCGCTCTTGTGTCGCCGTGACCCCCGCGCCGGGGGAGTCGGCGAGGGTCCCGGCAGGGGGTCCCGCGCTGAAAGGCAACATAAATTTCAGGGGGGGGGAGAATCAATAGAGTGTGAGAATTGGAGGAGATGCATCGGTTTGGACTCCATGACCACAACAACACAACAACACCATGCTCCTGCAAAATATGAAATATCGCCACATTACGTGGAGGGAAGAATGTTCTCAACTCCTGTTTTCATGCCAGAGAGGCCCTTTTGATATATTTAATCTTCAAAACAAATACAAGATATAGATTTTTTTTTTTTTACCTTTAGTGCTCCCATCCAGACTGGTCTCGGGCACCCAGAATGAGAGTTGAAAAAAAACAAATCCCACTAAAATTCTTCATAATTTTTTAAAAAATAACTCATATTTATGTATTTTTTTTCAATATTTAAATACCTGGATCAACTTCTGATGTATCTGTCCATATAAAGCTTTTTTTTTTTAATTTGTAAGTTGTATGCCCTTTTTTTTTTTTTTAAATTAATAATATTATAAGAACACAAAATATGCAACATTTCTCAACAAAGTAAAAATGTCAAAGTGGAATATTTAATTAAAAGTAATTGGACCTTTAATTAGGTCAATAATCCATAACATTGATTATTTTTGGACCAATAATAGTTTAAAAAAAAAAAAAATCCCACTAAAATTCTCGGGGACCCAAAAGGGTCCCATTCATTCATTATTATTTTTTTGAGCAATAAAAATAAAAAATAAAAAATACCACTAAAATTCTTGGAGACCCAAAAGGGTCCCATTCATAAAAGTGCTAAAATTAAGTCATATATTTTTTTTCTACTTTCTCGAAATTAATTTCAAATCCATCCAGCAATAATTTAATTTTTTCCCCTTTTTTAAATGAGTTTTATGCCCTTTTGGCTTATAATATATTGTTTTTAATGGCAATAACACAAAATAAGTAACATTTTCTCCCCCAAATAGTTTCAAAATGGAATATGTAATGTGAAGTAAACACAGCCTTAATTATGTCAATAACTCATAACATAATATTTTTTGAGCAATGATAGTTTAAAAAAAAAATCCCACTAAAATTCTTGGTCCCAGTCATAAACATGTTAAAAATAAGTCATATTTATGTATTTTTTCCAACCCTTAAATACCTGCATCAACTTCAGATCTATCTGTCAATATAAAGCTTTATTTTGAATTTTTTGTTAATTAATTTTTTTATTAATTATGGCAAGAACACAAAATATGCAACATTTCCCATTAAAAAAAAAGCTAAAATTAAGTCATATTTTTTTTTTTCAACTTTCTTAAAAGGGTCCCATTCATAAAAGTGTTAAAAATAAGTTTTTTTGTTTTTTTTTTAACTTTCAACGCTTAAATCTCGACGTTAATTTAAAATCCAACCAGTAATAATACATGTTTTCTCCTTTTTAAAAAATTGTTTTATGGCTTTTTTTCTTATAAAATATTTTTTTCTTATGGCAAAAATACAAAATAAGTAACATGTTCGCCCCAAAAAATGCACACTGGGAGCTTACAACACCATGCTCCTGCAAAATATGAAATATCGCCACATTACGTGGAGGGAAGAATGTTCTCAACTCCTGTTTTCATGCCAGAGAGGCCCTTTTGATATATTTAATCTTCAAAACAAATACAAGATATAGCTTTTTTTATTTTTACCTTTAGTGCTCCCATCCAGACTGGTCTCGGGCACCCAGAATGAGAGTTGAAAAAAAACAAATACCACTAAAATTCTTCATAATTTTTAAACAAATAACTCATATTTATGTATTTTTTTCCAATCTTTAAATACCTGGATCAACTTCTGATGTATCTGTCAATATAAAGCTTTTTTTTTTACATTTGTAAGTTGTATGCCCTTTTTTTTAAAAAAATTAATAATATTATAAGAACACAAAATATGCAACATTTCTCAACAAAGTAAAAATGTCAAAGTGGAATATTTAATTGAAAGTAATTCGACCTTTAATTAGGTCAATAATCCATAACATTGATTATTTTTGGACCAATAATAGTTAAAAAAAAAAAAAAAAATCCCACTAAAATTCTCGGGGACCCAAAAGGGTCCCATTCAATCATTATTATTTTTTTGAGCAATAAAAATAAAAAATAAAAAATAAAAAATACCACTAAAATTATTGGGGACCCAAAAGGGTCCCATTCATAAAAGTGCTAAAATTAAGTCTTTTTTTTTTTTTCTACTTTCTCGAAATTAATTTTAAATCCATCCAGCAATAATTTAATTTTTTCCCCTTTTTTAAATGAGTTTTATGCCCTTTTGGCTTATAATATATTGTTTTTAATGGCAATAACACAAAATAAGTAAAATTTTCTCCCCCAAATAGTTTCAAAATGGAATATGTAATGTGAAGTAAACACAGCCTTAATTATGTCAATAACTCATAACATAATATTTTTTGAGCAATGATGAAAAATCCCACTAAAATTCTTGGTCCCAGTCATAAAATTTTTAAAAATAAGTCATATTTATGTATTTTTTCCAACCCTTAAATACCTGCATCAACTTCAGATCTATCTGTCAATATAAAGCTTTATTTTGAATTTTTTGTTAATTAATTTTTTTATTAATTATGGCAAGAACACAAAATATGCAACATTTCCCATTAAAAAAAAGCTAAAATTAAGTCATATGTTTTTTTTTCCAACTTTCTTAAAAGGGTCCCATTCATAAAAGTGTTAAAAATAAGTATTTTTTTTTTTTTTAACTTTCAACGCTTAAATCTCGACGTTAATTTAAAATCCGACCAGTAATAATAAATGTTTTCCCCTTTTTAAAAATGTGTTTTATGGCTTTTTTTCTTATAAAATATTGTTTTCTTATGGCAAAAATACAAAATAAGTAACATGTTCGCCCCAAAAAATGCACACTGGGAGCTTACAACACCATGCTCCTGCAAAATATGAAATATCGCCACATTACGTGGAGGGAAGAATGTTCTCAACTCCTGTTTTCATGCCAAAGAGGCCCTTTTGATATCTTTAATCTTCAAAACAAATACAAGATATAGATTTTTTTTTTATCTTTAGTGCTCCCATCCAGACTGGTCTCGGGCACCCAGAATGAGAGTTGAAAAAAAACAAATACCACTAAAATTCTTCATAATTTTAAAAAAAATATCTCATATTTATGTATTTTTTTCCAATCCTTAAATACCTGGATCAACTTCAGATCTACCTGTCAATATAAAGCTTTATTTTGAATTTTTGTTTAAAGTTGTATGCCCTTTTTTAAAATTAATAATAATAAGAAAAACACAAAATATGCAACATTTCTCAACAAAGTAAAAATGTCAAAGTGGAATATTTTATTAAAAGTAATTGGACCTTTTATTAGGTCAATAGTCCATAACATTGATTATTTTTGGAGCAATAATAGTTAAAAAAAAAAACAATACCACTAAAATTATCGGGGACCCAAAAGGGTCCCATTCATTCATTATTATTTTTTTGAGCAATAAAAATAAAAAATAAAAAATACCACTAAAATTCTTGGGGACCCAAAAGGTTCCCATTCATTCATTATTATTTTTTGAGCAATAAAAATAAAAAATAAAAAATAAAAAATACCACTAAAATTATTGGGGACCCAAAAGGGTCCCATTCATAAAAGTGCTAAAATTAAGTCATATATTTTTTTTCTACTTTCTCGAAATTAATTTCAAATCCATCCAGCAATAATTTAATTTTTCCCCCTTTTTTAAATTAGTTGTATGCCCTTTTGGCTTATAAAATATTGTTTTTAATGGCAATAACACAAAATCAGTAACATGTTCTCCCCAAATAGTTTCAAAATGGAATATGTAATGTGAAGTAAACACAGCCTTAATTATGTCAATAACTCATAACATAATATTTTTTGAGCAATGATAGTTTAAAAAAAAATCCCACTAAAATTCTTGGTCCCAGTCATAAAAATTTTAAAAATAAGTCATATTTATGTATTTTTTCCAATCCTTAAATACCTGCATCAACTTCAGATCTATCTGTCAATATAAAGCTTTATTTTGAATTTTTTGTTAATTCATTTTTTTATTAATTATGGCAAGAACACAAAATATGCAACATTTCCCATTAAAAAAAAAAGCTAAAATTAAGTCATATGTTTTTTTTTCAACTTTCTTAAAAGGGTCCCATTCATAAAAGTGTTAAAAATAAGTATATTTTTAAAACTTTCAACGCTTAAATCTCGACATTAATTTAAAATCCAACCAGCAATAATAAATGTTTTCCCCTTTATTAAAATTTGTTTTATGCCTTTTTTTCTTATAAAATATTGTTTTCTTATTGCAAAAACACAAAATAAGTAACACGTTCGCCCCAAAAAATGTACACTGCGAGCTTACAACACCATGCTCCTGCAAAATATGAAATATCGCCACATTACGTGGAGGGAAGAATGTTCTCAACTCCTGTTTTCATGCCAAAGAGGCCCTTTTGATATATTTAATCTTCAAAACAAATACAAGATATAGATTTTTTTTTTTACCTTTAGTGCTCCCATCCAGACTGGTCTCGGGCACTCAGAATGAGAGTTGAAAAAAAAGCAAATCCCACTAAAATTCTTCATAATTTTTAAGAAAATAGCTCATATTTATGTATTTTTTTCCAATCCTTAAATACCCGGATCAACTTCAGATCTATCCGTCAATATAAAGCTTTATTTTAAATTTGTAAGTTGTATGCCTTTTTTTTTTAATTAATAATAAGAAGAAGAACACAAAATATGCAACATTTCTCAACAAAGTAAAAATGTCCAAGTGGAATATTTGATTAAAAGTAATTGGATCCTAATTATTTCAATAATCCATAACATTGATTATTTTTGGAGCAATCATAGTTTAAAAAAAATAAAAAATCCCAATAAAATTATTGGGGACCCAAAAGGGTCCCATTCATTCACTATTATTTTTTTGAGCAATGATAGTTAATGAAAGTGCTAAAATTAAGTCTTTCTTATTTTTTTTAAATTTTCCTCAAGATTAATTTCAAATCCATCCAGCAATAATACATTTTTCCCCCTTTTTTAAATTACTTTTATGCCCTTTTGGCTTATAAAATATTGTTTTTAATGGCAATAACACAAAATAAGTAACATTTTCTCCCACAAATAGTTTCAAAATGTAATATGTAATGTGAAGTAAACAGAGCCTTAATTATGTCAATAACTCATAACATAATATGTTTTGAGCAATGATAGTTTAAAAAAAAAATCCCACTAAATTTTTTCATAATTTAAAAAAAAAAGAAGTCATATTTATGTATTTTTTTCCAACCCTTAAAAACCTGGATCAACTTGAGATCTATCTGTCAATATAAAGCTTTATTTTAAGTTTTTGTTTAAAGTTGTATACCCCTTTTTAAATTAATAATAATAAGAAAAACACAAAATATGCAACATTTCTCAACAAAGTAAAAATGTCAAAGTGGAATATTTGATTAAAAGTAATTGGACCTTTAATTAGGTCAATAATCCATAACATTGATTATTTTTGGACCAATAATAGTTAAAAAAAAAAAAAAAATCCCACTAAAATTCTCGGGGACCCAAAAGGGTCCCATTCATTCATTATTATTTTTTTGAGCAATAAAAATAAAAAATAAAAAATACCACTAAAATTCTTGGGGACCCAAAAGGGTCCCATTCATAAAAGTGCTAAAATTAAGTCATATATTTTTGTTCTACTTTCTCGAAATTAATTTCAAATCCATCCAGCAATAATAATCTTTTTCCCCTTTTTTAAATTAGTTTTATGCCCTTTTGGCTTATAAAATATTGCTTTTAATGGCAATAACACAAAATAAGTAACATTTTCTCCCCCAAATAGTTTCAAAATGGAATATGTAATGTGAAGTAAACACAGCCTTAATTATGTCAATAACTCATAACATAATATTTTTTGAGCAATGATAGTTAAAAAAAAAAATCTCACTAAAATTATTGGGGACCCAAAGAATCCCATTAATTCATTATTATTTTTTTGAGCAATGATAGTTAAAACAAATAAAAAATAAATACCACTAAAATTTTCGGGGACCCAAAAGGGTCCCATTCATGAAAGTGCTAAAATTAAGTTTTTTTTTTATTTTTTATTTTATTTTCTCAAGATTAATTTCAAATCCATCCAGCAATAATACATTTTCCCCCCTTTTTTAAACATTTTTTATGCCCTTTTGGCTAATAAAATATTGTTTTTAATGGCAATAACACAACATAAGTAACATGTTCTCCCCCAAATAGTTTCAAAATGGAATATGTAATGTGAAGTAAAAAGAGCCTTAATTATGTCAATAACTCATAACATTTTTTGAGCAATGATAGTTTAAAAAAAAAAATACCACTAAAATTCTTCATAATTAAAAAAAAAAAAAAGAAAAAAAAAAAAAGAAGTCATATTTATGTATTTTTTTCCAACCCTTAAATACCTAGATCAACTTCCCATCTATCTGTCAATATAAAGCTTTATTTTGCATTTTTGTTTAAAGTTGTATGCCCTTTTTTAAATTAATTATAAAATTATCGGGTCCCATTCATTCATTATCATTTTTTTGAGCAATGAAAATTTTAAAAAAATAAATAAAAAAATACCACTAAAATTCTTGGGGACCCATAAGGGTCCCATTCATAAAAGTGCTAAAACTAAGTCATATATTTTTTTCTACTTTCTCAAAATTAATTTCAAATCCATCCAGCAATAATAAATGTTTTCCCCTTTTTTAAATTAGTTTTATGCCCTTTTGGCTTATAAAATATTGTTTTTAATGGCAATAATACAAAATAAGTAACATTTTCTCCCCCAAATAGTTTCAAAATGGAATATGTAATGTGAAGTAAACACAGCCTTAATTATGTCAATAACTCATAACATAATATTTTTTGAGCAATGATAGTTAAAAAAAAAAATCCCACTAAAATTATTGGGGACCCAAAGAATCCCATTAATTCATTATTATTTTTTTGAGCAATGATAGTTAAAACAAATAAAAAATAAATACCACTAAAATTTTCGGGGACCCAAAAGGGTCCCATTCATGAAAGTGCTAAAATTAAGTTTTTTTTTATTTTTTATTTTATTTTCTCAAGATTAATTTCAAATCCATCCAGCAATAATACATTTTCCCCCCTTTTTTAAACATTTTTTATGCCCTTTTGGCTAATAAAATATTGTTTTTAATGGCAATAACACAAAATAAGTAACATGTTCTCCCCCAAATAGTTTCAAAATGGAATATGTAATGTGAAGTAAAAAGAGCCTTAATTATGTCAATAACTCATAACATTTTTTGAGCAATGATAGTTTAAAAAAAAAAATACCACTAAAATTCTTCATAATTAAAAAAAAAAAAAAGAAAAAAAAAAAGAAGTCATATTTATGTATTTTTTTCCAACCCTTAAATACCTAGATCAACTTCCCATCCATCTGTCAATATAAAGCTTTATTTTGCATTTTTGTTTAAAGTTGTATGCCCTTTTTTAAATTAATTATAAAATTATCGGGTCCCATTCATTCATTATCATTTTTTTGAGCAATGAAAATTTTAAAAAAATAAATAAAAAAATACCACTAAAATTCTTGGGGACCCATAAGGGTCCCATTCATAAAAGTGCTAAAACTAAGTCATATATTTTTTTCTACTTTCTCAAAATTAATTTCAAATCCATCCAGCAATAATAAATGTTTTCCCCTTTTTTAAATTAGTTTTATGCCCTTTTGGCTTATAAAATATTGTTTTTAATGGCAATAATACAAAATAAGTAACATTTTCTCCCCCAAATAGTTTCAAAATGGAATATGTAATGTGAAGTAAACAGAGCCTTAATTATGTCGATAACTCATAACATAATACCTTTTGAGCAATGATGGTTAAAAAAAAAATCCCACTAAAATTCTTGGTCCCAGTCATAAAAATGTTAAAAATAAGTCATATTTATGTATTTTTTTCCAACCTTTGAATACCTGCATCAACTTCAGATCTATCTGTCAATATAAAGCTTTATTTTGAATTTTTTGTTAATTAATTTTTTTTATTAATTATGGCAAGAACACAAAATATGCAACATTTGTTCTCAACTCCTGTTTTCATGCCAGAGAGGCCCTTTTGATATCTTTAATCTTCAAAACAAATACAATATATAGATTTTTTTTTTTTTTTACCTTTAGTGCTCCCATCCAGACTGGTCTCGGGCACCCAGAATGAGAGTTGAAAAAAAACAAATCCCACTAAATTTCTTCATAATTTTAAAAAAGAAGAAGTCATATTTATGTATTTTTTCCAATCCTTAAATACCTGGATCAACTTCTGATGTATCTGTCCATATAAAGCTTTTTTTTTTTAATTTGTAAGTTGTATGCCCTTTTTTTTTAAAATTAATAATATTATAAGAACACAAAATATGCAACATTTTTCAACAAAGTAAAAATGTCGAAGTGGAATATTTAATTAAAAGTAATTGGACCTTTAATTAGGTAAATAATCCATAACATTGATTCTTTTTGGAGCAATAATAGTTTAAAAAAAAAAAAAAAAAATCCCACTAAAATTCTCGGGGACCCAAAAGGGTCCCATTCATTCATTATTATTTTTTTGAGCAATAAAAATAAAAAATAAAAAATAAAAAATACCACTAAAATTATTTGGGACCCAAAAGGGTCCCATTCATAAAAGTGCTAAAATGAAGTCATATATTTTTTTTCTACTTTCTCGAAATCAATTTCAAATCCATCCAGCAATAATTTAATTTTTTCCCCTTTTTTAAATTAGTTTTATGCCCTTTTGGCTTATAAAATATTGTTTTTAATGGCAATAACACAAAATCAGTAACATGTTCTCCCCCAAATAGTTTCAAAATGGAATATGTAATGTGAAGTAAACAGAGCCTTAATTATTTCAACAACTCATAACATAATATTTTTTGAGCAATGATCATTAAAAAAAAAAATCCCAATAAAATTCTTCATAATTAAAAAAAAAAAAGTCTTATTTATGTATTTTTTTCCAATCCTTAAATACCTGGATCAACTTCAGATGTATCTGTCAATATAAAGCTTTATTTTGCATTTTTGTTTAAAGTTGTATGCCCTTTTTTAAATTAATAGTAATAAGAATAACACAAAATATGCAACATTTCTCAACAAAGTAAAAATGTCAAAGTGGAATATTTGATTAAAAAGTAATTGGACCCTTAATTAGGTCAATAATACATAACATTGATTATTTTTGGAGCAATAATAGTTTAAAAAAAAATAAAAACCTCACTAAAATTGTCGGGAACCCAAAAGGGTCCCATTCATTCTTTATTATTTTTAGAGCAATGAAAAGTTAAAAAACAAAACAAAAAAAAAAACACTAAAATTCTTGGGGACCTAAAAGGGTCCCATTCATAAAACTGCTAAAATTAAGTCTTTTTTTTTTTTTCTACTTTCTCGAAATAAATTTCAAATCCATCCAGAAATAATAATTTTTTTTCCCCTTTTTTAAATTATTTTTTTGCCCTTTTGGCTCATAAAATATTGTTTTTAATGGTAATAACACAAAATAAGTAACATTTTCTCCCCCAAATAGTTTCAAAATGGAATATGTAATGTGAAGTAAACACAGCCTTAATTATGTCAATAACTCATAACATAATATTTTTTGAGCAATGATAGTTAAAAAAAAAAAAAAATCCCACTAAAATGCTTCATAATTTTAAAAAAAAAAGTCATATTTATGTATTTTTTTCCAACCCTTAAATACCTGGATCAACTTCAGATCTATCTGTCAATATAAAGCTTTATTTTAAATTGTTGTTTAAAGTTGTATGCCCTTTTTTTAAAATTAATAATAATAAGAAGAACACAAAATATGCAACATTTCTCAACAAAGTAAAAATGTCAAAGTGGAATATTTGATTAAAAGTAATTGGACCCTTAATTAGGTCAATAATCCATAACATTGATTATTTTTTAAGCAATAATAGTTTAAAAAAAAAAAAAAAATCCCACTAAAATTCTCGGGGACCCAAAAGGGTCCCATTCATTCATTATTATTTTTTTGAGCAATGATAGTTAAAAAAAAAAAAAAAAAATCCCACTAAAATTATCGGCGACCCAAAAGGGTCCCATTCATAAAAGTGCTAAAATTAAGTCTTTTTTTTTTCAACTTTCTCGAGATTCATTTCAAATCCGTCCAGCAATAATACACCCCCCCCCCCTTTTTTTAAATTTGTTTCATGTCCTTTTGGCTTATAAAATATTGTTTTTAATGGCAAAAACACAATATAAGGGGAATATGTAATATGAAGTAAACAGAGTCTTAATTATGTCAATAACTGATAACATTTTAAATCATTATTATTTTTTGAGCAATAACAGTTTAAAAAAAATAAAATAAATACAAAATAAAAACAATCACACAAAAATTGTCAGGAATCCAAAAGGGTCCCACTCATAAAATTATCAAAAATAGTCATACATTATCTTTTATTTTATTTTTTACTCACAACGCCTAAATCTCAGATTAACTTCAGATCAATCCATCAATTATATGTATTTTTTTTTAATTATTCGTATGTTTTTTAAATTTGTTTTATGCACTTTTTGTAATATAAAGCTTATTTTTATGGCAAAAACACAACATATGCAGAATGTCCCCCAATCAATATTTCAAATTGGAATATTTGATGTAAAGTATTTGGAGCATTAATTAGGTCAGTAATTTATAACATTGATTGTAATTATTTTTATTTTTTGAGCAATAACAGTTAAAAAAAATAAAAAATAAAAACAATAAAAAATCACACGAAAATTGTCAGGAATCCAAAAGGTTCCCACTCTTAAAATTATCAAAAATAGTCATACATTATCTTTTACTTTATTATTTACTTACAACGCCTAAATCTTAGATGAACTGCAGATCCATTCATCAGTTATATATATATATAAATATATATTTTTATTATTTGCATGTTTTTTTAATTTGTTTTATGTACTTTTTGTAATATAAAGCTTATTTTTATGACAAAAACACAATTCATGCAGAATCCAATCAATATTTCAAAGTGAAATATTTGAGGTAAAGTATTTGGAGCATTAATTAGGTCAGTAATTTATAAAATTGATTGTAATAATTTTTATTTTTTGCGCAATAACAGTTAAAAAAAAAAAAAAAAAATCACACTAAAATTGTCCGGAATCCAAAAGGGTCCCACTCATAAAATAATCAAAAATAGTCATACATTATATTTTACTTTATTTTTTTACTTACAACGCTTAAATCTCAGATGAACTTCAGATCCATCCATGGATTATAATTTATTTTTTTTAATATTATAATTTTTTCTTGTTGTTTTATGCCCTTTTTGTCAGAGAAAATTATTTTTTATGGCAAAATCACAAAATATGCAATATATCCTTCCCAAAATATTTCCAAGTGGAATATTTGACATGAAGTAATTGGAGCAATAATTAGGTGAGTAATTTATAACATTGATTTTAACTAGTTATTATTTTTTGAATTAGAGAGAAAAAAAAATCACACTAAAATGGTCAGTTATCCAAAAGGGTCCCACTCATAAAATTATCAAAAATAGTCATACATTATATTTTACTTTATTTTTTACTTACAACACTTAAATCTCAGATGAACTTTAGATCAATCCATGGATTAAATTTTTTTTTAAATTATTATTATTTTTTCTTGTTGTTTTATGCCCTTTTTGTCATAGAAAACTATTTTTTTATTTTTTTTCCAAGTGGAATATTTGACATTAAGTAATTGGAGCAATAATTAGGTGAGTAATTTATAACATTGATTTTAACTAATTATTATTTTTTTGAGTTAGAGGGGAACAAAAAATCACACTAAAATGGTCAGGAATCCAAAAGGGTCCCAATCATAAAATTATCAAAAATAGTCATACATTATATTTTACTTTATTTTTTACTTACAACACTTAAATCTCAGATGAACTTCAGATCCATCCATGGATTACCTTTTTAAAAAAAAAAATATTATTATTTTTTCTTGTTGTTTTATGCCCTTTTTGTCATAGAAAACTATTTTTTATGGCAAAAACACAAAATATGCAATATTTCCAAGTGGAATATTTGACATGAAGTAATGGGAGCAATAATTAGGTGAGTAATTTATAACATTGATTTTAACTAATTATTATTTTTTTGAGTTAGAGGGGAAAAAAATCACACTAAAATGGTCAGGAATCCAAAAGGGTCCCACTCATAAAATTATCAAAAATAGTCATACATTATATTTTACTTTATTTTTTTACTTACGCTTAAATCTCAGATGAACTTCAGATCCATCCATGGATTGAATTTTTTTTTTTTAATTATTATTATTTTTCCTTGTTGTTTTATGCCCTTTTTGTCATAGAAAACTATTTTTTTATGGCAAAAACACAAACTATGCAATATTTCCAAGTGGAATATTTGACATGAAGTAATTGGAGCAATAATTAGTTGAGTAATTTATAACATTGATTTTAACTAATTATTATTTCTTGAGTTAGAGGGGGGGAAAAAATCACACTTAAATGGTCAGCAATCCAAAAGGGTCCCACTCATAAAATTATCAAAAATAGTCATACATTATCTTTTATTTTATTTTTTTACTTACAACACTTAAATCTCGGATGAACTTCAGATCCATCCATGGATTACTTTTTTTTTTTTTAATCATTATTATTTTTTCTTGTTGTTTTATGCCCTTTTTGTCATAGAAAACTATTTTTTTTATTTTTTTTCCAAGTGGAATATTTGACATGAAGTAATTGGAGCAATAATTAGGTGAGTAATTTATAACATTGATTTTAACTAATTATTATTTTTTGAATTAGAGAGAAAAAAAATCACACTAAAATGGTCAGTAATCCAAAAAGGGTCCCACTCATAAAATTATCAAAAATAGTCATACATTATATTTTACTTTATTTTTTTACTTACAACACTTAAATCTCAGATGAACTTCAGATCCATCCATGGATTAAAATTTTTTTTTTTAATTATTTTTTTTTTTCTGGTTGTTTTATGCCCTTTTTGTCATAGAAAACTATTTTTTTTATGGCAAAAACACAAAATATGCAATATTTCCAAGTGGAATATTTGACAGGAAGTAATTGGAGCAATAATTAGGTGAGTAATTTATAACATTGATTTTAACTAATTATTATTTTTTGAGTTAGAGGGGTAAAAAAAATCCCACTTAAATGGTCAGGAATCCAAAAGGGTCCCACTCATAAAATTATCAAAAATAGTCATACATTATATTTTACTTTATTTTTTTACTTACAACGCTTAAATCTCAGATAAACTTCAGATCCATCCATGGATTATAATTTTTTTTTTTAATTATTATTATTTTTTCTTGTTGTTTTATGCCTTTTTTGTCATAGAAAACTATTTTTTTTATTTTTTTTCCAAGTGGAATATTTGACATGAAGTAATTGGAGCAATAATTAGGTGAGTAATTTATAACATTGATTTTTAACTACTTATTATTTTTTTAATTAAAGGGGAAAAAAAATCACACTTAAATGGTCAAGAATCCAAAAGGGTCCCACTCATAAAATTATCAAAAATAGTCATACATTATATTTTATTTTATTTTTTTACTTACAACACTTAAATCTCAGATGAACTTCAGATCCATCCATGGATTACATTTTTTTTTTAAATTATTATTGAATTTTTTCTTGTTGTTTTGTGCCCTTTTTGTCATAGAAAACTATTTTTTTTATGGCAAAAACACAAAATATGCAATATTTGACATGAAGTAATTGGAGCAATAATTAGGTGAGTAATTTATAACATTGATTTTAATTAATTATTATTTTTTGAGTTAGTGGGGGAAAAAAATCACACTTAAATGGTCAGTAATCCAAAAGGGTCCCAATCATAAAATTATCAAAAATAGTCATACATTATATTTTACTTTATTTTTTACTCACAACGCTTAAATCTCAGATACATTTCAGAGCCATCCGTAGATTATACGTTTTTTCATATTTGTATTTGTTTTATGCTCTATTTTGCCCTTTTATGGCAAAATATTTGATGTGAAATAATTGGATCCTTGAATGTCAATAATGCATAACAACATCGATTTTGATTCATTATTATATTTTGAGCAATGACAGTTTTAAAAGGTAAAAAATGTCAGTTTTGTGTCATCAGCCTCCACGTTCCAACTTGTTCTCCTTACATTTCACCTGTTTGCTCTTTTTATTCCACTCTGGGGTCGCTATAAAATGAGCTGGGGGCCCCAAATGGTCCCTGGGCTGCACTTTGGACCCCTCCGGTTGAGGCTGTGTCGCGTATGAAAGTCCAAACTAGACGGGAAGAGCAAAGTGGGGGTCTTGTTAGGTGGGGCGCGGGGGTCCATTCTCCCACAAGATGTATAAATAGGCTGCCTGTGTCAGAGTTAGGACTCTCCATGGGGGGCCGGACTTCAAAGTCTCCAAAACAACTGCTGGACATTTCGAATCAACATTCCCTCCGAAAGCTGTGTGACCTTTCACCTCTGGGCCGGACTCAGACACTCGGACACGACGTGCACAATAAATATCATAGAGGGTAGTGGAAGTTGTGACGGCTTCATTCCAAATGCAAAACACACTTGCGGACTGGAAATCATTTCAAAAGACAAAACATGATGCTCCAATAATGAGATTGTACAGAAACATAAAGAAATAAAACAAACATGTTTCCCGCAGACAAGTCAGGAGTTTGAAGCGTGTGAATCATTATTTTGTTATTGTCAGAAGTGCAGCTGCCGAGAGGGCGCTAACTTGTAAACACACACACACACACACACACACACACACACACACACACACACACACACACACACACACACACACACACACATACACACACACACACACACACACACACACACACACACACACACACACACACACACACACACACACACACACACAGACACACACACACAACACTCGATTTAGGAACTTAATTGGTTCCTGAACATGGTTCACAAGCTAAAAGTGAGTATTGTGAAGCAGAGTTCCCCAGAAGAAACAATGGAAACGTGAATAATTGGTTCCTGCTTTGACAAAAGTCCATATATCAGTAAAACAAACTGAGCACTTTGAGGGCACTAATGTATACGAATACTGTATATATTTACAATATATACATACATATA
>NC_084745.1:315521-363021 GCF_033978785.1 Entelurus aequoreus | reverse complement strand
ACATATTACACAATCAAAACATGATTGCAACAACCTACATTTTGTGTTGTCAATGCATGAACTGGTATCCAAACATGGGAGTGTAGCTCCTCCTCTGAATGCAAGTGCTCCTACAGCAGGAATACAAATCTGGCAAAACATCAGTTGTTTTTTTATTTTTTAAAGCATAATGTTCAAAACACATTTCATTAACGCTAACTAATTGTCCAGTCGTGGTAGTAAAAACTAAATTATCTCTTTAAGGTACCTTTTTTAAGCAAGAAATATTAAATGTATCTGCGATTATTCGCGATTAATTTTTATATTATCTATGAACAACATGTGATTAATTGCGATTAACATTTTTATAATTTGACAATCCGAATAAAAATATTGAAAAATATAAAACAAAATGCAGATGCAGTTAAAACATACAGAGATATGAATACCATATTTATTCATGTAGGAATATCACAGATTACATAAACATCTTTGACAATCAAAGCATGATTGCAACAACCTACTCTTTGTGTTGTCAATACATGAACTGGTATCCAAACATGGGAGTGTAGCTCCTCCTCTGAATGCAAGTGCTCCTACAGCAGGAATAACAATCTGGCAAAACATCCTTTTTAAAAAATTTTTTTTTAAAAGCATAATGTTCAAAACACATTTAAATAAAGCTAAATAACTGTCCAGTCATAGTAATAAAAACAAAATTATCTCTTTAAGGTACACTTTTTAAGCATGAAATATTAAATCTATCTGCGATTTTTCGCGATTAATTTTGAGTTATCTATGAATAAAATGTGATTAATCGCGATAAACATTTTAATAACTTGACAGTCCGAATAAAAATATTTAAAAATATTTTAAAAAATGCAGATACAGTTAAAACATGCAGAGATATGAATACCATATTTATTCATGTATAAATATCACATATTACACAATCAAAACATGATTGCAACAACCTAAATTTTGTGTTGTCAATGCATGAATTGGTATCCAAACATGGAAGTGTAGCTCCTCCTCTGAATGCAAGTGCTCCTACAGCAGGAATAACAATCTGGCAAAACATCATTTTTAATTATTTTTTTTTAAAAGCATAATGTTCACAACACATTTAAATAAAGCTAACTAATTGTCCAGTCATAGTAATAAAAACACAATTATCTCTTTAAGGTACACTTTTTAAGCATGAAATATTAAATCTATCTGCGATTATTCGTGATTAATTTTGAGTTATATATGATCAAAATGTGATTAATCCCGATTAACATTTTAATAATTTGACAGTCCGAATAAAAATATTTAAAAATATAAACCAAAATGCAGACACAGTTAAAACATGCAGAGATATGAATACCATATTTATTCATGTAGAAATATCACATATTACACAATCAAAACATGATTGCAACAACCTACATTTTGTGTTGTCAATGCATGAACTGGTATCCAAACCTGGAAGTGTAGCTCCTCCTCTGAATGCAAGTGCTCCTACAGCAGGAATAACAATCTGGCAAAACATCAGTTTTTTTGTTTGTTTTAAAAGCATAATGTTCAAAACACATTTAAATAAAGCTAACTAATTGTCCAGTCATAGTAATAAAAACACAATTATCTCTTTAAGGTACACTTTTTAAGCATGAAATATTAAATCTATCTGCGATTATTCACAATTAATTTTGAGTTATATATGAATAAATTGTGATTAATCGCGATTAACATTTAAATCATTTGACAGTCCGAATAAAAATATTAAAAAATATAAAACAAAATGCAGATACAGTTAAAACATGCAGAGATATGAATACCATATTTATTCATGTAGAAATATCACATATTACACAATCAAAACATGATTGCAACAACCTACATTTTGTGTTGTCAATGCATGAACTGGTATCCAAACATGGGAGTGTAGCTCCTCCTCTGAATGCAAGTGCTCCTACAGCAGGAATACAAATCTGGCAAAACATCAGTTGTTTTTTTGTTTTTTAAAGCATAATGTTCAAAACACATTTCATTAACGCTAACTAATTGTCCAGTCGTGGTAGTAAAAACAAAATTATCTCTTTAAGGTACACTTTTTAAGCGTGAAAATTTAAATCTATCTGCGATTATTCCCGATTAATTTTGAGTTATATATGAACACAATGGGATTAATCGTGATTAACATTTTAATAATTTGACAGTCCGAATAAAAATATTTTAAAATATAAAACAAAATGCAGACACAGTTAAAACATGCAGAGATATGAATACCATATTTATTCATGTAGGAATATCACAGATTACATAAACATCTTTGACAATCAAAGCATGATTGCAACAACCTACTCTTTGTGTTGTCAATACATGAACTGGTATCCAAACATGGGAGTGTAGCTCCTCCTCTGAATGCAAGTGCTCCTACAGCAGGAATAACAATCTGGCAAAACGTCATTTTTAATTTTTTTTTTTTTAAAAGCATAATGTTCAAAACACATTTAAATAAAGCTAACTAATTGTCCAGTCATAGTAATAAAAACACAATTATCTCTTTAAGGTACACTTTTTAAGCATGAAATATTAAATCTATCTGCGATTTTTCGCGATTAATTTTGAGTTATATATGAATAAAATGTGATTAATCCCGATTAACATTTTAATAATTTGACAGTCCGAATAAAAATATTTAAAAATATAAAACAAAATGCAGACACAGTTAAAACATGCAGAGATATGAATACCATATTTATTCATGTAGAAATATCACATATTACACAATCAAAACATGATTGCAACAACCTACATTTTGTGTTGTCAATGCATGAACTGGTATCCAAACATGGGAGTGTAGCTCCTCCTCTGAATGCAAGTGCTCCTACAGCAAGAATAACAATCTGTCATAACATCATTTTTTTTTGTTTTAAAAAAGCGTAATGTTCAAAACACATTTCATTAACGCTAACTAATTGTCCAGTCATGGTAGTAAAAAAAAAAAAATCTCTTTAAGGTACACTTTTTAAGCATGAAATATTAAATTTTATCTGCGATTATTCGCAATGAATTTTGAGTTATATATGAACAAAATGTGATTAATCACGATTAACATTTGAATAAGTTGACAACCCTAATACAAAAATGCTGCGGGGCTCATGCAGAGTTGTGACGGTGCTATAGCGCCCTGAGCCCTGGTGCAAATCCACTGGTAAACTCCTCAAGAATGATTATTTCAGCGATTTAATGGTGGCAAAATGTATTCTGAGGGATGAAAAGACCCCAAAAACATCAAAGTGCCGTCCCCCCGCTGAACGTTAAACAAGACCACGGCACACTTGCGCTAATCCTGTTTAGCCTCAGGACTTTGTGCGGCGCCGTGGACTCGGATAAAAAAGGTGCACGATGTGGCGTCACATTATGACTATTGTCACGGACAAAACGCAGCGTTGCATTGTTGCAGGGATGGATTATCTGATGAAAAGACTAAAAAGGAGGGGCGGGGGAGGGGGGACGGACGGGCGAAACGTCCTGTCGCTGGTTTTTGGTCAGAAGGATGGCAAGGAAGGTGAGGAGGAATAATTGTTTGATCCGTCCTTTCGCCCGCCGCTGCCCTAATCACTCAAGACTGATTCAGAAAATGCAGGCTTGAATGTCAGGGGGCCTCCTGCGGCGCGCTGGAGCGTTTCAGCGACTCTGGACAGCCGCCGCCCGGTAATCACCGCTCTCGACCTGGCCAGGGCACGCCAGCGCTGGCCTGATTGAGCACCTCCGTCTAACAAGGTGCTATTCCTGCAGTCGGCTTCTGACAAAGCGGCGGATTGATGCCCCATCATCACGGGACGTTGCTTTCTTTCTTCCCCCGGGCTCGGCTCAAGCCCAGCCATGCGTGGAGATGCTTTTATTTTGAAAATGCGGCAGGTTATCATCATCTACGGCTCGGAAACCGTCATCTCGCGTCGCCGCGTCCTTCGTTTCAGACCGGGTCACCGTACACTGTGAAACTTATTACTGTAATAAATTCAAATAATCCATTGATAACAACACTATGGACCAACTAGCGTCAAATGCTAACATGAAAACAAGAGACGTTAACATCTTTCCCCATTAAGAATCGCCATACCCGGATCATTAATGTCAAAACACCTAAGATGCAGTATTCACATTACACGTGAATAGATATAATCGATATAAACGTGTGTGTCCAACAGGAAGTGACGTCGCATAAGCCGGAAGTAAAAGAGCCGATCATCCAATTTGCATTTGTTAACAACATTTACAAATAAAAACATATTTAAACACACAAATATAAATAAGTGGTTCGAACCAGTGGTCCCCAACCACCACACAAGAAATTTAAATAAAATAAATAAATAAATGAAACATTTTTTTATTGATTTTTTATTTAATCATCATAAAAAACAGAATATATACATTGTATAGTAATATTGATCAATACAGTCTGCAGGGATACAGTCCGTAAGCACACATGATTCTATTTATTTATGACAAAAAAAATTAAAAATAAATACCATAACCCCCCCGCCCCCCCTCCGGTCCGTGGGACAAATTTTCAAGCGTTAACCGGTCCGCAGCTACAAAAAGGTTGGGGACCACTGGTTTAAGCATTTTAGTGTGTGTATAACTACTTTTTGAGCACATTCAGCAATACCACCATAATAATGATAATCGATCGTTTTGATCACAATAACTTTATTTAGCCATTTTATTTAATGTTTAGGTGGTGTATTTTCCCACACCCACTCTTTGCTTTTAGTTGTGATTTTTATTCAAGTGCAACATTTTGCTAACAGACATAATATTGTTTTTATTTATTATTTGTTTGTTTGTATTTTTAAAAAAATGTCATTTATTTTTTTTAAATATTTATTATATTTGTTTGTATTTTTTCCCCCAACCCCTCAACAGACAGAACCTATTGTATTGCTTTTGGTTGTGATTTTTATCCAAGTGCAACATTTTGCTAACAGACATAATATTGTTTTTATTTATTATTTGTTTGTTTGTATTTTTTTTTTAATTTCTTTTTTTTAAAAAAAATATTTATTATATTTGTGTGTATTTCCCCCCCAACCCCTCAACAGACAGAACCCATTGTATTTATTGATTATTTGTTTGTTTGTATTTTTTTTTTAATTTCATTTATTTTTTAAAATATTTATTATATTTGTTTGTATATTTTCCCCCAAACTCTCAACAGACAGAACCTATTGTATTGCTTTTGGTTGTGATTTTTATCCAAGTGCAACATTTTGCTAACAGACAGAATATTGTTTTTATTTATTATTTGTTTGTTTGTATTTTTTTTTGTAAATTTAATTTAAAAAAAAAAAATATTTATTATATTTGTTTGTATTTTTTCCCCCAACCCCTCAACAGACAGAACCTATTGTATTGCTTTTGGTTGTGATTTTTATCCAAGTGCAACATTTTGCTAACAGGCATAATATTGTTTTTATTTATTATTTGTTTGTTTGTATTTTTTTTTAATATTTATTATATTTGTTTGTATTTTTTCCCCCAACCCCTCAACAGACAGAACCTATTGTATTGCTTTTGGTTGTGATTTTATTTTTATTTTTTTGAACACATTAATAATTTAGAAAAAATAAATAAGTACAATAAAATAAAAAAAAATAAATATAATAAAACAAACAAATAATAAGAGCTTAAAACAAAATAAAAAAAAGGTTTTATGTTTAATATTCAAAATGTAAATATTAAACTGTCTTGAAGCCACAATCACCTCTGAACTTACATTAAGCATATTTGAATTAATTACAAAGAAAAATTAAATACATGAATAATAGAGAAAAAATAAATAAGCACAATAAAATAAAAATACATATGATGAAAAATAAATAAAGAATAAGAGCTCAAAACAAATGTAAATAGCAAAATAAAAAATGAAGGTTGTTTAATATTCAAAGGTAAATATTTGACTGTTTTGGGACCACAATCACCTCTGACCTTACACTGAACATATTTGAATTAATTATAAAAAATAAATAAATGCATTAATCATTTAGAAAAAATAAATATAATTAAACAAAAAAATAATAAAAGCCTAAAACAAAATAAAAAAAAAAGAAAAGTTTTATGTTTAATATTCAAAATGTAAATATGTGACTGTCTTGGGGCCACAATCACCTCTCATATTTGAATTAATTATAAAGAAAAATTAAATATATTGATAATTAAAAAATAAATAAAATAAGTACAATAAAATAAAAAATAAATACAATTAAACAAACAAATAATAAGAGCTTAAAACAAAATAAAAAAAAAAAGTTTTATGTTTAATATTCAAAATGTAAATATTTGACTGTCTTGGGGCCACAATCACCTCGGAACTTACTTTAAGCATATTTTAATTAATTACAAAGACAAAATAAATAGATTAATAATGTAGAATAAATAAATAAGTACAATAAACAAAAATAAACACATATAACAAAACATAAACAAATAAGAGATTCAAACTAATTAATGAAGCAAAATAAAAATAAAAGATCTATGTTTATTATTCAAAGGTAAATATTTGACTGCCTTGGGGCCACAATCACCTCTGACCTTACACTGAGCAAAGGGAATAAGCGGTAGAAAATGGATGGATGGATGGATGGATAGATATAATAAACAAATAAAATACATAAATAATTTTGGAAAAAAAAAAAAAAGTACAAAAAATAAAATAAATATAATGAAAAATAAACAAAGAATAAGAGCTCAAAACAAATGTAATATTTGAATTAATTATTTAAAAAAGAATAATACATGAATAATTTAGACAAAATAAATAGGTACAATAAAATTAATACAATAAAAACAAACACATTAAAAAAGCAATATAAAAATACAAGTTTTATGTTTAATATTCAAAGGTAAACATTTCACAATCCCCTCTGAGCTTACACTGAGCATATTGTGCATCCCTAATAAACACAATCTCATTTGCATAATTCACCAGACATTATTCTTCAACTAACGATTTACTCAGCCCGACTAAAAGCTGTTTTGAAACCACGTCAACACTTAAGTGAAACAAATGCAAACGAAACGGCGCCGATCAAAATAAACTCGCAGGTAATGAAGCCCTCCAGCGTGCACAAATATGAATAAATAAAAAAAGAGATTCCTCACACTGCAGTTGCAGCTTGGTCATATTTCCATGAATGTTTGCCAAAGAAGAGTTAAAGATGTCAAATTGGTGATTTCACACTTCAGTGGCAACATAAGGAAACCCATTTGGACACTTTTTCTGACTGAGGACAAACAATCTGCACTTTGACTGGTGAGACTTCTGTCATATACTTACACCCACTATCTGTAGTCAGATATCTACACCCACTATCAGTAGTCAGATACCTAAACCCACTATCTGTAGTCAGATATCTACACCCACTATCTGTAGTCGGATACCTACACCCACTATCAGTAGTCAGATACCTACACCCACTATCTGTAGTCAGATACCTACACCCCCTATCAGTAGTCAGATACCTACACCCACTATCTGTAGTCAGATATCTACACGCACTATCTGTAGTCAGATATCTACACCCACTATCTGTAGTCAGATACCTACACCCACTATCTGTAGTCAGATACCTACACCCACTATCTCTGGTCAGATACCTACACCCACTATCAGTAGTCAGATACCTACACCCACTATCTGTAGTCAGATACCTACACCCACTATCTCTGGTCAGATACCTACACCCACTATCAGTAGTCAGATACCTACACCCACTATCTGTAGTCAGATACCTACACCCACTATCTGTAGTCAGATATCTACACCCACTATCTGTAGTCAGATATCTACACCCACTATCTGTAGTCAGATATCTACACCCACTATCTGTAGTCAGATACCTACACCCACTATCTGTAGTCAGATACCTACACCCACTATCTGTAGTCAGATATCTACACCCACTATCAGTAGTCAGATACCTACACCCACTATCTGTAGTCAGATATCTACACCCACTATCAGTAGTCAGATACCTAAACCCACTATCTGTAGTCAGATATCTACACCCACTATCTGTAGTCAGATACCTACACCCACTATCAGTAGTCAGATACCTACACCCACTATCTGTAGTCAGATACCTACACCCCCTATCAGTAGTCAGATACCTACACCCACTATCAGTAGTCAGATACCTACACCCACTATCTGTAGTCAGATACCTACACCCACTATCAGTAGTCAGATACCTACACCCACTATCAGTAGTCAGATAACTACACCCACTATCAGTAGTCAGATACCTACACCCACTATCAGTAGTCAGATACCTACACCCACTATCTGTAGTCAGATACCTACACCCAATATCACCAGTCAGATACCTACACCCACTATCAGTAGTCAGATACCTACACCCACTATCTGTAGTCGGATACCTACACCCACTATCTTTAGTCAGATACCTACACCCACTATCAGTAGTCAGATACCTACACCCACTATCAGTAGTCATATACATACACCCACTATCAGTAGTCAGATACCTACACCCACTATCAGTAGTCAGATACCTACACCCACTATCTGTAGTCAGATACCTACACCCACTATCAGTAGTCAGATACCTACACCCACTATCAGTAGTCATATACTTACACCCACTATCTGTAGTCAGATACCTACACCCACTATCAGTAGTCAGATATCTACACCCACTATCAGCAGTCAGATATCTACACCCACTATCAGTAGTCAGATACCTACACCCATTATCAGTAGTCAAATACCTACACCCACTATCAGTAGTCATATAGGGCTATATAAATAAACATTGATTGATTGATTGATTGATATACTTACACCCACTATCTGTAGTCAGATACCTACACCCACTATCAGTGGTCAGATACCTACACCCACTACCAGTAGTCAGATACCTACACCCACTATCAGTAGTCAGATACCTACACCCACTATCTGTAGTCAGATACCTACACCCACTATCATTAATCAGAAACGTACACCCACTATCAGTAGTCAGATACCTACACCCACTATCTGTAGTCAGAAACATACACCCACTATCAGTAGTCTTATAGTTACACCCACTATCTGTAGTCAGATACCTACACCCACTATCTGTAGTCAGAAACATACACCCACTATAATTAATCAGAAACATACACCCACTATCAGTAGTCAGATACCTACACCCAATATCAGTAGTCAGATACCTACACCCACTATCAGCAGTCAGATACATACACCCACTATCAGTAGTCAGATACCTACACCCACTATCAGTAGTCAGATACCTACACCCACTATCAGCAGTCAGATACCTACACCCACTATCAGTAGTCAGATACCTACACCCACTATCAGCAGTCAGATACATACACCCACTATCAGTAGTCAGATACCTACACCCACTATCAGCAGTCAGATACATACACCCACTATCTGTAGTCAGATACCTACACCCACTATCAGTAGTCATATACCTACACCCACTATCAGTAGTCAGATACCTACACCCACTATCAGTAGTCAGATACATACACCCACTATCAGTAGTCAGATACCTACACCCACTATCAGTAGTCAGATATCTACACCCACTATCTGTAGTCAGATACCTACACCCACTATCAGTAGTCAGATACATACACCCACTATCAGTAGTCAGATATCTACACTGGAATCCGTCATAATAAGGCGGTGGTAAAACGTGGTGTAAACGTGACTTAATAGCGACTGGAGGCTAGTGACTTTAACCTCATGGGTTTTCAGCGGAGTATTGTTGATTTACCCGTGATGAATTTTCCGCCGCGGGCTTTTTTCCGCGGCACGCGGATGGCGAAAGGAACAGATGCCTGGCGAGGGCGCCTTCATTCCTCCACTGTCGCCCGCCACGTCTTCCCTACTTCGGCAGGAAAGAAATGAATGACGGACGTGTCGCCAGCAGACATTTCGTCATCCGGGATCTCGGTTCCCGCTCCGATCGGAGCTCCACTTCCCGCCGCAGTCGGCCAAAAGCTCAATTCCGACGCGGGTCCTGTTAGCGTGACGGCCGCGTTGATTAATAGCGCGTTTAGCGTGACTTACAGGCTGGCCGGCTGTAATGAATGAGGGCCATTAATCAATAAAGAGCGCGGCTCTTCAGGAGACAGAACCTGCTGGCTCCTGATAGAAGAAGGCCGGACGTGGGTTTGGACTTTCAGCGGGCTTGGACCCCGGACTTCATTGGGCGCCCGCCGCAATCCAATTAAAGGACATAATTAATGAACGCCACCTTCGACCGTTGTTCTGCGCCCCCCGTCGACTTTGGACAGGCCTATCATTGACGACTGATTGGCCGACAGGATTCAAGTCGACCGGGGAAAGTTCTCAACCAGACTACAAAAGTCTGAACTTGAAGTAACCTTAAAGGGGGAATGCACTTTTTCTGGATCGTTCACAATCATTATGAGAGACAGGAAGACAAAATGTCTTGTTCTTGGTGGCTAGCAATGTAGCATATGTAAGGTTTAGTGCTAGGAAATAACGGCTGTGTAACATGTATTTGCCCTGTTATTCTTATTTAACTATTTAACTATTTAACTATCTTTGTTATGCTGTAATCGTTTAAATAGTATTAATATATCGGTCGATATTGATAGTTATTGGCATTTTTATGACTTATGGAAAATAAGGAGCAGGAAAATAATACATTGTAGTAGAAATGTAACCTGTAAAGAGTGAAACCTGAGAAGATCTATTTTCTGCAGGTTTTGTGCTAGGAAATAACGGCTGTGTAACATGTATTTGCCCTGTTATTTTTATTTAACTATAAAAAGGAATTGTTTTTATGCAGTAATTGTTTAAATGTTATTATTATTGGCCGACAGGATTCAAGTCGACCGGGAAAAGTTCTCAACTAGACTACAAAAGTCTGAACTTGAAGTAACCTTAAAGGGGGAATGCACTTTTTCTGGATCGTTCACAATCATTATGAGAGACAGGAAGACAAAATGTCTTGTTCTTGGTGGTTAGCAATGTAGCATATGTAAGGTTTAGTGCTAGGAAATAACGGCTGTGTAACATGCATTTGCCCTGTTATTCTTATTTAACTATTTAACTATTTAACTATCTTTGTTATGCTGTAATCGTTTAAATAGTATTAATATATCGGTCGATATTGATAGTTATTGGCATTTTTATGACTTATGGAAAATAAGGAGCAGGAAAATAATACATTGTAGTAGAAATGTAACCTGTAAAATGTGAAACCTGAAAATAACTATTTTCTGCAGGTTTAGTGGCAGGAAATAACGGCTGTATAACATTAATTTGCCCTGTTATTTTTATTTAACTATAAAAAGGAATTGTTTTTATGCAGTAATTGTTTAAATGTTATTATTATTGGCCGACAGGATTCAAGTCGACCGGGAAAAGTTCTCAACTAGACTACAAAAGTTTGAACTTGAAGTAACCTTAAAGGGAAATGCAATTTTTTTTGGAAAGTTGCCTATCATTCACAATTATTATGAGAGACAAGAAGACAAAATGTTAGTTTTTTTCGCTTTCTAACATGTAAAAAGTGTCTTTTTCTTGGTGGCTAGCAATGCAGCTAATATTAACAATCCATTTCTGCAGGTTTAGTGCTAGGAAATAACGTCTGTGTAACATTAATTTGCCTTGTTATTCTTATTTAACTATGTAAAGGAATTATTTTTATGCAGTAATTGTTTAAATGTTATTATTATTGGCCGACAGGATTCAAGTCGACTGGGAAAAGTTAGTTTGAACTAGAAGTAACCTGAAAGGGGAAATGCACATTTTTTTGGAAAGTTGCCTATCGTTCACAATCATTATGAGAGACAAGAAGACAAAATGTTAGTTTTTTTCGCTTTTAACATGTAAAAAGTGTCTTGTTCTTGGTGGCTAGCAATGCAGCTAATATTAACAATCCATTTCTGCAGGTTTAGTGCTAGGAAATAACGTCTGTGTAACATTAATTTGCCCTGTTATTCTTATTTAACTATGTAAAGGAATTGTTTTTATGCAGTAATTGTTTAAATATTATTATTATTGGCCGACAGGATTCAAGTCGACCAGGAAAAGTTCTCAACTGGACTACAAAAGTTTGAACTTGACGTAACCTGGAAGGGGAAATGCACTTTTTTTGGAAAGTTGCCTATCGTTCACAATCATTATGAGAGACAAGAAGACAAAATGTTAGTTTTTTTCGCTTTTAACATGTAAAAAGTGTCTTGTTCTTGGTGTCTAGCAATGCAGCTAATGTTAGCAATCCATTTCTGCAGGTTTAGTGCTAGGATATAAAGGCTGTGTAACATTAATTTGCCGTTATTTTTATTTAACTATAAAAAGGAATTGTTTTTATGCAGTAATTGTTTAAATGTTATTATTATTGGCCGACAGGATTCAAGTCGACCGGGAAAAGTTCTCAACTAGACTACAAAAGTTTGAACTTAAAGTAACCTTAAAAGGGAAATGCACTTTTTCTGGAAAGTTGCCTATCGTTCACAATCATTATGAGAGACAAGAAGACAAAATGTTAGTTTTTTCGCTTTTAACATGTAAAACGTATTTTGTTCTTGGTGGCTAGCAATGCAGCTAATGTTAGCAATCAATTTCTGCAGGTTTAGTGCTAGGAAATAACGGCTGTGTAACATTAATTTGCCCTGTTATTCTTATTTAACTATGAAAAGGAATTGTTTTTATGCAGTAATTGTTTAAATATTATTAGTATTGGCCGACAGGATTCAAGTCGACCGGGAAAAGTTGTCAACTAGACTACAAAAGTATGAACTTGAAGTAACCTTAAAAGGGAAATGCACTTTTTCTGGAAAGTTGCCTATCGTTCACAATCATTATGAGAGACAAGAAGACAAAATGTTAGTTTTTTTCGCTTTTAACATGTAAAAAGTGTCTTGTTCTTGGTGGCTAGCAATGCAGCTAATATTAACAATCCATTTCTGCAGGTTTAGTGCTAGGAAATGACGTCTGTCTAACATTAATTTGCCGTTATTTTTATTTAACTATGGAAAGGAATTGTTTTTATGCAGTAATTGTTTAAATATTATTATTATTGGCCGACAGGATTCAAGTCGACCGGGAAAAGTTAGTTTGAACTTGAAGTAACCTGAGAGGGGAAATGCAATTTTTTTTGGAAAGTTGCCTATCGTTCACAATTATTATGAGAGACAAGAAGACAAAATGTCTTTTTTTTTTCGCTTTTAACATGTAAAAAAGTGTCTTGTTTTTGAAGGCTAGCAATGCAGCTAATGTTAGCAATCCATTTCTGCAGGTTTAGTACTAGGATTTAAAAGCTGTGTAACATTAATTTGCCCTGTTATTCTTATTTAACTATGAAAAGGAATTGTTTTTATGCAGTAATTGTTTAAATATTATTATTTTTGGCCGACAGGATTCAAGTCGACCGGGAAAAGTTCTCAACTAGACTACAAAAGTTTGAACTTGACGTAACCTGGAAGGGGAAATGCAATTTTTTTGGAAAGTTTCCTATCATTCACAATTATTATGAGAGACAAGAAGACAAAAAGTTAGTTTTTTTCGCTTTTAACATGTAAAAAGTGTCTTGTTCTTGGTGGATAGCAATGCAGCTAATGTTAGCAATCCATTTCTGCAGGTTTTGTGCTAGGAAATAACGGCTGTGTAACATTAATTTTCCCTGTTATTTTTATTTAACTATAAAAAGGAATTGTTTTTATGCAGTAATTGTTTAAATGTTATTATTATTGGCCGACAGGATTCAAGTCTACCGGGAAAGGTTCTCAATTAGACTACAAAAGTTTGAACATGAAGTAACCTTAAAAGGGAAATGCACATTTTCTGGAAAGTTGCCTATCGTTCACAATCATTTTGAGAGACAAGAAGACAAAATGTCTTGTTCTTGGTGGCTAGCAATGTAGCATATGTTAGCAATCAATTTCTGCAGGTTTAGTGCTAGGAAATAACGGCTGTGTAACATGTATTTGCCCTGTTATTCTTATTTAACTATGGAAATACATTGTTGTTATGCTGTAATCGTTTAAATATTATTAATATATCGGTCGATATTGATAGTTATTGACATTTTTATGACTTATGGAAAATAAAGAGCAGGAAAATAATACATTGTAGTAGAAATGTAACCTGTAAAGTGTGAAACCTGAAAATAACTATTTTCTGCAGGTTTAGTGGCAGGAAATAACGGCTGTGTAACATGAATTTGCCCTTATTTTTATAATTGTTTTTATGCAGTAATTGTTTAAATATTATTATTATTGGCCGACAGGATTCAAGTCGACTGGGAAAAGTTAGTTTGAACTTGAAGTAACCTGAAAGGGGAAATGCACATTTTTTTTGGAAAGTTGCCTATCGTTCACAATCATTATGAGAGACAAGAAGACAAAAAGTTTTTTTCGCTTTTAACATGTAAAAAGTGTCTTGTTCTCGGTGGCTAGCAATGCAGCTAATATTAACAATCCATTTCTGCAGGTTTAGTGCTAGGAAATAACGTCTGTGTAACATTAATTTGCCCTGTTATTCTTATTTAACTATGAAAAGGAATTGCTTTTATGCAGTAATTGTTTAAATATTATTATTATTGGCAGACAGGATTCAAGTCGACCGGGAAAAGTTCTCAACTGGACTACAAAAGTTTGAACTTGAAGTAACCTGGAAGGGGATAAATGCACTTTTTTTGGAACGTTGCCTATCGTTCACGGTCATTATGAGAGACAAGAAGACACATTTTTTGTTTTTTTCGCTTTCTAACATGTAAAACGTGTCTTGTTCTTGGTGGCTAGCAATGCAGCTAATGTTAGCAATCAATTTCTGCAGGTTTAGTGCTAGGAAATAACGTCTGTGTAACATTAATTTGCCCTGTTATTCTTATTTAACTATGGAAAGGAATTGGTGTTATGCAGTAATTGTTTAAATATTATTAATATATCAATCGATATTGATAATTATTAAAAAAATGTATGACTTATGGAAAATAAGGAGCAGGATAATAATAATATTTATTAGAAATGTAAGTTATTGTGATTATAATCCCTCAGCTATCAAGGAAGAAAGGAAATGTCAACACAAGCATGGAAAACAATGTCAACAAAATAGTAAAATCACATTGAACACTTAACAATAAGTTTTTAAAATGTAAGGAATATGTAAGAAATGCTTTATAAATTATACTTCTAAATCACTTAAAACATGCATTCAAAAAGTGTCAACAATACTTCATTTACTTTCTTTAACCTGTATAATAACTAAGATGTAGCGACATTGTTACTACGACTGTATTAGCCGTAGAAGCTAACTACGGCAAGAGATAAGCTAGCTTCTACATCAGCACGAAACGGGTTTGAGTTTGTAATGCACAACACAATGTGATAGGACACCAATCTGTACTGACTGAAAAACATGAATATTACAGTATCTGTAATGTATTATTTCATGTTTTGTTTGTACACAGCGAGCCAGACCGTGTATGTAGCCAGTTTATTTGGGTAAGCACTCCATTTATGTCAAAATAGCTTGGCTTCAAATTCCACATTTTGCAGCTTCGAGTCACTTTCACTTCACTCACTCGACTTCCGTCTGCTCCAACGTCTCACTATTCCTTCGTGCTAGCTTCTCCAAGCAGCAAGTCATCCTCAGTATATTCAGCTTCAAAAAGATACAGTTGTGAATTTTCATTTGTCCAAATATAGTCGTCTTCGTTGTCTGTTACCAAGACTGCCATGTTTAAAACACACTCGTGTTTGTTTCCAGAAGTATGAACACACATTTGTTGCTGGAAGTCGGAAGCGTGTTGCTATGGAAACAGAAAGAAATGTGCCGAGGAATTTGTTCCGGCAATGATTAAACTGATCAAAATAGGGTGACTATTCTATATATTACATATTGTTATGAATGTGTCTGTTACAACATAATATACATACTCATGATTTCCAAGCCAGAGTCAAATTAAATTGATAAATGTTGACGTTTTTATGACCGATGGAAAATAAGGAGCAGGAGAATAATATTTATTTTAATTTCCTGTGATTATAATCCCTCAGCTATCAAGGCAGAAAGGAAATGTCAACACAAGCATGGAAAACAATGTCAACAAAATAGTAAAATCACATTGAACACTTCACAATAAGATCTTAAAATTAAGGAATATGTAAGAAATGCTTCATAAAGTGTAGGAAAATAGTGCAAAGTGTGAAAATGTAAACATTGAGAAACCTGAGAAGAACTATTTTCTATATCTATAATGGCTGTGTAACATTTATTTGCCCTGTTATTCTTATTTTAACTATGTAAAGGATTTTTTGTCATGCAGCAATTGTTGAAATATTATTAATATATTGATTAATATCGATAATTATTGACATTTTCTATGTCTAATGGAAAATAAGGAACAGGAGAATAATATTTATTTGAAATGTAACTTCCTGTCATTATAATCCCTCAGCTATCAAGGCAGAAAGGAAATGTCAATACAAGCGTGGAAAACACTCAAACAATGTCAACAAAATAGTAAAATCACAATAAGATCTTAGAAATAATGAATATGTAAGAAATGCTTCATAAAGTGCAAGACAATAGTGCAAAGTGTGAAAATGTAAACATAGAGAAACCTGAGAAGAACTATTTTCTGCAGGTTTAGTGGCAGGAAATAACGTCTGTGTAACACTAATTTGCCCTGTTATTCTTATTTAACTATGAAAAGTAATAGTTTTTATGCAGTAATTGTTTAAATATTATTATTATTGGCCAACAGGATTCAAGTCGACCGGGAAAAGTTCTCAACTAGACTACAAAAGTTTGAACTTGACGTAACCTGGAAGGGGAAATGCACATTTTTTTGGAAAGTTGCATATTGTTCACAATCATTATGAGAGACAAGAAGACAAAATGTTAGTTTTTTTCGCTTTTAACATGTTAAAAGTGTTATTCTTATTTAACTATGGAAAGGAATTTTGTTATGCAGTAATTACTTAAATATTATTAATATATCAGTCGATATCGATAATTATTGACATTTTTTATGTCTAATGGAAAATAAGGAACAGGAGAATAATATTTATTAGAAATGTAACTTCCTGTGATTTTAATCCCTCAGCTATCAAGGCAGGAAGGAAATGTCAACACAAGCATGGAAAACACTCAAACAATGCCAACAAAATAGTAAAATCACATTGAACACTTAACTATAAGCTCTTAAAAATAACGAATATGTAAGAAATGCTTCAAAAAGTGTAAGAAAATAGTGCAAAGTGTGAAAATGTCAACATAGAGAAACCTGAGAAGAACTACTTTCTGTAGGTTTAGTGGCAGGAAATAACATCTGTGTAACATTAATTTGCCCTGTTATTCTTATTTAACTATGGAAATGAATTTTGTTATGCAGTAATTACTTAAAAATTATTAATATATCAGTCGATATCGATAATTATTGACATTGTCTATGTCTAATGGAAAATAAGGAGCAGGAGAATAATATTTCTTTGAAATGTAACTTCCTGTCATTATAATCCCTCAGCTATCAAGGCAGGAAGGAAATGTCAACACAAGCATGGAAAACACCCAAACAATGTCAACAAAATAGTAAAATCACAATAAGATCTTAGAAATAATGAATATGTACGAAATGCTTCATAAAGTGTAAGACAATAGTGCAAATAGTGAAAATGTAAACATAGAGAAACCTGAGAAGAACTACTTTCTGCAGGTTTAGTGGCAGGAAATAACGTCTGTGTAACATTAATTTGCCCTGATATTCTTATTTAACTATGAAAAGTAATAGTTTTTATGCAGTAATTGTTTAAATATTATTATTATTGGCCAACAGGATTCAAGTCGACCGGGAAAAGTTCTCAACTAGACTACAAAAGTTTGAACTTGACGTAACCTGGAAGGGGAAATGCACATTTTTTTGGAAAGTTGCCTATCGTTCACAATCATTATGAGAGACAAGAAGACAAAATGTTAGTTTTTTTCGCTTTTAACATGTTAAAATTGTTATTCTTATTTAACTATGGAAATGAATTTTGTTATGCAGTAATTACTTAAATATTATTAATATATCAGTCGATATTGATAATTATTGACATGTTTTATGTCTAATGGAAAATAAGGAGCAGGAGAATAATATTTATTTGAAATGTAACTTCCTGTGATTATAATCCCTCAGCTATCAAGGCAGGAAGGAAATGTCAACACAAGCATGGAAAACACTCAAACAATGTCAACAAAATAGTAAAATCACATTGAACACTTAACTATAAGCTCTTAAAAATAACGAATATGTAAGAAATGCTTCAAAAAGTGTAAGAAAATAGTGAAAAGTGTGAAAATGTCAACATAGAGAAACCTGAGAAGAACTACTTTCTGCAGGTTTAGTGGCAGGAAATAACATCTGTGTAACATTAATTTGCCCTGTTATTCTTATTTAACTATGGAAATGAATTTTGTTATGCAGTAATTACTTAAATATTATTAATATATCAGTCGATATCGATAATTATTGACATTTTTTATGTCTAATGGAAAATAAGGAGCAGGAGAATAATATTTATTAGAAATGTAACTTCCTGTCATTTTAATCCCTCAGCTATCAAGGCAGGAAGGAAATGTCAACACAAGCGTGGAAAACACTCAAACAATGTCAACAAAATAGTAAAATCACATTGAACACTTAACAATAATCTCTTAAAATGAAGGAATATGTAAGAAATGCTTCATAAAGTGTAAGAAAATAGTGCAAAGTGTGAAAATGTCAACATAGAGAAACCTGAGAAGAACTACTTTCTGCAGGTTTAGTTGCAGTAAGTTACAGCTGTGCTCTAAAGGGTGAGCTGGTATTAGCGGTCTCGCCTTGCATTATTTCCAGACCACCAGACTACGGTCCCCTTGAAAACATCCAAAAACCGTGCAGGCGACTTTCCCTCGTTTATCCGCAATTTCTTCATTTTGACTTTCCCTTCTCAGTCCGTGCAAAGAATCAAGCGCCAGACAAGCAAACCTGATAGGCTGTGATTGGCCGAGCTGTGACAGGAAGGTGGTGATTGGCCCTTGCGTGTTGATGACAGGAAGTCGCGGTGTGGATTTTGAAGCCCTCCTTTGTCCGGACACTTAACGCCACACGTTGTTCTCCTTCCTGCGAGAATCACGTCTCTATTCATATTTTGGGCAAAGAAATAAAATGGCTCTGAGGAAAAGTGCGGCTTTCCTCGTAAAGGAGCGCGGCGAGGAGAAGGAGGAGGGATCTCCTGGCCTTTGTGCGGTCGGAGCAGAAGATTAGCGAGTTTAATATGCACCGGAGGGTAAAGAACATTCTATTACCGCGAGTCGTGTCGAAAATAACCTCATAAAGAAAGCAACACAGCAATTTGGGGAACAATTTCCAATATGATTTTTATGACACTCTTCTACTTATGCTAATGAAGATGTCAGCGCGCTCGCTCGCCGCCGCTAATGCCGAGAGCTCATCGTTCAATTTGTAGGAATTACACTAAACTGTAATGCATGAAGTTCATTAATGCCGCAAATGAAGTTTCCGCACCGCCGCCTCTGGCTCGCCGTGTTTTATATCCTTTTGGAAGACGCTCTCCGAGGTATACGAGAGGGCGGAAAAATACAAACAAACAGCGGGGGACGCTTATCGACTGCCGGGCGGACGCCGCCGCCGCCGCCGCCGCCACCACCGCCGCCGCCACCACGCTATCTCATTGAGCAGAGAGATGGTTGGCGGTTAAGTGAATAAACATTACAGCCGATTTAGCATCAATCCCCAGTAACTAGAAGACATCATCTGTTACTCCACGCAGCAAATAAACACTTGCACACATAGGCTGGCTTCAGGGCCGATACAACATCCACTATCTGTAGTCAGATACCTACACCCACTATGAGTACTCAGATACCTACACACACTATCTGTAGTCAGATACCTACACACACTATCAGTAGTCAGATACATACAGCCATTATCAGTAGTCAGATACCTACACCCACTATCAGTACTCAGATACCTATACCCACTATCTGTAGTCAGATACCTACACCCACTATCTGTAGTCAGATACCTACACCCACTATGAGTACTCAGATACCTACACCCACTATCTGTAGTCAGATACCTACACCCACTATGAGTACTCAGATACCTACACCCACTATCTGTAGTCAGATACCTAAACACACTATCAGTAGTTAGATACATACAGCCATTATCAGTAGTCAGATACCTACACCCATTATCAGTAGTCAGATACATATGCTCATTATCAGTAGTCAGATACATACACCCACTATCAGTAGTCAGATACAATACCTGTTGTCAGTAGTCACATAACTACATCCATTATCAGTAGTCAGATACCTACACCCAGTATCAGTAATCAGATACCTACACCCATTATTCGTAGTCAGATACAATACCCGTTGTCAGTAGTCAGATAACTACATCCATTATCAGTAGTCAGATACCTACACTCATTATTCGTAGTCAGATACAATACCCGTTGTCAGTAGTCAGATACCTACACCCATTATCAGTAGTCAGATACCTACACCCATTATCAGTAGTCATATACCTACACCCATTATCAGTAGTCATAAACCTACACCCACTACCAGTAGTCAGATACCTACACCCACTATCAATAGTCAAATACTTACACCCATTATTAGTAGTCAGATACAATACCAGTTATCAGTAGTCAGACACCTACACCCATTTTCAGTAGTCAGATACCTACACCCACTATCAGTAATCAGATACCTACACCCACTATCAGTAGTCATATACCAACACCCACTATCAGTTGTCAGATACATACACCCACTATCAGTAATCAGACACCTACACCCACTATCAGTAGTCATATGCCTACACCCATTATCAGTAGTCAGATACCTACACCCATTATCAGTAATCAGATACTTACACCCACTATCAGTAGTCAGATACATACACCAAGCAGCAAGTAGTAGCCATATACCTACACCCACTATCAGTAGTCATATACTTACACCCACTATCAGTAGTCGGATACCTACACCCACTATCAGTAGTCATGCACTTACGCCCAATATCAGTAGTCATATACTTACACCCACTATCAGTAGTCATATACCTACACCCACTATCTGTAGTCAGATACCTACACCCACTATTAGTACTCAGATACCTACACCCATTATCAGTAGTCAGATACCTACACCCACTATCAGTAGTCAGATACCTCCACCCCCTTTCAGTAGTCAGATTCCTCCACCCCTATCAGTAGTCAGATACCTACACCCACTATGAGTACTCAGATACCTACACCCACTATCAGTAGTCAGATACCTACACCCATTATCAGTAGTCATAAACCTACACCCACTACCAGTAGTCAGATACCTACACCCACTATCAATAGTCAAATACTTACACCCATTATTAGTAGTCAGATACAATACCAGTTATCAGTAGTCAGACACCTACACCCATTTTCAGTAGTCAGATACCTACACCCACTATCAGTAATCAGATACCTACACCCACTATCAGTAGTCATATACCAACACCCACTATCAGTTGTCAGATACATACACCCACTATCAGTAATCAGACACCTACACCCACTATCAGTAGTCATATGCCTACACCCATTATCAGTAGTCAGATACCTACACCCATTATCAGTAATCAGATACTTACACCCACTATCAGTAGTCAGATACATACACCAAGCAGCAAGTAGTAGCCATATACCTACACCCACTATCAGTAGTCATATACTTACACCCACTATCAGTAGTCGGATACCTACACCCACTATCAGTAGTCATGCACTTACGCCCAATATCAGTAGTCATATACTTACACCCACTATCAGTAGTCATATACCTACACCCACTATCTGTAGTCAGATACCTACACCCACTATTAGTACTCAGATACCTACACCCATTATCAGTAGTCAGATACCTACACCCACTATCAGTAGTCAGATACCTCCACCCCCTTTCAGTAGTCAGATTCCTCCACCCCTATCAGTAGTCAGATACCTACACCCACTATCAGTAGTCAGATAACTACACCCACTATCAGTACTCAGATACCTACACCCATTATCAGTACTCAGATACCTACACCCCCTATCAGTAGTCAGATAACTACACCCACTATCAGTACTCAGATACCTACACCCCCTATCAGTAGTCAGATACCTACACCCACTATCAGTAGTCAGATACCTACACCCACTCTCTGTAGTCAGATACCCACGCCCACTATCAGTAGTCAGATACCTACACTCATTATCAGTAGTCAGATACCTACACCCACTATCTGTAGTCAGATATCTACAACCACTATCAGTAGTCAGATACCTATACCCATTATTAGTAGTCAGATACCTACACCCAATATCTGTAGTCAGATATCTACAACCACTATCTGTAGTCAGATACCTACACCCACTATCAGTAGTCAGATACCTACACCCCCTATCAGTAGTCAGATACCTGTACCCATTATTAGTAGTCATATACCTACACCCACTATCTGTAGTCAGATATCTACAACCACTATCTGTAGTCAGATACCTACACCCACTATCAGTAGTCATATACCTACACCCACTATCTGTAGTCAGATACCTACACCCACTATCAGTAGTCAGATACCTGTACCCATTATTAGTAGTCAGATACCCACAACCACTATCAGTCGTCAGATATTTATACCCACTATCAGTAGTCAGATATCTACACACACTATTTGTAGTCAGATACCTACACACATTATCAGTACTCAGATACCTACACCCACTATCAGTAGTCAGATACCTACACCCACTATCAGTAGTCAGATACCTACACCCACTATCAGTACTCAGATACCTACACCCACTATCAGTAGTCAGATACCTACACCCACTATCAGTAGTCAGATACCTACACACACTATCAGTAGTCAGATACCTACACTCATTATCAGTAGTCAGATACCTCCACCCCCTATCAGTAGTCAGATTCCTCTACCCCCTATCAGTAGTCATATACCTACACCCACTATCAGTAGTCACATACCTACACCCACTATCAGTAGTCAGATACCTTCACCCACTATCAGTAGTCAGATATCTACACCCACTATCAGTAGTCAGATACCTACACCCACTATCAGTATTTAGATACCTACACTCACTATCAGTAGTCAGATACCTACACCCACTATCAGTAGTCAGATACCTACACCCATTATCAGTAGTCAGATACCTACACCCACTATCAGTAGTCAGATACCTACACCCATTATCAGTAGTCAGATACCTACACCCACTATCAGTAGTCAGATACCTACACCCATTATCAGTAGTCAGATACCTACACCCACTATCAGTAGTCAGATACCTACACCCACTATCTGTAGTCAGATACCTACACCCACTATCAGTAGTCACATACCTACACCCACTATCAGTAGTCAGATACCTTCACCCACTATCAGTAGTCAGATATCTACACCCACTATCAGTAGTCAGATACCTACACCCACTATCAGTAGTCAGATACCTACACTCACTATCAGTAGTCAGATACCTACACCCACTATCAGTAGTCAGATACCTACACCCATTATCAGTAGTCAGATACCTACACCCACTATCAGTAGTCAGATACCTACACCCATTATTAGTAGTCAGATACCTACACCCACTATCAGTAGTCAGATACCTACACTCATTATCAGTAGTCAGATACCTACACCCACTATCAGTAGTCAGATACCTACACCCATTATCAGTAGTCAGATACCTACACCCACTATCAGTAGTCAGATACCTACACCCACTATCAGTAGTCAGATACCTACACCCACTATCAGTAGTCAGATACTGTACCTACACCCATTATCGCTCTATATTCCAGGAAATACGTTACTTTCACAAAGGACTACGTTTAAAGATACTAATAACTGGTATATGTGAGTAAATGGTATCTGCTGATGTACTTCTGACGTAGTTGTACAAGGCAGATACTGACGGAGGTCCCAATGCCAAATATCAGTGCCAATACTGGCTCCAACCTCCACCTTAACCCCCCAGTTTGTACTTGTTGTAAGTCCGGGCTGTCGTGACTTGTTGCTTCCTAACTTGGCTCAATGACTTTAATCCTTTAACGTGATTTCCCCGCACCGACGGAAAAGAGCGCTCCTAATGCGTCTGGACGGGTGTTGCCAATCAGCCTTGATTCTTTTAATTGCACGGCGCTCTTCAGGCCCGATGCAGCAGCGTCCCACACCGGGACCGTGGACCACAGCAGAGTCCACACCAGGACCGTGGACCACAGCAGAGTCCTCTGAAGCTATTCTGGGTGCAGGAGATGTGGTCTTCTGACAGCATAAGTATATCACGGGGGTGAAATATGGGGGTTAAGCTTGGTTTATGCTCGGGTGCACTTTACACGGGCGGACTCCTCCCCCTCCAGAACCTCCCAGATAATTAAGGCTGCACAATAGACATCAAAGAGACATGAGGGATCGCGGAATTATGGAATAATATCAGATATGTAGCATTTATCCAAGAAAAATAAACACTCCAAGGAGGTAAGGTTGCCCCGGGGGGTTTAAGGTGAACAATTCAAGCGCTCCTTCTGCATTTTAAACATGTTCTGTTACCCCCCGAGAAAGATACAAATATTTAACGCTTTCCCGCGACTATAAATAGTATCATTTGTCTATTCAAATGTTGTAAGTACACCTCTGCATAACTTTATCGACATTAAAAACTAATTTTAAAAAAATAAATAAATAAAAAATAAAAAAGTAATACATCAACTTACGACAAATAATAACTTTATTAACATTGTTTTTTACTCTAACAGAAAAAGTTTCGCCTGGAAGAAAAAAAAATATATATATATAATTTGGCCTATTGAAATGTTGTAAGTACACCTCTGCACAACTTTATCGACATTAAAAACTAATTAAAAAAAAAAAAAAAAAAAAAAAACTATTAAAAAAGAAATAGATCAACTTACGACAAATGATAACTTTATTAACATTGTTTTTTGCTCTAACAGAAAAAGTTTCGCCTGGAAAAAAAAATAAAAAAATAATTTGGACTATAGAAATGTTGTAAGTACACCTCTGCACAACGTTATCGACATTAAAGACTTATCAAAAGAAATAGATTAACTTAATACAAAGAATAACTTTATTTACATTGTTTTTTACTCTAACAGAAAAGGTTTCGCCTAGAAAAAAGAAAAATACATTTGAAGTATAAAAATGTAAGTACACCTCTGCACAACTGTATCGACATTAAAGACTAATAAAAAATAATTATAGATCAACTTACGACAAATAATAACTTTATTAACATTGTTTTTTACTCTAACAGAAAAAGATTCGCCTGGAAAAAAAAAATGATAATAATAATTTGAACTATAGAAATGTTGTAAGTACACCTCTGCACAACTTTATCAACATTAAAGACTAATAAAAAAGAAATGTAGATCAACTTACGACAAATAATAACTTTATTAACATTGTTTTTTACTCTAACAAAAAAAGTTTTGCCTGGAAAAAAAATTAAAATGATAATTTGGACTATAGAAATGTTGTAAGTACACCTCTGCACAACTTTATCGACATTAAAGACTTATCAAAATAAATAGATGAACTTAATACAAAGAATAACTTTATTTACATTGTTTTTTACTCTAAAATAAAAGGTTTCGCCTAAAAAAAATAAAAATAAATTTGAAGTATAAAAATGTAAGTACACCTCTGCACAACTGTATCGACATTAAAGACTAATAAAAAAGAAATGTAGATCAACTTACGACAAATAATAAATTTATTAACATTTTTTTTACTCTGGAGCAGAAAAAGTTTCACCTGAAATAAAAAAAAAAATATTATTTGAACTATAAAAATGTTGTAAGTACACCTCTGCACAACATTGTATCTTTATCGACTTCAAAGTATATTTAAAATAAAATATAGATCAACTTACGACAAATAATAACTTTATTAACATTGTTTTTTACTCTAACAGAAAAAGTTTCGCCTGGAAAAAATAAAATAAAAAAATCATTTGGACTATAGAAATGTTGTAAGTACACCTCTGCACAACTTTATCGACATTAAAGACTTATCGAAATAAATAGATGAACTTAATACAAAGAATAACTTTATTTACATTGTTTTTTACTCGAACAGAAAAGGTTTCGCCTAAAAAAAATAAAAATAAATTTGAAATATAAAAATGTAAGTACACCTCTGCACAACTGTATCAACATTAAAGACTAATAAAAAAGAAATATAGATCAACTTACGACAAAAAATAACTTTATTAACATTGTTTTTTACTCTAACAGAAACAGTTTCGCCTGGAAAAAAAAATAAAAAAATAATTTGAACTATAGAAATGTTGTAAATACACCTCTGCACAACTTTATCGACATTAAAGACGTATCAAAAGAAATAAATGAACTTAATACAAAGAATAACTTTATTTACATTGTTTTTTATTCTAACAGAAAAGGTTTCGCCTAAAAAAAATACAAATACATTTGAAATATAAAAATGTAAGTACACCTCTGCACTACTGTATCGACATTAAAGACTAATAAAAAAGAAATATAGATCAACTTACGACAAATAATAACTTTATTAACATGTTGTTTTACTCTGGAGCAGAAAAAGTTTCACCTTAAATAAAAAAATTGTATTATTTGAACTATAAAAATGTTGTAAGTACACCTCTGCACAACTTTGTATATTTATCGACATTAAAGAATATTAAAAATAAATATAGATCAGCTTACCACAAAGAATCACTTTACTAACATTGTTTTTTACTCTAACAGAAAAGGTTTCGCCTGAAATTAAAAAAAAGAAAATATTTTAACTATAAAAATGTTGTAAGTACACCTCTGCACAACTTTATCAACATTTAAGACTAATAAAAATAAATATAAATCAACTCACGAAAAATAATATCTTTTGTTTTATACTCTGTAACAGAAAAAGTTTCGCCTGAATAAAAAAAATAATTATTTGAACGATAAAAATGTAAGTACACCTCTGCAAAACTTTATCGACACTAAAGACTAATAAAAAAGAAATATAGATCAAATAATAACTTTGTTAACATAGTTTTTTTACTAACAGAAAAGGTTTCGCCTGAAATAAAAAATAATAATAATTTGAACTATAAAAATGTTGTAAGTACACCTCTGCACAACGTTATCGAAATTAAAGACTTAAAAAAAAGAATTATAGATCAACTTACGACAAAGAATAACTTTAATGACATTGTTTTTTTACTCTGTAACAGAAAATGTTTCACCTGAAATAAAAAAAAAACGAAAATATTTGAACTACTTTTTCTGTTACAGAGTAAACAACAAAATATATTATTTGTCGTGAGTTGATTTATATTTATTTTTATTAGTCTTTAATGTCGATAAAGTTGTGCAGAGGTGTACTTACAAAAATTTTATAGTTATACATTTAAAAAAAAAAAAAAAAAAAAAAAAAAAAATGTATTCTTTAATGTCGATAAAGATACAATGTTGTGCAGAGGTGTACTTACAACATTTTTTATAGTTCAAATAATTCATTTGTTTTTATTTTAGGCGAAACTTTTTCTGTTACAGAGTAAACAACAAAATATATTATTTGTCGTGAGTTGATTTATATTTATTTTTATTAGTCTTTAATGTCGATAAAGTTGTGCAGAGGTGTACTTACAACATTTCTATAGTTATACATTTTTATTTTTTATTTAAAAAATATATACTTTTTATTTTTTTTTAAAAAGTATAACTAAACTTATTTTTATTAGTCTTTAATGTCGATAAAGTTGTGCAGAGGTGTACTTACAACATTTTTATAGTTATACATTTTTATTTTTTATTTAAAAAAAATATACTTTTTATTTTTTATTTAAAAAAAAAAAGTATAACTATAAAAATGTTGTAAGTACACCTCTGCACAACTTTATCGACATTAAAGACTAATAAAAATAAATATAAATCAACTCACGACAAATAATATATTTTGTTGTTTACTCTGTAACAGAAAAAGTAACACTTAACAATAATCTTTTAAAATTAAGGAATATGTAAGAAATGCTTCATAAAGTGTAAGAAAATAGTGCAAAGTGTGAAAATGTAAACATAGAGAAACCTATATCATTTATGAGTGGCTGTCATGTCTGCGTGATCATGTTTTGTTTTTGTCATGTTCGATTTTGTTTTGGACTCTTTGTGCACTTTTGTTTGTTTTGTCACCATAGCAACCCATTAGTTTTCACCTGTCATGTCACGCACCTGGTTCACGTTTTGAGTCGCGCACCTGTTTTCACTAATCATGTCACTATTATTTAAGCCCGTCGTTGCCAGGAAGTCAGCCTGGCGACATCACGCTCTCTACACACCCTTATGATCCATGCTGCTCTTTTTCATGCCCTTTTCTCGTCCAAGTAGGTTTTCTTTATTCATGCCATAGTTTGCAAGTTTGGTTTTTTTCTCCATAGTCCTGCCTTTGTGCAAGTTTTTGTTTTTATAGCCAAGTTTTTGTACTTCCGCCATTGTGCGCGCCTTTTGTTTATTCCTTTTTTGAGTGTTAAAATTAAACATGTGTTCAACTTCACGCCATGTACGGTCCAAATAATTTGCACCACGGAAGAACAAACCACGCAATAGTCCAAGTCTTGAAAGTGGCTTTGGTTTTTACTTCTTTTTCTAATCCGCCTGACCTAAGGCTAAAGTTGATGTTTTAATTGGATAATCCTCGTGATTAACACGTGCATCATTCCACAAGTTAGATATAATTATTTAATATTAGGGATGTCCGATATTGCCTTTTTGCCGATATCCGATATGCCGATATTGTCCAACTCTTTAATTACCGATACCGATATCAACCGATACCGATATCAACCGATATATACAGTCGTGGAATTAACACATTATTATGCCTAATTTGGACAACCAGGTATGGTGAAGATAAGGTACTTTTAAAAAAAATTAATCAAATAAAATAAATAAATAAATTAAAAACATTTTCTTGAATAAAAAAGAAAGTAAAACAATATAAAAACAGTTACATAGAAACTAGTAATGAATGAAAATTTGTAAAATTAACTGTTAAAGGTTAGTATTATTAGTGGACCAGCAGCACGCACAATCATGTGTGCTTACGGACTGTATCCCTTGCAGACTGTATTGATATATATTGATATATAATGTAGGAACCAGAATATTAATAACAGAAAGAAACAACCCTTTTGTGTGAATGAGTGTGAATGGGGGAGGGAGGTTTTTTGGGTTGGTGCACTAATTGTAAGTGTATCTTGTGTTTTTTATGTGGATTTAATAAAAAAACAAAAAAAACAAACAAAAAAAAAACCGATACTGATAATAAAAAACCGATACCGATAATGATACCGATAATTTCCGATATTACATTTTAACGCATTTATCGGCCGATAATATCGGCAGACCGATATTATCGTTAAAAGGTAATATCGGAAATTATCGGTATCGTTTTTTTTTATCAGTGTCGTTTTTTGTTTTTGTTTGGTTTTTTCCGATATTATCGGACATCTCTATTTAATATGAATCAAAAGTAAGATGAACAATTCAGTGTTAATATTTGAGTGGAAAAGTGGGGGCCCGAGGTCAAAAAGGTGCAGAATCCCTATTATAAACAACATCAAAAATGCTCACCGATACCGATAATTTCCGATATTACATTTTAACGCATTTATCGGCCGATAATATCGGCAGACCGATATTATCTGCCGATAAATGCGTTAAAATGTAATATCGGAAATTATCGGTATCGGGTTTTTTATTATCAGTATCGTTTTTTGTTTGTTTGTTTTTTTTCCGATATTATCGGACATCTCTATTTAATATGAATCAAAAGTAAGATGAACAATTCAGTGTTAATATTTGAGTGGAAAAGTGGGGCCCCGAGGTCAAAAAGGTGCAGAATCCCTGTTATAAACAACATCAAAAATGCTCACCGATACCGATAATTTCCGATATTACATTTTAACGCATTTATCGGCCGATAATATCGGCAGACCGATTTTATCGGCCGATAAATGCGTTAAAATGTTTGTATCAATAACTATCAATGTTTTTTTTAACAGAAACAGAGTGTGAATGCAGCTGGAACCAGCGTCACGTTCATTGTAATTGTTGATACAAAATGGGTGAAAAGGCATTCTGAATGGATCAAATTCATGTGATAGCCTCATTGTTGAGATGTTTCTATTGATAACTTTATTAATGTTCATTAAAAAAACAAACAGAAACATAGTGTCATTGCAGCTGGAACAAACATCGCTTTGATTGTAATTGTTGATACAAAATGGGTGAAAATGCATTCTGAATGGATCAAAATAATGTGACAGCCTCATTGTTGAGATTTTTCTATCGATAACTATTAGTGTTTTTTTTAAAAACAGAAACAGAGTGTTAATGCAGCTGGAACCAACGTCACTTTCATTGTAATTGTTGATACAAAACAATTACAATGACAGCCTCATTGTTGAGATGTTTCTATCGATAACTTTATTAATGTTCATTCTTTTTTTAAACAGAAACAGAGTGTTATTGCAGCTGCAACCAATGTCACTTTTAGAGTAATTATTGATACAAAATGGGTGAAAAGGCATTTTTAATTCAAGTGTAGTTTGTGCACGGTCGGTTCCAAGACTTGCAATTCTCCACCGACACTCTAGGGGTAGTGATCAACCATGACGCTCGTTATCTTCTTTTGTTGCATGTCAAACAGAAACAGAGTGTTATTACAGCTGGAACCAACGTCACTTTCATTGCAGTTGTTGATACAAAACAATTACGATGACAGCCTCATTGTTGATATGTTTCTATCGATAACTTTATTAATGTTCATTCTTTTTTTAAACAGAAACAGAGTGTTATTGCAGCTGGAACCACCATCACTTTCATTGTAGTTGTTGATAGAAAACAATTACGATGACAGCCTCATTGTCGAGATGTTTCTATCGATAACTGTATACCGATAATTTCCGATATTACATTCTAACGCATTTATCGGCCGACAATATCGGCAGACCGATATTATCGGCCGATAAATGCGTTAAAATGTAATATCGGAAATTATCGGTATCGGGTTTTTTATTATCAGTATCGTTTTTTTGTTTTTGTTTTTTTTTCCGATATTATCGGACATCTCTATTTAATATGAATCAAAAGTAAGATGAACAATTCAGTGTTAATATTTGAGTGGAAAAGTGGGGCCCCGAGGTCAAAAAGGTGCAGAATCCCTGTTATAAACAACATCAAAAATGCTCACCGATACCGATAATTTCCGATATTACATTTTAACGCATTTATCGGCCGATAATATCGGCAGACCGATATTATCTGCCGATAAATGCGTTAAAATGTAATATCGGAAATTATCGGTATCAGGTTTTTTTTTATTATCAGTATGTTTTTTTTTTTTTTTTTTTTTTTTTTCCGATATTATCGGACATCTCTATTTAATATGAATCAAAAGTAAGATGAACAATTCAGTGTTAATATTTGAGTGGAAAAGTGGGGCCCCGAGGTCAAAAAGGTGCAGAATCCCTGTTATAAACAACATCAAAAATGCTCACCGATACCGATAATTTCCGATATTACATTTTAACGCATTTATCGGCCGATAATATCGGCAGACCGATATTATCGGCCGATAAATGCGTTAAAATGTAATATCGGAAATTATCGGTATCGGGTTTTTTTATTATCAGTATCGTTTTTTTTTTTGTGTTTTTTTTCCGATATTATCAGACATCTCTATTTAATATGAATCAAAAGTAAGATGAACAATTTAGTGTTAATATTTGAGTGGAAAAGTGGGGCCCCGAGGTCAAAAAGGTGCAGAATCCCTGTTATAAACAACATCAAAAATGCTCATGCTGATGGAAATCAAATGAAATGAATTGTGAGCATTTTTCAGCGTGAGAATATTTTGTCTTCTGGCAGCTTCCAGGAGCACAAAGTTGACATTTTCTCCACTTTCTTCTTCCCCCGTCAAGCCTTTTTAATTATATGTTGGCAGGGCTTAGGATCTCATTAAATTTGAGAGTATCATTTGGATGCTTGAGAGACAGCTTAGTGTCACCCGGTGCTACGTTGACGGATGCAATAACTCCCGCCGCCTTCTAATCCCGCCGTGTTAAATTCATTTTCCCGACCTCGCGGATAAATCGCCCAAGACAAGCTCGCGGAGCGCCTAATGGCACGTGTCAGCGCGCTCCTTTCACCGGGAAGACGGAGACCAGTCGCGCGGGGAAGTGGGCCTGTCAACGCCGCGCGGGACGCGGTTGAACGCTTACGCCGGAGGTCGGCTCCGAGACGTGCGATTCTCCACCGACACTCTAGGGGCAGTGAGCAACCGCGACGCTCGTTATCTTCTTGTTGTTGCGTGTCAAACAGAAACGGAGTGTTATTGCAGCTGGAACCAACGTCACTTTCATTGCAGTTGTTGATACAAAACAATTACAATGACAGCCTCGTTGTTGAGATGTTTCTATCGATACCTTTATTAATGTTCATTCTTTTTTTTAAAACAAAAACAGAGTGTTATTGCAGCTGGAACCAACGTCACTTTCAATGTAGTTGTTGATACAAAACAATTACAATGGCAGCCTCTTTGTTGAGATGTTTCTATCGATAACTTTATTAATGTTTGTTCTTTTTTTTTACAGAAACAGAGTGTTATTGCAGCTGGAACCAACGTCACTTTCATTGTAGTTGTTGATACAAAACATTTACAATGACAGCCTCGTTGTTGAGATGTTTCTATCGATACCTTTATTAATGTTCATTCTTTTTTTTAAAACAAAAACAGAGTGTTATTGCAGCTGGAACCAGCGTCACTTTCAATGTAGTTGTTGATACAAAACAATTACAATGACAGCCTCTTTGTTGAAATGTTTCTATCGACAACTTTATTAATGTTTGTTCTTTTTTTTTTACAGAAACAGAGTGTTATTGCAGCTATTGCAGCTGGAACCAAGGTCACTTTAATTGTAGTTGTTGATATAAAACAATTACGATGACAGCCTCGTTGTTGAGATGTTTCTATCGATACCTTTATTAATGTTCTTCTTTTTTTTAAAAACAGAAACAGAGTGTTATTGCAGCTGGAACCAACGTCACTTTCATTGTAGTTGTTGATACAAAACAATTACGATGACAGCCTTGTTGTCGAGATGTTTCTATCGATAACTTTATTAATGTTGGTTCTTTTTTTTAACATAAAAATAGTGTTATTGCAGCTGGAACCAAGGTCACTTTCATTGCAGTTGTTGATACAAAACAATTACGATGACAGCGTCTTTGTTGAGATGTTTCTATCGATACCTTTATTAATGTTTGTTCTTTTTTTAAAACAGAAACCGAGTGTTATTGCAGCTGGAACCAAGGTCACTTTCATTGTAGTTGTTGATACAAAACAATTATAATGACAGCCTCGTTGTTGAGATGTTTATATCGATACCTTTATCAATGTTCATTCTTTTTTTTAAAACAGAAACAGAGTGTTATTGCAGCTGGAACCAAGGTCACTTTCATTGCGGTTGTTGATACAAAACAATTACAATGGCAGCCTCGTTGTTGAGATGTTTCTATCGATACCTTTATAAATGTTCATTCTTTTCTTTTAAACATAAACAGAGTGTTATTGCAGCTGGAACCAACGTCACTTTCAATGTAGTTGTTGATAAAAACAATTACAATGGCAGCCTCTTTGTTGAGATGTTTCTATCGATAACTTTATTAATGTTTGTTCTTTTTTTTTTACAGAAACAGAGTGTTATTGCAGCTGGAACCAACGTCACTTTCATTGTAGTTGTTGATACAAAACAATTACGATGACAGCCTCGTTGTCGAGATGTTTCTATCGATAACTTTATTAATGTTTATTCTTCTTTTAAACAGAAACAGAGTGGTATTGCAACTGGAACCAACGTCACTTTCATTGTAGTTGTTGATACAAAACAATTACGATGACAGCCTCGTTGTCAAGATGTTTCTATCGATAACTTTATTAATGTTTGTTCTTTTTTTAAACAGAAACAGAGTGTTATTGCAGCTAGAACCAACATCACTTTCATTGTAGTTGTTGATACAAAACAATTACGATGACAGCCTCGTTGTTGAGATGTTTCTATCGATACCTTTATTAATGTTCATTCTTTTTTTTAACAGAAACAGAGTGTCATTGCAGCTGGAACCAACATCGCTTTCATTGTAGTTGTTGATACAAAACATTTACAATGACAGCCTTGTTGTCGAGATGTTTCTATCGATTACTGTATTAATGTTTGTTCTTTTTTTAAACAGAAACAGAGTGTTATTGCAGTTATTGCAGCTGGAAATAAGGACACTTTCATTGTAGTTGTTGATACAAAAAATGACAATGACAGCCTCGTTGTCGAGATGTTTCTATCGATAACTGTATTAATGTTTGTTCTTTTTTTAAACAGAAACAGAGTGTTATTGCAGCTATTGCAGCTGGAACCAAGGTCACTTTCATTGTAGTTGTTGATACAAAACAATTACGATGACAGCCTCATTGTTGAGATGTTTCTATCGATACCTTTATTAATGTTCTTTTTTTTTAAAAAACAGAAACAGAGTGTTATTGCAGCTGGAACCAACGTCACTTTCATTGTAGTTGTTGATACAAAACAATTACGATGACAGCCTTGTTGTCGAGATGTTTCTATCGATAACTGTATTAATGTTTGTTCTTTTTTTAAACAGAAACAGAGTGTTATTGCAGTTATTGCAGCTGGAAATAAGGACACTTTCATTGTAGTTGTTGATACAAAAAAATTACAATGACAGCCTCGTTGTCGAGATGTTTCTATCGATAACTGTATTAATGTTTGTTCTTTTTTTAAACAGAAACAGAGTGTTATTGCAGTTATTGCAGCTGGAAATAAGGACACTTTCATTGTAGTTGTTGATACAAAAAATTACAATGACAGCCTCGTTGTCGAGATGTTTCTATCGATAACTGTATTAATGTTTGTTCTTTTTTTAAACAGAAACAGAGTGTTATTGCAGCTATTGCAGCTGGAACCAAGGTCACTTTCATTGTAGTTGTTGATACAAAACAATTACGATGACAGCCTCGTTGTTGAGATGTTTCTATCGATACCTTTATTAATGTTCTTTTTTTTTTTTTAAACAGAAACAGAGTGTTATTGCAGCTGGAACCAACGTCACTTTCATTGTAGTTGTTGATACAAAACAATTACGATGACAGCCTTGTTGTCGAGATGTTTCTATCGATAACTGTATTAATGTTTGTTCTTTTTTTAAACAGAAACAGAGTGTTATTGCAGTTATTGCAGCTGGAAATAAGGACACTTTCATTGTAGTTGTTGATACAAAAAAATTACAATGACAGCCTCGTTGTCGAGATGTTTCTATCGATAACTGTATTAATGTTTGTTCTTTTTTTTTAAACAGAAACAGAGTGTTATTGCAGTTATTGCAGCTGGAAACAAGGTCACTTTCTCTGTAGTTGTTGATACAAAAAAATTACAATGACAGCCTCATTGTCGAGATGTTTCTATCGATAACTGTATTAATGTTTGTTCTTTTTTTAAACGGAAACAGAGTGTTATTGCAGCTATTGCAGCTGGAACCAAGGTCACTTTCATTGTAGTTGTTGATACAAAACAATTACAATGACAGCCTCGTTGTTGAGATGTTTCTATCGATACCTTTATTAATGTTCATTCTTTTTTTAAAAGAAAAACGGAGTGTTATTGCAGCTGGAACCAACGTCACTTTCATTGCAGTTGTTGATAGAAAACAATTACGATGACAGCTTTGTTGTCGAGATGTTTCTATCGATAACTGTATTAATGTTTGTTCTTTTTTTTAAAAGAAACAGAGTGTTATTGCAGTTATTGCAGCTGGAAATAAGGACACTTTCATTGTAGTTGTTGATACAAAAAAATTACAATGACAGCCTCGTTGTCGAGATGTTTCTATCGATAACTGTATTAATGTTTGTTCTTTTTTTAAACAGAAACAGAGTGTTATTGCAGTTATTGCAGCTGAAACCAAGGTCACTTTCATTGCGGTTGTTGATACAAAACAATTACAATGACAGCCTCGTTGTCGAGATGTTTCCATCGATAACTTTATTAATGTTCGTTCTTTTTTTAAACAGAAACAGAGTGTTATTGCAGCTGGAACCAAGGTCACTTTTATTGTAGTTGTTGATACAAAACAATTACGATGACAGCCTCGTTGTCGAGATGTTTCATTGATAACTTTATTAATGTTCGTTCTTTTTTTCAACAGAGTGTTATTGCAGCTGGTACCAATGTCACTTTTAGAGTAATTATTGATACAAAATTGGTGAAAAAGCATTTTTAATTCAAGTGTAGTTTGTGCACGGTCGGTTCCAAGACGTGCAATTCTCCCCCGCACACTCTAGGGGCAGTGAGCAACCATGAGGCTCGTTATCTTCTTTTGTTGCATGTCAAACAGAAACAGAGTGTTATTGCAGCTGGAACCAACGTCACTTTCATTGCAGTTGTTGATACAAAACAATTACAATGACAGCCTTACAAAATGGGTTGCAATCTTTTTTATGGCTGTTAATCAGAGGAGACACAGACATCAGCTTGGATTTACTTTAGCTTTATTTTTCCGGGTGTTGTTGATAAATGGCTGTCACTTTGCATGGTAGCGTTTTAACTCGCACTTACAGATGTAGCGACCGACTGTAGTTACTGACAGTGGTTTTTCCGAAGTTCCAAATGAGGTAATATTTGCAAAAAAATAACAAAGTTTCTCTGCGTGAACATGAAATATCTTGACATGCAGTCTATTCAATTGAATATAACCTGAAAAGGATTTGCAAATTTTGTAATATAATGTATGAATGAATATATATAGTGTAATATATTTGGGAGGGTTGTAATCTTTTTTATGGCTGTTAAGTAGAGGAGAAAAAGACATCAGCTTGGATCTACTTTGTCTTTATTTTTCCGGGTGTTGTTGATAAATGGCTGTGGCTTTGCATAGTAGAGTTTTAACTTGCGATAATCAGTGCGGTTCTTAAGTAGTTCATCAAAAAGTGAGAATTTCACGGGTCACTGTGGTCGGGGTCGGAGGTCATACTAATAAACAACACGGACGACCATGCTTCTAGAAGGTCCTGCACATTCCCCGAAGCTCCTGGCTGGTCTCCCCTGGAAACGACTCCCTCCCCACCAGGTTCTTGGTCCTGCACTTTGATCACACGTTCGTCGGCACAAACACGGACGTGGCGCATTGGTGTCGCATGAACACGAGAGCGGACGAGTTAGCGCCGAGGCAACGCGGCGACTCGACGTTTAATCTGGCCTTGCACTCGGAAGGCAACGTCAAAGAGGCCGTCACATGTCTGCGACCAGGCGAGCGGGGGGGGGAAAGTGCTCATTTATGTTGTTGTCAGAGCTTTTATCACAGCTGGTGCAATTTAAACAGCTCCACGTTGCACTAATGGCCGACGTCAACCTTCAAGTGCACCACGTGTACTACTTCTAAAAACTACTCACCGATCGATCGGTCATCAATGATCCATATCGGACGGTTTCCCTGCCTCATGGCTGACAATATTCATGTTTTGACGAGCAGTGTTTGGGTTAGTTACTGAAAACCAGTAACTAGTTACAGTTACTAGTTACTTTATTTCAAAAGTAACTAACTCAGTTACTTACACCAAAAAGTAATGTGTTACTGTGAAAAGTAACTATTTAGTTACTTCTTAACAACATACATAAGTAACAAACAGCATAATAACAACATAGCTGTAAACCTGGCTTCACCCAAAGAAGGCACACATGACATACACAAAGCCTAACCAGGCATTTTTTTCTCTCAAGGAATTGTGAAATAAAATCATGTCTTCGTGAGATCAACACTGGCGGATTAATGCCCTTTTAGCCTTCATTTCAGTACTATTATTGCACTGGAGAATAGTACAATCTGTTGACCAACTTGACATGCATTTGCATCGCTGAACTCTGCTAAGCAATGTGGTCTACATACAACACACAAAGACAAAGATATGTGTCAAATGGCCAATTTGTTTCAGGCCAGAACAAATTGACAAAACTATTTTAAATAGCCGCAACATAACATACATAAGTAACAAACAGCATAATAACAACATAGCTGTAAACCTGGCTTCACCCAAGGAAGGCACACATGGCATACACAAAGCCTAACCAGGCATTTTTTTTCTCTCAAGGAATTGAGAAATAAAATCATGTCTTCATGAGATCAACACTGACGGATTTATGCCCTTTTAGCCTTCATTTCAGTACTGTTATTGCACTGGAGAATAGTACAATCTGTTGACCAACTTGACATGCATTTGCATCGCTGAACTCTGCTAAGCAATGTGGTCTACATACAACACACAAAGACAAAGATATGTGTCAAATGGCCAATTTGTTTCAGGCCAGAACAAATTGAGAAAACTATTTTAAATAGCTGCAACATAACATACATAAGTAACAAACAGCATAATAGCAACATAGCTGTAAAGCTGGCTTCACCCAAAGAAGGCACACATGCCATACACAAAGCCTAACCAGGCATTTTTTTCTCTCAAGGAATTGTGAAATAAAATCATGTCTTCGTGAGATCAACACTGGCGGATTAATGCCCTTTTAGCCTTCATTTCAGTACTATTATTGCACTGGAGAATAGTACTATCTGTTGACCAACTTGACATGCATTTGCATCGCTGAACTCTGCTAAGCAATGTGGTCTACATACCACACACAAAGACAAAGATATGTTTCAAAGGGCCAATTTGTCTCAGGTCAGGACAAATTGACAAAACTATTTTAAATAGCTGCAACATAACATACATAAGTAACAAACAGCATACTAACAACATAGCTGTAAAGCTGGCTTCACCCAAGGAAGGCACACATGACATACACAAAGCCTAACCAGGCATTTTTTTTCTCTCAAGGAATTGTGAAATAAAATCATGTCTTCGTGAGATCAACACTGGCGGATTAATGCCCTTTTAGCCTTCATTTCAGTACTGTTATTGCACTGGAGAATAGTACAATCTTTTGACCAACTTGACATGCATTTGCATCGCTGAACTCTGCTAAGCAATGTGGTCTACATACAACACACAAAGACAAAGATATGTGTCAAAGGGCCAATTTATTTCAGGCCAGAACAAATTGACAAAACTATTTTAAATAGCCGCAACATAACATACATAAGTAACAAACAGCATAATAGCAACATAGCTGTAAACCTGGCTTCACCCAAGGAAGGCACACAAGACATACACAAAGCCTAACCAGGCATTTTTTTCTCTCAAGGAATTGAGAAATAAAATCATGTCTTCATGAGATCAACACTGGCGGATTAATGCCCTTTTAGCCTTCATTTCAGTACTATTATTGCACTGGAGAATAGTACAATCTGTTGACCAACTTGACATGCATTTGCATCGCTGAACTCTGCTAAGCAATGTGGTCTACATACAACACACAAAGACACAGATATGTGTCAAATGGCCAATTTGTTTCAGGCCAGAACAAATTGACAAAACTATTTTAAATAGCCGCAACATAACATACATAAGTAACAAACAGCATAATAACAACATAGCTGTAAACCTGGCTTCACCCAAGGAAGGCACACATGACATACACAAAGCCTAACCAGGCATTTTTTTTCTCTCAAGGAATTGTGAAATAAAATCATGTCTTCATGAGATCAACACTGGCGGATTTATGCCCTTTTAGCCTTCATTTCAGTACTGTTATTGCACTGGAGAATAGTACAATCTTTTGACCAACTTGACATGCATTTGCATCGCTGAACTCTGCTAAGCAATGTGGTCTACATACAACACACAAAGACAAAGATATGTTTCAAAGGGCCAATTTGTCTCAGGTCGGGACAAATTGACAACACTATTTTAAATAGCCGCAACATAACATACATAAGTAACAAACAGCATAATAACAACATAGCTGTAAACCTGGCTTCACCCAAGGAAGGCACACATGGCATACACAAAGCCTAACCAGGCATTTTTTTTCCCTCAAGGAATTGTGAAATAAAATCATGTCTTCATGAGATCAACACTGGCGGATTAATGCCCTTTTAGCCTTCATTTCAGTACTGTTATTGCACTGGAGAATAGTACAATCTTTTGACCAACTTGACATGCATTTGCATCGCTGAACTCTGCTAAGCAATGTGGTCTACATACAACACACAAAGACAAAGATATGTGTCAAAGGGCCAATTTGTTTCAGGCCAGAACAAATTGACAAAACTATTTTAAATAGCCGCAACATAACATACATAAGTAACAAACAGCATAATAGCAACATAGCTGTAAACCTGGCTTCACCCAAGGAAGGCACACATGACATACACAAAGCCTAACCAGGCATTTTTTTCTCTCTCAAGGAATTGTGAAATAAAATCATGTCTTCATGTGATCAACACTGTACTGAAGCCCAGAGCACTCTACACATTTCCCCAGTTTTAGTTTAGACATAAGGAAAGATTGGCCTGGCCCACTAGGATCCCTCTTTATGTTTGTGAACTTTATAGTCTATACCAAGGGTCACCAACCTTTTTGAAACCAAGAGCTACTTCTTGGGAACTGATTAATGCGAAGGGCTACCAGTTTGATACACACTTAAATCAATTGCCAGAAATAGCCAATTTGCTCAATTTACCTTTAACTCTATGTTATTATTAATAATTAATGATATTTACACTTAATTGAACGGTTTAAAAGAGGAGAAAACACGAAAAAAAAATGACAATTAAATTTTGAAACATAGTTTATCTTCAATTTCGACTCTTTAAAATTCAAAATTCAACCGAAAAAAAGAAGAGAAAAACTAGCTAATTCGAATCTTTTTGAAAAAATTTAAAAAATAATTTATGGAACATCATTAGTAATTTTTCCAGATTAAGATTAATTTTAGAATTTTGATGACATGTTTTAAATAGGTTAAAATCCAATCTGCACTTTGTTAGAATATATAACAAATTGGACCAAGCTATATTTCTAACAAAGACAAATCATTATTTCTTCTAGATTTTCTAGAGCAAAATTTTTAAAAGAAATTTGAGACTTTGAAATAAGATTTACATTTGATTCTACAGATTTTCTAGATTTGCCAGAATAATTTTTTTGAATTTTGATCATATTAAGTTTGAAGAAATATTTCACAAATATTCTTCGTCGAAAAAACAGAAGCTAAAATGAAGAATTAAATTAAAATGTATTTATTATTCTTTACAATAAAAAAAAACATTTTTTACATTGATTTAAATTGTCAGGAAAGAAGAGGAAGGAAATTAAAAGGTAAAAAGGTATATGTGTTTAAAAATCCTAAAATCATTTTTAGGGTTGTATTTTTTTCTCTAAAATTGTCTTTCTGAAAGTGATAAGAAGCAAAGTAAAAAAATGTATGAATTTATTTAAACAAGTGAAGACCAAGTCTTTAAAATATTTTCTTGGATTTTCAAATTCTATTTGAGTTTTGTCTCTCTTAGAATTAAAAATGTCGGGCAAAGCGAGACCAGCTTGCTAGTAAATAAATACAATTTAAAAAATAGAGGCAGCTCACTGGTAAGTGCTGCTATTTGAGCTATTTTTAGAACAGGCCAGCGGGCTTCTCATCTGGTCCTTACGGGCTACCTGGTGCCCGCGGGCACCGCGTTGGTGACCCCTGGTCTATACATTTAGAGTGATGTGATAATCAAACACTCTAGAAGTCTAGAATGAAAGAGTATATAAGATGATATAGCTGAGGCAGAGTTTGGAGTGTTTTCTCTAGCTTGCTTTCCATTTTTATGTACTCACTGTCCACTGTGTCCAGGAACTTGGAAAATGTTTTCGGAGATGGAGGTGAAGTGTGTCTCTCTTTACTAGCTTCGTCGAAGCATGTTGCTTTTTTAGCTGTTTCAGCAGATTTGAATTGCTGTTTTGGGCAGTAGATAGGATCTTTAAACCAAGACACAACTTACATTTAACTAAAATGTTATTTCCTTTGTGCTCGACAAAAGGAAAGTAGTGAGAATATTTTAGAATGACCATATTCTGAAATCCCAAAAAGAGGGCACATATACGGGCAGCACGCCAAGGCCGGGACTAGGTGAAAATTTGCCAATGATACTCGAACTCGCTTTGTAAATAACATATTTATTTCAATAAAGCATGTGTTCTCCTCTGTTGACAGCAGTGTTGGCGCTGGGAATTTTCTAAATGGGGTCCCAGGGGCCCCATCAAGTCATAAAAATGGGGTCCCACAGTACATTTTTGGGGTCACACTTTTTTGTAAGCGTTTTGAAAAAATAATATAAATGTATGCATTATCCTGTTATATCTCACATTCTATATTGTGTTTTGGAAAAAGGTTGTCATAAAAGTTACTAAATTCATTTTAAAAAAAATTTTTTTTTAAATAAATAATAAAAATTGTAAAATGTATTTAGTTATAAACATTCATTCACTTTCTTCATTCCTTCATGGATCTAAACTTTACCGCTGCTGGTAGTTTTTTCTATGTTTTTATTTAATAAGTTGTAGGTGTATTGATTTCAGTATAAAAGTGTAAAAAGTGTTTTGCTTGGGTCATGAAATGGTGATAATGGTGTGCCAGGGCATACATACATTTTATATTTAACGCTTAAATCTCTGGAGTCTACATCTACTTCACATCTATTCCTCATTTCAAATTGTTTTAGGTTTTTTATGTTGTTTTTTTGTTTGTCTGTTTTCCGCCCTTTTTGTCAAACACACAAAATATGCAAAATATTCCACCAAAAATATTTTTCAAAGTGGAATATTTGATGTGAAGTAATCGGAACCTTGGATAGGTCAATGATTCATAATAACATTGATTTCGATTCAATATTATGTTTTGAGCAATGACAGTTTGAAATAAATTGATTAATTAATTAATTATTGGGGTGTTACCATTTAGTGGTCAATTGTACGGAATATGTACTGTACTGTGCAATCTACTAATAAAAGTCTCAATCAATCAATCAATCAATCCACTCCCTCGCTCTCTCTGTCTCTGCCCCTCCCTCACCAATGCTGCTTCGTGCGCACACCTTCACAATTTGTTTTGTTTTTAACCCCTTCCTAACCCAGGACGTACATTGAAAATACACGCCACCCTAACTCAAAATGCCGGACATTTGAGGCAATTAAGAAAATCCGCCCGGACAGCTCCGCAAAAGAGGACATACCCAAGAGGAATAACCCAACAAAGTTAAAAAAAATTCAACCCAAATTTAAGGGATCATAACTCAACTTTTGGGTTAAATAATTCAACCCAATAGTTGGGTTATGAATCAACCGATATTGAGTTAGAATAACTCAACTTTTTGGTTAAATAACTCAACCCAATAGTTGGGTTGGGAATAACCCAATATTAAGTTATCATAACTCGACTTTTGGGTTAAAAAAAATTCAACCCAATAGGTGGGTTGAGAATAACCCAACATTAAGTTATCATAAGTAAACTTTTGGGTTAAATAATTCAACCCAATAGTTGGGTTATGAATCAACCGATATTGAGTTAGCATAACTCAACTTTTTGGTTAAATAACTCAACCCAATAGTTGGGTTGGGAATAACCCAATATTAAGTTATCATAACTCGACTTTTGGGTTAAAAAAATTCAACCCAATAGGTGGGTTGAGAATAACCCAACATTAAGTTATCATAAGTAAACTTTTGGGTTAAATAATTCAACCCAATAGTTGGGTTGGGAATAACCCAACATTAAGTTATCATAACTCAGCCTTTGTGTTAAATAGTTCAACCCAATAGTTGGGTTATGAATCAACCGATATTGAGTTAGCATAACTCAACTTTTTGGTTAAATAACTCAACCCAATAGTTGTGTTGGGAATAACCCAACATTAAGTTATCATAATTCAACTTTTGTGTTAAATATTTCAACCCAATAGGTGGGTTGGGAATAACCCAACATTAAGTTATCATAACTCAACTTTTGGGTTAAAAAAATTCAACCCAATAGTTGGGTTGGGAATAACCCAACATTAATTTATCATAACTAAACTTTTGGGTTAAAAAAATTCAACCCAACATTAATTTATCATAACTCAACTTTTGGGTTAAATAAATTCAACCCAATAATTGGGTTGAGAATAACCCAACATTAACTTATCATAACTATATTTTTGGGTTACAAAAATTCAACCTAATAGTTGGGTTGGGAATAACGCAACATTAAGTTATCATAACTCAACTTTTGGGTTAAAAAAATTCAACCCAACAGTTGGGTTGGGAATAACCCAACATTAAGTTATCATAACTCAACTGTTGGGTTAAATAATTTCAAACCAATATTTGGGTTGGGAATAACCCAACATTGTAGTGAGCATCACTCAACTTTTGGGTTAAATAATTCAACCCAATAGTTGGGTTGGGAATAACCCAACATTAAGTTATCATAACTCAACTTTTGGGTTAAATAATTCAACCCAACAGTTTGGTTGGGAATATCCCAACATTAAGTTATCATAACTCAACTTTTGTGTTAAATAGTTCAATCCAATAGTTGGGTTGGGAATAACCCAACATTAAGTTATCATAACTCAACTTTTGGGTTAAATAATTCAACACAATAGGTGGGTTGGGAATAACCCAACATTAAGTTATCATAACTCAACTTTTTGGTTAAAAAATTTCAACCCAATATTTGGGTTGGGAATAACCCAACATTCTAGTAAGCATCACTCAACTTTTGGGTTAAATAATTCAACCCAATAGGTGGGTCGGGAAAAACCCAACATTAAGTTATCATAACTCAACTTTTGGGTTAAAATAATTCAACCCAATATGTGGGTTGGGAATAACCCAACATTAAGTTGTCATAACTCAACTTTTGGGTTAAATAATTCAACCCAACAGTTTGGTTTTGAATAACCCAACATTAAGTTATCATAACTCAACTTTTGGGTTAAATAATTCAACCCAATAGGTGGGTTGGGAATAACCCAACATTAATTTATCATAACTCAACTTTTGGATTAAAAAATATTCAACCCAACAGTTTGGTTTTGAATAACCCAACATTAAGTTATCATAACTCAACTTCGGGTTGAATAATTCAACCCAATAGGTGGGTCGGGAATAACCCAACATTAAGTTATCATAACTCAACTTTTGGGTTAAAAAAAATTCAACCCAACAGTTTGGTTTTGAATAACCCAACATTAAGTTATCATAACTCAACTTCGGGTTAAATAATTCAACCCAATAGGTGGGTCGGGAATAACCCAACATTAAGTTGTCATAACTCAACTTTTGGGTTAAAAAAAATTCAACCCAACAGTTTGGTTTTGAATAACCCAACATTAAGTTATCACAACTCATTTTTGGGTTAAATAATTCAACCCAATAGGTGGGTCGGGAATAACCCAACATTAAGTTATCATAACTCAACTTTTGGGTTAAAATAATTCAACCCAATATGTGGGTCGGGAATAACCCAACATTAAGTTATCATAACTCAACTTTTGGGTTAAAATAATTCAACCCAATAGGTGGGTCGGGAATAACCCAACATTAAGTTATCATAACTCAACTTTTGGGTTAAAATAATTCAACCCAATATGTGGGTTGGGAATAACCCAACATTAAGTTATCATAACTCAACTTTGGGTTAAATAATTTAACACAAAAAATGGGTTGTAAAAAATGCACCCAATGTGTAAAATCATTCAAATAAGGGGTTCATCCTTATTCGAACAAAGAAATTGGGTTATTTTTTAACCCAACATTTTTATTGCACAATAATCCATTTTCATTCCCCCCCCCCCATGCTAACAACAGGTACGCTGGCACTCCGCAGACGCCCACGCTGAGGTGTCACTTCCCATGGTCACAAGTGTGATGGCGACTGACAGCAGACACTTTTCCCATGCGGTCGCCACGGCGGCCATTTAAGCGTCGACATATCCACCGAGGGCGGGGCTACGGGGGCGGAGGGGCGGCACACGGGTGCCCCCTTGGGTAAGTGGCTTTGCGAAGGAAAGCTGACGCCTGCCACCGCCGTCAAGGTTGTCGTCACGAAGCGGCTCTTTAAGCGCCGCCGGTGCCACGTTAAGCGATGAGCAGGGGCGGCAGGGGAGGAGGGGGGGGGGGGGGACTTACATGGCGAGGAAAATGAATTCTCCAATGTTGCTTACACGGGAACACGCAGGAATATTACCTAATCAGTCAAATCCTCCAGAGCTGACACCTCTCCGTGAGACCCCCGCGTACCCCGGTGCCCCCCACCCGTGGTGCAGCCCCGAGGGCCCCCCCACCCACCCCCCCCGCCCCGCCCGGATCCTTCTCCTTGACAGAGTGAAAATGGTTTTGCATAGAGTGCAGAAAGGCAGAAATTAAAAGTGCAGTACTGTGCATCTGGCAACAAAGCAGGTGTTGGACTCAAGGTGATCTTAATAGGATTTGCCGCGCTCGCGAAGCAGAGATTAGCAGATTTAACGGCGGCGAAAAGGGGAGTGTTTTAATCGCGGCCGGGATTAACGAGGACGAGGCTCTTGGAGGGGAGAGACGTTAACGGACGGGACATCAAAAGGAAATAATGACTTCATTTTTTTTGGGGGGGGGGGGGGGGGGTGAGGGAGCACGTTGCATTACAGGATCGTATCTTGCTGACGCTCGCTATACGGGAAACCATTTTGGATTTGTTTTTATCATGAATTACAAATATAAATCACTATTGAACAGTCGTGGTGCACAGACAACTCTCATCCACATTGTGATTCTTGTTCATTACGATTCTAAGTTGATTCATAACTATCAAAAATCGATTTAAAATGTGTATGTATATATATTTAAATATATATATATATATACACACACACATGTATACATACATACACACACACACACACACACATGTATACATACACACCCAAAATCACACTCACATGCATGTATGTACATAAATATATATACACATATTTATACATATGTATACTTACATACATACACACACACATATATACATACATAAGTACATACGCACACACACACAAAACACACACACAAACACGCACACACACATTTTTATATGTATATATATGTACATATATATACATACACACATACATATATTAATATATATATATATATAAATATATATATATATATATATATATATATATATATATATATATATATATATATATATATATATATATATTAATATATGTATGTGTGTATGTATATATATAAATATATATATATATATATATATATATATATATATATATATATATATATATATATATATATATATATATATATATATATATATATATATATATATATATATATATTTATATACATACACACATACATATATTAATATATATATGTGTGTATAT
>NC_084745.1:233021-310521 GCF_033978785.1 Entelurus aequoreus | reverse complement strand
GGGAACCCAAACATCCGATTCGGGTTCCTGGGGTGACGGCTCGACTCAGAGTGTGATCCTGGGTCGAAACCGCAGTGTTATTTGCCGTGATAATTACAATGAAACGTTTTCGAGGGGGGGGGGGAAATGCTCCTTCTGGTTGCATGAAGATGGCCTAAATAAGTCTATTAAATACATATGTTTTTTTTAAATGCACCTTGTAGATTGTTATAGTACAAAAAAAATGTCAAAATTCAAAATGTTTCAAATGCGGCAATACATGTATGTAATGACTTGAAATACAAAAGGAAGCAGATACATGGAGGGGAAGAAAGAGAAGCAAACTTTATTAACCTTGTAGATTGTTATAGTAAAAAAAATGTGTTTTTTTCAAAATGTTTCAAATGCGGCAATACATGTATGTAATGACTTGAAATACAAAAGGAAGCAGACACATGGAGGGAAAGAAAGAGAAGCAAACTGTATTAACCTTGTAGATTGTTATAGTAAAAAAAAAGGTGTTTTTTTCAAAATGTTTCAAATGCGGCAATTCATGTATGTAATGACTTCAAATACAAAATAAAGCAGATAGATAGAGGAGAAGAAAGAGAAGCGAACTGTATTAACCTTGTAGATTGTTATAGTAATAGAAGGTTTCAAAATGTTTCAAAGGCGGCAATACATGTATGTAATGACTTGAAATACAAAATAAAGCAGATAGATGGAGGAGAAGAAAGACAAGCGAACTGTATTAACCTTGTAGATTGTTATAGTAAAAGAAGGTTTCAAAATGTTTCAAATGCGGCAATACATGTATGTAATGACTTGAAATACAAAATAAAGCAGATAGATGGAGAAGAAAGAGAAGCAAACTGTATTAACCTTGTAGATTGTTATAGTAAAAAAAATGTGTTTTTTTCAAAATGTTTCAAATGCGGCAATACATGTATGTAATGACTTGAAATACAAAATAAAGCAGATAGATGGAGAAGAAGAAAGAGAAGCAAACTGTATTAACCTTGTAGATTGTTATAGTAAAAGAAGGTTTCAAAATGTTTCAAAGGTGGCAATACATGTATGTAATGACTTTAAATACAAAATAAAGCAGATAAATGGAGGAGAAGAAAGAGAAGCAAACTGTATTGACCTTGTAGATTGTTATAATTAAAAAAAAGTGTATTTTTCAAAATGTTTCAAATGCGGCAATACATGTATGTAATGACTTGAAATACAAAATAAAGCAGATAGATGGAGGAGAAGAAAGAGAAGCGAACTGTATTAACCTTGTAGATTGTTATAGTAAAAGAAGGTTTCAAAATGTTTCAAAGGCGGCAATACATGTATGTATTGACTTGAAATACGAAATAAAGCAGATAGATGGAGGAGAAGAAAGACAAGCGAACTGTATTAACCTTGTAGATTGTTATAGTAAAAAAAATGTGTTTTTTTTCAAAATGTTTCAAATGCGGCAATACATGTATGTAATGACTTCAAATACAAAATAAAGCAGATAGATGGAGGAGAAGAAAGAGAAGCAAACTGTATTAACCTTGTAGATTGTTATAGTAAAAAAAATTGTTTTTTTCAAAATGTTTCAAATGCGGCAATACATGTATGTAATGACTTTAAATACAAAATAAAGCAGATAGATGGAGGGGAAGAAAGAGAAGCGAACTGTATTAACCTTGTAGATTGTTATAGTAAAAAAATGTGTTTTTTTCAAAATGTTTCAAATGCGGCAATACATGTATGTAATGACTTGAAATACAAAACAAAGCAGATAGATGGAGGAGAAGAAAGAGAAGCGAACTGTATTAACCTTGTAGATTGTTATAGTAAAAGAAGGTTTCAAAATGTTTCAAAGGCGGCAATACATGTGTGTAATGACTTTAATTACAAAATAAATCGGATAAATGGAGGAGAAGAAAGAGAAGCGAACTGTATTAACCTTGTAGATTGTTATAGTAAAAAAAATGTGTATTTTTCAAAATGTTTCAAATGCGGCAATACATGTATGTAATGACTTGAAATACAAAATAAAGCAGATAGATGGAGGAGAAGAAAGAGAAGCGAACTGTATTAACCTTGTAGATTGTTATAGTAAAAAAATGTGTTTTTTTCAAAATGTTTCAAATGCGGCAATACATGTATGTAATGACTTGAAATACAAAACAAAGCAGATAGATGGAGGAGAAGAAAGAGAAGCGAACTGTATTAACCTTGTAGATTGTTATAGTAAAAGAAGGTTTCAAAATGTTTCAAAGGCGGCAATACATGTGTGTAATGACTTTAATTACAAAATAAATCGGATAAATGGAGGAGAAGAAAGAGAAGCGAACTGTATTAACCTTGTAGATTGTTATAGTAAAAAAAATTTGTTTTTTTTCAAAATGTTTCAAATGCGGCAATACATGTATGTAATGACTTGAAATACAAAATAAAGCAGATAGATGGAGGAGGAGAAAGAGAAGCGAACTTTATTAACCTTGTAGATTGTTATAGTAAAATAAGGTTTCAAAATGTTTCAAAGGCGGCAATGCATGTATGTAATGACTTTAAATACAAAATAAATCAGATAAATGGAGGAGAAGAAAGAGAAGCGAACTGTATTAACCTTGTAGATTGTTATAGTAAAAAAATGTGTATTTTTCAAAATGTTTCAAATGCGGCAATACATGTATGTAATGACTTGAAATACAAAATAAAGCAGATAGATGGAGGAGAAGAAAGAGAAGCGAACTGTATTAACCTTGTAGATTGTTATAGTAAAAAAAATGTGTATTTTTCAAAATGTTTCAAATGCGGCAATACATGTATGTAATGACTTGAAATACAAAATAAAGCAGATAGATGGAGGAGAAGAAAGAGAAGCGAACTGTATTAACCTTGTAGATTGTTATAGTAAAAGAAGGTTTCAAAATGTTTCAAAGGCGGCAATACATGTGTGTAATGACTTTAATTACAAAATAAATCGGATAAATGGAGGAGAAGAAAGAGAAGCGAACTGTATTAACCTTGTAGATTGTTATAGTAAAAAAAATGTGTTTTTTTTCAAAATGTTTCAAATGCGGCAATACATGTATGTAATGACTTGAAATACAAAATAAAGCAGATAGATGGAGGAGGAGAAAGAGAAGCGAACTTTATTAACCTTGTAGATTGTTATAGTAAAATAAGGTTTCAAAATGTTTCAAAGGCGGCAATACATGTATGTAATGACTTTAAATACAAAATAAATCAGATAAATGGAGGAGAAGAAAGAGAAGCGAACTGTATTAACCTTGTAGATTGTTATAGTAAAAAAATGTGTATTTTTCAAAATGTTTCAAATGCGGCAATACATGTATGTAATGACTTGAAATACAAAATAAAGCAGATAGATGGAGGAGAAGAAAGAGAAGCGAACTTTATTAACCTTGTAGATTGTTATAGTAAAAAAAAAGTGTATTTTTCAAAATGTTTCAAATGCGGCAATACATGTATGTAATGACTTGAAATACAAAATAAAGCAGATAGATGGAGGAGAAGAAAGAGAAGTGAACTTTATTAACCTTGTAGATTGTTATAGTAAAAAAAATGTGTTTTTTTCAAAATGTTTTAAATGCGGCAATACATGTATGTAATGACTTGAAATACAAAATAAATCAGATACATGGAGGGAAAGAAAGAGAAGCAAACTTTATTAACCTTGTAGATTGTTATAGTAAAAAAAATGTGTTTTTTTCAAAATGTTTCAAATGCGGCAATACATGTATGTAATGACTTGAAATACAAAATAAAGCAGATAGATGGAGGAGAAGAAAGAGAAGCGAACTGTATTAACCTTGTAGATTGTTATAGTAAAAGAAGGTTTCAAAATGTTTCAAAGGCGGCAATACATGTATGTAATGACTTTAAATACAAAAGAAATCAGATAAATGGAGGAAAAGAAAGAGAAGCGAACTGTATTAACCTTGTAGATTGTTATAGTAAAAAAAATGTGTATTTTTCAAAATGTTTCAAATGCGGCAATACATGTATGTAATGACTTGAAATACAAAATAAAGCAGATAGATGGAGGGGAAAAAAGACAATCAAACTGCATTAACCTTGTAGATTGTTATAGTAAAAAATTGTTTCAAAATGTTTGAAATGTGACAATACATATATGTAACGATAACTTGACATACAAAAGAATGTGGATACATGGAGGGGAATAAAGAGAAGCGAACTGCATTAACCTTGCAGATTGTTATAGTAAAACTAAATGTTTTCAAATTTGACAATACATATATGTAATGATAACTTGACATACAAAAGAAAGCGGATACATGGAGGGGAAGAAAGGGAAGCGAACTGTGTTAACCTTGTAGATTGTTATAGTAAAAAATATTTTTTTCAAATGTGACAATACATGTATGTAATGATAACTTGACATACAAAATAAAGCAGATAAATGCAGGCGGAAAAAGAGAATCGAATCACATTAACCCTGTAGATTGTTATAGTAAAAAAAAATTTCTAAATGTTTCAAATGTGACAATACATATATGTAACGATAACTTGACATACAAAAGAAAGTGGATACATGGAGGGGAATGAAGAGAAGCGAATTGCATTAACCTTGTAGATTGTTATAGTAAAAAAAAAATGTTTTCAAATTTGACAATACATATATGTAATGATAACTTGACATACAAAAGAAAGCGGATACATGGAGGGGAAGAAAGGGAAGCGAACTGTGTTAACCTTGTAGATTGTTATAGTAAAAAATATTTTTTTCAAATGTGACAATACATATATGTAATGATAACTTGTCATACAAAATAAAGCAGATAAATGGAGGCGGAAAAGGAGAATCGAACTGCATTAACCTTGTAGATTGTTATAGTAAAAAAATGTTTCAAAATGTTTCAAATGTGACAATACATATATGTAACGATAACTTGACATACAAAAGAAAGTGGATACATGGAGGGGAATGAAGAGAAGCGAACTGCATTAACCTTGTAGATTGTTATAGTAAAAAAAAAATGTTTTCAAATTTGACAATACATATATGTAATGATAACTTGACATACAAAAGAAAGCGGATACATGGAGGGGAAGAAAGGGAAGCGAACTGTGTTAACCTTGTAGATTGTTATAGTAAAACAATGTTTCAAATGTGACAATACATATATAAAAAAAAATGCTTGAAATACAAGAGAAAGCAGATACATGGAGGGGAAGAAAGAGAAATGAACTGCATTAACCTTGTAGATTGTTATGGTAAAAAAAAAATTCAAATGTGACAATACATATATGTAATGATAACTTGACATACAAAATAAATCAGATACATGGAGGGGAAGAAAGAAAAGCGAACTGCATTAACCTTGTAGATTGTTATTGTAAAACATTTTTTTTACAATTTTTTCAGATGTGACAATACATTTATGTAACGATAACTTGACATACAAAATAAAGTGGATACATGGAGGGGACGAAAGAGAAGCAAACGGTATAAACCTTGTAGATTGTTATGGTAAAACAAATTGTTTCAAAATGTTTCAAAATGTTTCAAATGCAACAATACATATATGTAATGATAACTTGAAATACAAAAGAAAGCAGATACATGGAGGGGAAGAAAGAGAAGCAAACTGTATTAACCTTGTAGATTGTTATAGTAATAAAAAAAATTCAAAATGTTTCAAATGTGACAATACATATATGTAATGATAACTTGACATACAAAAGAAAGTGGATACATGGAGGGGAAGAAAGAGAAGCGAACATATTTAACCTTGTGGATTGTTATAGTATTAAAAAAAAATCAAAATGTTTCAAATTTGACAATACATATATGTAATGATAACTTGACGTACAAAAGAAAGCAGATACATGGAGGGGAAGAAAGAGAAACAAACTGCATTAACCTTGTAGATTGTTATAGTACAATACATTGTTTCAAAATGTTTCAAATGCAACAATACATTTATGTAATGATAACTTGACATACAAAAGAAAGCAGATACATGGAGGGGAAGAAAGGGAAGCGAACTGTGTTAACCTTGTAGATTGTTGTAGTAAAAAAAATTGTTTTCAAATGTGACAATACATATATGTAATGATAACTTGACATACAAAAGAAAGCGGATACATGGAGGGGAAGAAAGAGAAGCGAACTGTGTTAACCTTGTAGATTGTTATAGTAAAAAATGTTTCAAATGTGACAATACATATGTGTAACGATAACTTGACATACAAAAGAAAGTGGATACATGGAGGGGAAGAAAGAGAAGCAAACTGCATTAACCTTGTAGGTTGTTATAGTAAATTAAAAATGTTTTCAAATTTGATAATACATATATGTAATTATAACTTGACATACAAAAGAAAGTGGATAAATGGAGGGGAATAAAGATAAGCGAACTGTGTTAACCTTGTAGATTGTTATAGTAAAAAATATTTTTTTCAAATTTGACAATACATATATGTAATGATAACTTGACATACAAAATAAAGCAGATACATGGAGGGGAAGAAAGAGAAGCAAACTGTATTAACCTTGTAGATTGTTATAGTAAAAAAAAATGTCAAATGTGACAATACATATATGAAAAATTTACTTGAAATACAAAAGAAAGCAGATACATGGAGGGGAAGAAAGACAAGCGAACTGTGTTAACCTTGTAGATTGTTATAGTAAAAAATTAATTTTTCAAATGTGACAATACACATATGTAATGATAACTTGACATACAAAATAAAGCAGATAAATGGAGGCGGAAAAAGAGAATCGAACTGCATCGACCTTGTAGATTGTTATAGTAAAAACATTTTTCAAAATGTTTCAAATGTGACAATACATATATGTAACGATAACTTGACATACAAAATAAAGCAGATGCATGGAGGGGAAGAAAGAGAAGCGAACTACATTAACCTTGTAGATTGTCATAGTATAAAATTTTTTTTTGAAATGTGACAATACATATATGTAATGATAACTTGACATACAAAATAAATCAGATACATGGAGGGGAAGAAAGAAAAGCGAACAGCATTAACCTTGTAGATGGTTATTGTAAAACTTTTTTTTAAACATTTTTTTCAGATGTGACAATACATATATGTAACGATAACTTGACATACAAAAGAAAGCAGACACATGGAGGGGAATAAAGAGAAGCAAACTGTATCAAGCTTCTAGATTGTTATAGTAATACAAAAAAATAAAAATGAACTGTATTAACCTTGTCGATTGTTATAGTAAAACAAGTTGTTTCAAAATGTTTGAAATGTGACAATACATGTATGTAATGATAACTTGACATACAAAATAAATTGGATACATGGAGGGGAAGAAAGACAAGCGAACTGCATTAACCTTGTAGATTGTTATAGTTAAAAAAATGTTCGAAATGTGACAATACATATATGTAATGATAACTTGACATACAAAATAAAGCGGATACATGGAGGGGAAGAAAGAGAAGCAAACTGTATTAACCTTGTAGATTGTTATAGTAATACAAAAAAATCAAAATGAACTGTATTAACCTTGTAGATTGTTATAGTAAAATAAGTTGTTTCAAAATGTTTTAAATGTGACAATACATACAGTATATGTAATGATAACTTGACATACAAAAGAAAGCAGATACATGGAGGGGAAGAAAGACAAGCGAACTGAATTAACCTTGTAGATTGTTATAGTAAAAAAAATGTTTGAAATGTGACAATACATATATGTAATGATAACTTGACTTACAAAATAAAGCGGATACATGGAGGACAAGAAAGAGAAGCGAACTGTATAAACATTGTAGATTGTTATAGTAATACAAAAAAATCAAAATGAACTGTATTAACCTTGTAGATTGTTATAGTAAAATAAGTTGTTTCGAAATGTTTGAAATGTGACAATACATATATGTAATGATAACTTGACATACACCATAAAGCGGATACATGGAGGGGAAGAAAGAGAATCAAACTGTATTAACCTTGTAGATTGTTATAGTAAAAAATGTTTGAAATGTGACAATACATATATGTAATGATAACTTGACATACAAAATAAAGCGGATACATGGAGGTGAAGAAAGAGAAGCAAACTGTATTAACCTTGTAGATTGTTATAGTAATACAAAAAAATAAAAATGAACTGTATTAACCTTGTAGATTGTTATAGTAAAATAAGTTGTTTCAAATGTGACAATACATACAGTATATGTAATGATAACTTGACATACAAAAGAAAGCAGATACATGGAGGGGAAGAAAGAGAAGCGAACTGCATTAACCTTGTAGATTGTTATAGTAAAAAAAATGTTCGAAATGTGACAATACATATATGTAATGATAACTTGACATACAAAATAAAGCGGATACATGGAGGGGAAGAAAGAGAAGCAAACTGTATTAACCTTGTAGATTGTTATAGTAACACAAAAAAATCTAAATGAACTGTATTAACCTTGTAGATTGTTATAGTAAAATAAGTTGTTTCAAAATGTTTCAAATGTGACAATACATATATGTAATGATAACTTGACATACAGAAGAAAGCAGATACATGGAGGGGAAGAAAGACAAGCGAACTGAATTAACCTTGTAGATTGTTATAGTAAAAAAAATATTTGAAATGTGACAATACATATATGTAATGATAACTTGACTTACAAAATAAAGCGGATACATGGAGGACAAGAAAGAGAAGCGAACTGTATAAACCTTGTAGATTGTTATAGTAATACAAAAAAATACAAATGAACTGTACTAACCTTGTAGATTGTTATAGTAAAATACGTTGTTTCGAAATGTTTGAAATGTGACAATACATATATGTAATGATAACTTGACATACACAATAAAGCGGATACATGGAGGGGAAGAAAGAGAATCAAACTGTATTAAGCTTGTAGATTGTTATAGTAAAAAATGTTTGAAATGTGACAATACATATATGTAATGATAACTTGACATACAAAATAAAGCGGATACATGGAGGTGAAGAAAGAGAAGCAAACTGTATTAACCTTGTAGATTGTTATAGTAATACAAAAAAATAAAAATGAACTGTATTAACCTTGTAGATTGTTATAGTAAAATAAGTTGTTTCAAATGTGACAATACATACAGTATATGTAATGATAACTTGACATACAAAAGAAATCAGATAAATGGAGGGGAAGAAAGACAAGCGAACTGCATTAACCTTGTAGATTGTTATAGTAAAAAAAATGTTTGAAATGTGACAATACATTTATGTAATGATAACTTGACATACAAAAGAAAGCAGATACATGGAGGGGAAGAAAGACAAGCGAACTGCATTAACCTTGTAGATTGTTATAGTAAAAAAAAAAATCGAAATGCAACAATACATATATGTAATGATAACTTGACATACAAAAGAAAGGATTAGTCCCAGTTTGCTCGCCGCTGAGAACCAGCTGATTTTTACAAATTAGAACGCAAAAAAACAACAACATGTTTTTAATAACAATTGTGAAGGATAGAAAAACATTTCCAAAAAAAAAAAAGTCCAGTTCCCCGTTGAAGCTGACGTTCTTCATCACTGCTGACTCCTCTTCACTCGAATCACGCCATCGTCCCGTCCTGGCGGCGGCCGACACCTCGCTCGCCATCCCGGAGGAGCGCCCACGTTCCCAGGAGGGGCCCGGCGGCTTTGACGAGGTCCCCTCCGTGTGTCCTCGCCGGGGAGAAAGGAGCCGTCGCCTCCTCTCGCCGTCAAACTTTAACCTTTCTCCGCTTTAATTACAGGGAGCGAGGTGGGAGGGCGCGGCGGCGCTGTCCGGGCCGCTCACTACCACGGCGCCGCTGATGGGAAGCCCGCATGGGTGCCACGGCCCCCGCTGCCTCTGACACACTGATGCTACGCCACACTGACGCCCACGCCGCCGTCCTTCGGGGACTTCCTGCTTCCTGGTCTGTTTGCGCATCATGGCGTTGTTGGCCATGTCGCGGCGGGGAAGCGCGTGTGCTCGCAGACCACGCCAGAGATCCTCTTTGACTTAAACAGGCCACCATCTTGGCTTCTCGCTCAGCAGAAACGCACACAGCGGGAGGTCGGCGTTGTTCATAATCATCTCAAATTATTGCAGCCAACACAGCAAATGTTTCTACGTTTGTGGTTGAAGGTCAAACACAAACTGACATGATCGTCAGCAAATATTTGGCTTTTTTGGATTCATCATTATGTCAGAGTCAAAGTGATGACTCATTTTTATCTGTACCTGCCTATTTTCCAGTCAAAGTGAGTGTTTGGCACACTCACTAGCTGTACTGATGAGAGATCCACCGATATTTGGCATTTCGGATTCATCATAAGGTCACGGTCAAAATGATGACTAATTTTTATTTGTGTCTGCCTAGTTTCCAGTCAAAGTGAGTGTTTGGCACACTCACTAGCTGTACTGATGAGAGATCCACCGACATATGGCATTTTGGATTCATCATAAGGTCACGGTCAAAGTGATGACTAATTTTTATTTGTGTCTGCCTAGTTTCCAGTCAAAGTGAGTGTTTGGCACACTCACTAGCTGTACTGATGAGAGATCCACCGATATTTGGCATGTTGGATTCATCATAAGGTCACGGTCAAAGTGATGACTAATTTTTATTTGTGTCTGCCTATTTTCCAGTCAAAGTGAGTGTTTGGCACACTCACTAGCTGTACTGATGAGAGATCCACCGATATTTGGCATTTTGGATTCATCATAAGGTCACGGTCAAAATGATGACTAATTTTTATTTGTATCTGCCTATTTTCCAGTCAAAGTGAGTGTTTGGCACACTCACTAGCTGTACTGATGAGAGATCCACCGATATTTGGCATTTTGGATTCATCATAAGGTCACAGTCAAAGTGATGACTCATTTTTATCTGTATCAGCCTATTTTCCAGTCAAAGTGAGTGTTTGGCACACTCACTAGTTGTACTGATGAGAGATCCACCGATTACCAGCGCCGATTTTTGGCATTTTGACGTATTTAGGTGTCAACTTATTTTTATTTGTGTCCGCCTATTTTCCAGTCAAAGTGAGTGTTTGCCACACTCACTAGCTGTACTGATTAGAGATCCACCGATATTTGGTATTTTGGATTCATCATTAGGTCACAGTCAAAGTGATGACTCATTTGTATCTGTATCTGCCTATTTTCCAGTCAAAGTGAGTGTTTGGCACACTCACTAGCTGTACTGATGAGAGATCCACCGATATTTGGCATTTTGGATTCATCATAAGGTCACGGTTAAAGTGATGACTCATTTTTATTTGTGTCTGCCTATTTTCCAGTCAAAGTGAGTGTTTGGCACACTCACTAGCTGTACTGATGAGAGATCCACCGATATTTGGCATTTTGGATTCATCATAAGGTCACGGGTAAAGTGATGACTAATTTTTATTTGTGTCTGCCTATTTTCCAGTCAAAGTGAGTGTTTGGCACACTCACTAGCTGTACTGATGAGAGATCCACCGATATTTGGCATTTTGGATTCATCATTAGGTCACAGTCAAAGTGATGACTCATTTTTATCTGTATCGGCCTATTTTCCAGTCAAAGTGAGTGTTTGGCACACTCACTAGCTGTACTGATTAGAGATCCACCGATTACCAGCGCTGATATTTGGCATTTTGGATTCATCATTAGGTCACAGTCTAAGTGATGACTAATTTTTATCTGTACTGGCCTGTTTTCCAGTCAAAATGAGTGTTTGGCACACTCACTAGCTGTACTGATGAGAGATCCACCGATATTTGGCATTTTGGATTCATCATAAGGTCACGGGTAAAGTGATGACTAATTTTTATTTGTGTCTGCCTATTTTCCAGTCAAAGTGAGTGTTTGGCACACTCACTAGCTGTACTGATGAGAGATCCACCGATATCTGGCCTTTTGGATTCATCATAAGGTCACGGTCAAAGTGATGACTCATTTGTATCTGTATCTGCCTATTTTCCAGTCAAAGTGAGTGTTTGGCACACTCACAAGCTGTACTGATTAGAGATCCACTGATTACCAGCGCTGATATTTGGCATTTTGGATTCATCATTAGGTCACAGTCAAAGTGATGACTAATTTTTATCTGTACTGGCCTGTTTTCCAGTCAAAATGAGTGCTTGCCACACTCACTAGCTGTACTGATTAGAGATCCACCAATATTTGGCATTTTGGATTCATCATTAGGTCACAGTCAAAGTGATGACTCATTTTTATCTGTATTGGCCTGTTTTCCAGTCAAAGTGAGTGTTTGGCACACTCACTAGCTGTACTGATGAGAGATCCACCGATATTTGGCATTTTGGATTCATCATAAGGTCACGGTTAAAGTGATGACTCATTTTTATTTGTGTCTGCCTATTTTCCAGTCAAAGTGAGTGTTTGGCACACTCACTAGCTGTACTGATGAGAGATCCACCAATATTTGGCTTTTTGGATTCATCATTATGTCACAGTCAAAGTGATGACTAATTTTTATCTGTATCAGCCTATTTTCCAGTCAAAGTGAGTGCTTGGCACACTCACTAGCTGTACTGATGAGAGATCCACCGATTACTAGCGCTGATATTTGGCATTTTGGCGTATTTAGGTGTCAACTTATTTTTATTTGTATCTGACTTTTTTCCAGTCAAAATGAGTGTTTGGCACACTCAGTAGCTGTACTGATGAGCGATCCACCAATATTTGGCTTTTTGGATTCATCATTATGTCACAGTCAAAGTGATGACTAATTTTTATCTGTATCAGCCTATTTTCCAGTCAAAGTGAGTGTTTGGCACACTCACTAGCTGTACTGATGAGAGATCCACCGATTACCAGCGCCGATATTTGGCATTTTGACGTATTTAGGTGTCAACTTATTTTTATTTGTGTCCGCCTATTTTCCAGTCAAAGTGAGTGTTTGGCACACTCACTAGCTGTACTGATGAGAGAGCCACCGATATTTGGCTTTTTGGATCCATCATTAGGTCACAGTCAAAGTGATGACTAATTTTTTTCTGAATCGGCCTGTTTTCCAGTCAAAGTGAGTGTTTGGCACACTTACTAGCTGTACTGATGAGAGATCCACCGATTACCAGCGCTGATATTTGGCATTTTGGTGTTGACTCATTTTTATCTGTATCTGCCTGTTTTCCAGTCAAAATGAGTGTTTGGCACACTCACTAGCTGTATTGATGTGAGATCCACCGATTACCAGCGTTGATATTTGGCATTTTGACGCATTTAGGTGTTGACTAATTTTTATCTGTATCATCCTAGTTTCCAGTCAAAATGAGTGCTTGCCACACTCACTAGCTGTACTGACGAGAGATCCACCGATATTTGGCTTTTTGGATTCATTATTAGGTCACAGTCAAAGTGATGACTCATTTTTATCTGTATCTGCCTATTTTCCAATCAAAGGGAGTGTTTGGCACACTCACTAGCTGTACTGATGAGAGATCCACCGATTACCAGCGCCGATATTTGGCATTTTGACGTATTTAGGTGTCGACTCATTTTTATTTGTATCGGCATATTCTCCAGTCAAAAGGAGTGTTTGGCACACTCACTAGCTGTACTGATGAGAGATCCACCGATTACCAGCGCCGATATTTGGCATTTTGACGTATTTTGGTGTCGACTCAATTTTATTTGTGTCTGCCTTTTTTCCAGTCAAAATGAGTGTTTGGCACACTCACTAGCTGTACTGATGAGAGATCCACCGATTACCAGCGCTAATATTTGGCATTTTGGTGTTAACTCATTTTTATCTGTATCAGCCTATTTTCCAGTCAAAGTGAGTGTTTGGCACACTCACTAGCTGTACTGATTAGAGATCCACCGATTACCAGCGCCGATATTTGGCATTTTGACGTATTTAGTTATCCACTCATTTTTATTTGTGTCTGCCTTGTTTTCAGTCAAAGTGAGTGTTTGGCACACTCACTAGCTGTACTGATGAGAGAGCCACCGATATTTGGCTTTTTGGATTCATCATTAGGTCACAGTCAAATTGATGACTCATTTTTATCTGTATCAGCCTATTTTCCAGTCAAAGTGAGTGTTTGGCACACTCACTAGCTGTACTGATGAGAGATCCACCGGTTACCAGCGCCGATATTTGGCATTTTGACGTATTTATGTCGACTCATTTTTTTTTGTATCTGCCTATTTTCCAGTCAAAATGAGTGTTTGGCACACTCACTAGCTGTACTGATTAGAGATCCACCGATATTTGGTATTTTGGAATCATTATTAGGTCACAGTTAAAGTGATGACTAATTTTTATCTGTATCTGCCTGTTTTCCAGTCAAAGTGAGTGTTTGGCACACTCACTAGCTGTACTGATGAGAGATCTACCCATAACCAACACCGATATTTGGCATTTTGACGTATTTAGGTGTCGACTAATTTTTATTTGTATCTGCCTATTTTCCAGTCAAAGTGAGTGTTTGGCACACTCACTAGCTGTACTGATGAGAGATCCACCCATAACCAGCACCGATATTTGGCATTTTGACGTATTTAGGTGTCGACCCATTTGTATCTGTATCTGCCTATTTTCCAGTCAAAATGAGTGTTTGGCACACTCACTAGCTGTACTGATGAGAGATCCACCGATTACCAGCGCCGATATTTGGCATTTTGACGTATTTAGGTGTCAACTTAATTTTATTTGTGTCTGCCTATTTTCCAGTCAAAGTGAGTGTTTGGCACACTCACTAGCTGTACTGATTAGAGATCCACCGATTACCAGCACCGAAATTTGGCATTTTGACGTATTTAGGTGTCGACCCATTTGTATCTGTATCTGCCTATTTTCCAGTCAAAGTGAGTGTTTGGCAAACTCACTAGCTGTACTGATGAGGGATCCACCGATTAACAGTGCCGATATTTGGCAGTTTGACATATTTAGGTGTCAACTTAATTTTATTTGTGTCTGCCTATTTTCCAGTCAAAGTGAGTGCTTGGCACACTCACTAGCTGTACTGATGAGAGATCCACTGATTACCAGCGCCGATATTTGGCATTTTGACATATTTAGAAGTCAATTCATTTTTATTTGTATTGGCCTTTTTCTCAGTCAAAGTGAGTGTATATGGAATGTTTTTATTTTTTTTCCCGTGGGTGCTAATATATAGGACAACATTTTTTATTTTTTTTTCATGAAATTCTGTGTGTGCGGCTTATAGTTTGGTGCACCTAATATATGGAAAATATGTTGTTTTTCCCCATAAAATTCTGTGAGTGCGGCTTATAGTCAGGTGCGACTAATATATGGAAAATATGTTTTTTTCCCCATAAAGTTCTGTGAGTGCAGCTTATAGTCTGGTGCACCTAATATATAGAAAATATGTTTTTTTTCCCCATAAAATTCAGTGAGTGCGGCTTGTCAGGTGCGACTAATATATGGAAAATATGTTTTTTTCCCCATAAATTTCTGTGAGTGCAGCTTATAGTCAGGTGCGACTAATATATGGAAAATATGGTGTTTTTTTTCATAAAATTCTGTGTGTGCGGCTTATAGTCTGGTGCACCTAATATATAGAAAATATGTTTTTTTTCCCCATAAAATTCAGTGAGTGCGGCTTGTCAGGTGCACCTAATATATGGAAAATATTTTTTTTTCCCCATACAATTCTGTGAGTGCGACTTATAGTCAGGTGCACCTAATATATAGAAAATATGTTTTTTTTTTTCTTCCTAAAGTTCAGTGAGTGCGGCTTATAGTCAGGTGCGACTAATATATGGAAAATATGTTTTTTTTTTCCCATAAAATTCTGTGAGTGCGACTTATAGTCAGGTGCACCTAATATATGGAAAATATGTTTTTTTTCCCCATAAATTTCTGTGAGTGCGGCTTATAGTCAGGTGCACCTAATATATGGAAAATATGTTTTTTTTCCCCATAAATTTCTGTGAGTGCGGCTTATAGTCAGGTGGGACTAACATATGGAATTTTTTTTTTTTTTTTTTTCATACAATTCTGTGTGTGCGGCTTATAGTCTGGTGCACCTAATATATGGAAAATATGTATATTTTTCCCATAAAGTTCTGTGAGTGCGGCTTATAGTCTGGTGCGACTAATATATGGAAAATATGTATTTTTTTTCCCCTAAAGTTCAGTGAGTGCGGCTTATAGTCGGGTGCGACTAATATATGGAAAATATGTTTTTTTCCCCATAAATTTCTGTGAGTGCGGCTTATAGTTAGGTGCGACTAACATATGGAATTTTTTTTTTTTTTTTTTCATACAATTCTGTGTGTGCGGCTTATAGTCTGGTGCACCTAATATATGGAAAATATGTATATTTTTCCCATAAATTTCTGTGTGTGCGGCTTATAGTCAGGTGCACCTAATATATGGAAAATATGTATTTTTTTCCCCTAAAGTTCAGTGAGTGCGGCTTATAGTCTGGTGCACCTAATATATAGAAAATATGTTTTTTTCCCCATAAAATTCAGTGAGTGCGGCTTATAGTCAGGTGCGACTAATATATGGAATTTTTTTTTTTTTTTTTTTCATAAAATTCTGTGTGTGCGGCTTATAGTCTGGTGCACCTAATATATGGAAAATATGTATATTTTTCCCATAAAGTTCTGTGAGTGCGGTTTATAGTCAGGTGCGACTAATATATGGAAAGATGTGTTTTGTTTTGATTCAGTGAGTGCGGCTTATATATTGTTGTGCTCTACATTCCGTACAATACAGTTAGTCAATGTGTATCACAATAGCAACAATATGAAAAGGAAGTGTGTTGATGATAAAATGTAAACGTTGAGTCGGACTCATCGATTGGCAGGTGAGTCGACGCCCCCCCTCACCCCCACCCCCACCCCCCCCCCCTCCCCCCTCCCCCCACACTTTATGATAATAGACCCTTTTAGAGTCATCTCTCTCTGATGAGGAATTGGACTTCCATAGAAAGCCAAAAAGGAGTTACTGTGGCAACAGCATGGCCTGTCAATCACATGCAATCAGCCCCCCCCCGCCCCCTTTCATTGCTCCATGCGTCAAGATTAGGACCCTCTCAGCGGGGGGTCTGCAGACGCAGGCAGGAAGTGCAGCTCGTGTTTAGAAACTTTGCAGAGCGTGACCGCCGCCCGGCCTCGTAACCCGACTTGGGGGGGGAAACATGTCGCGAGGCGCTAGGCTACCATCCCAGCTAGCAGGTGCTCGTGACCACGGAGGCTTTTAATTCGCTTGCTTTGTAGATAATGACACAGATTTGCAGCTTCAATCCATGCAGGGATCAGATCTCTTGAAGGGGAACTTTTAGGATTTTCTCTATCATTTTTAATCCTTATTTAAGACAGGAACATACAGTATTTTTTTTTCTTTTTTTAATGCATTCTAACTCGTAAAATACGGCCAGCAGGAGGCGGCTAACAATGCGGATAGTGGGAGTACACTATTCCTTTAAAAACGCCCAACAATACTCCATTTACATTGTCATGACCTGAATATTAACCAATTCTGAGCGATGTTGTGATTATTAGCGCTAACTATTTTCATTTTAGCAGAGAGCTAACTAGCTTACGCTGCTATATTGACATATTAAGCTGCTGCATTGCCTCTGAGATGGTGAAAGTTAATTCTAGATTGTAAATCATGCCTCTCACCTGGATAGTAGAAGGTTGTGGACATAAACCCACAAGTTGGTCCACTTTGACATCCAACTTAGACCCGGAGATGGCCAGAAAGACACAAAAAGAAAAACGTGTTTTTAACCCTTTGTGAGGATTATAATGAATATTTAATGTTAAGGGGAAGATATAAACATCCCACCAGTCTTTATCCCAGTGAGAGCAGACATTGTGCACTAAGTGATTCTTTTATTATGTTTGTATATGTTGTTTAGCCCTTAACAATACTGCTACATGATATTTAGTGTTTATAGCACACGGCTTCTAAAACGTGTAGGTCATCCTCCTTATATTCAGGTTCAAAAATGGAAGTTACTGGATCATCATTTGTACCAAAGTAGTCTCTGTTGTCTTTCATCAAGTCTGACATGATTAGTAGTCTTGTTGTTGTTGAAGGGAATAGTGAACGTTAATTAACATGAATGCTTAAAATGATCAAAAAACACGAAAAAAAACACTTTTAAAATATATTTTGTGAGGATTATGATGAATAGTTCACGTAAAGGGGAAGATATAAACATCCCTCCAGCCTTTATCACAGTGAGAGCAGACATTGTACAGTAAGTGATTGTTTTATTATGTTTGTATATGTTGTTGAACACTTAGCAATACTGCTACATGATACTTAGTGTTTATAGCACACGGCTTCTAAAACTTGTAGGTCATCCTCCTTATATTCAGGTTCAAAAATGGAAATTACTGGATCATTATTTGTACCAAATGATTAGTAGTCTTGTTGTTGAAGGGAATAGTGAACGTTAATTAACATGAATGCTTAAAATGATCAAAAAACACGAAAAAAAACACTTTTAAAATATATTTTGTGAAGATTATGATGAATAGTTCATGTAAAGGGGAAGATATAAACATCCCACCAGTCTTTATCCCAGTGAAAGCAGACATTGTGCACTAAGTGATTGTTTTATTATGTTTGTATATGTTGTTTAGCACTTAACAATACTGCTACATGATATTTAGTGTTTATAGCACACGGCTTCTAAAACGTGTAGGTCATCCTCCTTATATTCAGGTTCAAAAATAGAAGTTACTGGATCATTATTTGTACCAAAGTAGTCTCTGTTGTCTCTCATCAAGTCTGACATGATTAGTAGTCTTGTTGTTGTTGAAGGGAATAGTGAACGTTAATTAACATGAATGCTAAAAATGATTAAAAAAACACGAAAAAAATACACTTTTAAAATGTATTTTGTGAGGATTATGATGAATAGTTCATGTAAAATGGGAAGATATAAACATCCCATCAGTCGTTATCCCAGTGAGAGCAGACATTGTACAGTAAGTGATTGTTTTATTGTGTTTGTATATGTTGTTTAACACTTAGCAATACTGCTACATGATGCTTAGTGTTTATAGCACGCGGCTTCTAAAACTTGTAGGTCATCCTCCTTATATTCAGGTTCAAAAATGGAAATTACTGGATCATTATTTGTACTAAATGATTAGTAGTCTTGTTGTTGAAGGGAATAGTGAACGTTAATTAACATTAATGCTTAAAATGATCAAAAAACACGAAAAAAAACCACTTTTAAAGTATATTTTGTGAGGATTATGATGAATAGTTCATGTAAAGGGGAAGATACAAACATCCCATCAGTCTTTATCCCAGTGAGAGCAGACATTGTGCACTAAGTGATTGTTTTATTATGTTTGTATATGTTGTTTAGCCCTTAACAATACTGCTACATGATATTTAGTGTTTATAGCACACGGCTTCTAAAACGTGTAGTTCATCCTCCTTATATTCAGGTTCAAAAATGGAAGTTACTGGATCATTATTTGTTTCCCATAGTAGTCTCTGTTGTCTTTCATTAAGACTGACATGATTAGTAGTCTGGTTGTTGTTGAAGGGAATAGTGAACGTTAATTAACATGAATGCTTAAAATGATCAAAAAACACGAAAAAAAAACACTTTTAAAGTATATTTTGTGAGGATTATGATGAATAGTTCATGTAAAGGGGAAGATATAAACATCCCACCAGTCTTTATCACAGTGAGAGCAGACATTGTACAGTAAGTGATTGTTTTATTATATTTGTATATGTTGTTTAGCACTTAACAATACTGCTACATGATATTTAGTGTTTATAGCACACGGCTTCTAAAACGTGTAGTTCATCCTCCTTATATTCAGGTTCAAAAATGGAAGTTACTGGATCATTATTTGTACCAAAGTAGTATTTGTTGTCTTTCATCAAGTCTGATATGATTAGTAGTCTTGTTGTTGTTGAAGGGAATAGTGAACGTTAATTAACATGAATGCTAAAAATGATTAAAAAACACGAAAAAAATACACTTTTAAAATGTATTTTGTGAGGATTATGATGAATAGTTCATGTAAAAGGGGAAGATATAAACATCCCATCAGTCGTTATCCCAGTGAGAGCAGACATTGTACAGTAAGTGATTGTTTTATTATGTTTGTATATGTTGTTTAACACTTAGCAATACTGCTACATGATGCTTAGTGTTTATAGCACGCGGCTTCTAAAACTTGTAGGTCATCCTCCTTATATTCAGGTTCAAAAATGGAAATTACTGGATCATTATTTGTACCAAATGATTAGTAGTCTTGTTGTTGAAGGGAATAGTGAACGTTAATTAACATGAATGCTTAAAATGATCAAAAAACACGAAAAAAAACACTTTTAAAATGTATTTTGTGAGGATTATGATGAATAGTTCACGTAAAGGGGAAGATATAAACATCCCACCAGTCTTTATCACAGTGAGAGCAGACATTGTGCACTAAGTGATTGTTTTATCATGTTTGTATATGTTGTTTAGCACTTAACAATACTGCTACATGATATTTAGTGTTTATAGCACACGGCTTCTAAAACTTGTAGGTCATCCTCCTTATATTCAGGTTCAGATATAGAAGTTTCTGGATCATTATTTGTACCAAAGTAGTCTTTGTAGTCTCTCATCAAGAAAAAGAAGAAAGTGTGGAATCCAATGAGCCAGCTTGTACCTAAGTTACGGCCAGAGCGAAAAAAAGATGCGTCCTGCACTGCACGCTAGTCCTTCACTCTCACGTTCCTCATCCACGAATCTTTCATCCTGGCTCAAATGAATGGGGTAATCGTCGCTTTCTCGGTCCGAATCGCATCACAACGGGGAAATGTGAGGAGCCTTTCAACCTGCGACGTCACGCTACTTCCGATACAGGCAAGGCTTCTTTTTTTTTTTATCAGCGACCAAAAGTTGCGAACTTTATCGTCGATGTTCTCTACTAAATCCTTTCAGCAAAAATATGGCGATATCGCGAAATGATCAAGTATGACACATAGAATGGAACTGCTATCCCCGTTTAAATAAAAAAAATGTAATTTCAGTAGGCCTTTAAGTGCACAGGAAGCCAGTGCAGGTGAGCCAGTGTAGGCGTAGTATGATCAAACTTTCTTCGGTCTGTGGAACGCTCTCCCTGACCACCTGAGGGCACCACAGACTGTGAATGCTTTTAAAAATGGCTTAAAAACCGAAGGGCTACCAGTTTGATACACACTTCAATAAATTGCCAGAAATAGCCAATTTGCTCCATTTACCTTTAACTCTATGTTATTATTAATAATTAATGATGTTTACACTTAATTGAACGGTTTAAAAGAGGAGAAAACACGAAAAAAAAAATGACAATTAGATTTTGAAACATAGTTTATCTTCAATTTCGACTCTTTAAAATTCTAAATTCAACCGAAAAAAAGAAGAGAAAAACTTAAAAAAATAATTTATGGAACATCATTAGTAGGGATGTCCGATAATGGCTTTTTGCCGATATCCGATATTCCGATATTGTCCAACTCTTTAATTACCGATACCGATATCAACCGATATATGCAGTCGTGGAATTAACACATTATTATGCCTAATTTGGACAACCAGGTATGGTGAAGATAAGGTACTTTTTAAAAAAAAATAATAAAATAAGATAACTAAATTAAAAACATTTTCTTGAATAAAAAAGAAAGTAAAACAATATAAAAACAGTTACATAGAAACTAGTAATGAATGAAAATGAGTAAAATTAACTATAGTACTATTAGTGGAGCAGCAGCACGCACAATCATGTGTGCTTACGGACTGTATCCCTTGCAGACTGTATTGATATATATTGATATATAATGTAGGAACCAGAATATTGATAACAGAAAGAAATGGGGGGAGGGAGGTTTTTTGGGTTGGTGCACTAATTGTAAGTGTATCTTGTGTTTTTTATGTTGATTTAATAAAAAATAAAAAAAATAAAAATAAAAACGATACAGATAATAAAAAAAAACGATACCGATAATTTACGATATTACATTTTAACGCATTTAATTAAGATTAAAGATTAAAGTACCAATGATTGTCACACACACACTAGATGTGGTGAAATGTGTCCTCTGCATTTGACCCATCCCCTTGGGGAGCAGTGGGCAGCAGCGGCGCCGCGCCCGGGAATCATTTTGGTGATTTAACCCCCAACTCCAACCCTTGATGCTGAGTGCCAAGCAGGGAGGAAACGGTTCCCATTTTTATAGTATCGGCCGATATTATCGGACATCCCTAATCATTAGTAATTTTTCCTGATTAAGATTAATTTTAGAATTTTGATGACATGTTTTAAATAGGTTAAAATCCAATCTGCACTTTGTTAGAATATATAACAAATTGGCCCAAGCTATATTTCTAACATAGACAAATGATTATTTTTTCTAGATTTTCCAGAATTTTTTTTTTTTTTTTAATTCAAAAGTCTTTGAAATAAGATTTAAATTTGATTCTACAGATTTTCTAGATTTGCCAGAATATATATTTTTTAATTTTAATCATAATAAGTTTGAAGAAATATTTCACAAATATTCTTTGTCGGAAAAACAGAAGCTAAAATGAAGAATTAAATTAAAATGTATGTATTATTCTTTACAATAATAATAATAAAAAAATACTTGAACATTGATTTAAATTGTCAGGAAAGAAAAGGAAGGAATTTAAAAGGTAAAAAAGGTATATGTATTTAAAAATCCTAAAATCATTTTTAAGGTTGTATTTTTTTCTCTAAAATTGTCTTTCTGAAAGTTATAAGAAGCAAAGTAAAAAAAATAATGAATTTATTTAAACAAGTGAAGACCAAGTCTTTAAAATATTTTCTTGGATTTTCAAATTCTATTTGAGTTTTGTCTCTCTTAGAATTAAAAATGTCGGGCAAAGCGAGACCAGCTTGCTAGTAAATAAATACCATTTAAAAAATAGAGGCAGCTCACTGGTAAGTGCTGCTATTTGAGCTATTTTTAGAACAGGCCAGCGGGCGACTCATCCGGTCCTTACGGGCTACCGCGTTGGTGACCCCTGGCGTAGTATGACCAAACTTTCTTCAGTCTGTGGAACGCTCTCCCTGACCACCTGAGGGCACCACAGACTGTGAATGCTTTTAAAAAAAAAAGGCTTAAAAACCCTTCTTTTTAAATAATACGTTACAGTAATGGAGACGAGACGTAAGGATCGTGAACCGTAATGAGGTCCCGCGCTGGCGCGGACTGTGGCGTTACGCGGCGGCCTAGGAGAAGCCCGCCATGCTGTAGAGATCTTAATTCCCCCATTAGTTCCTTCTTCTCCACGGGGCCAAAGAAAGGAGCCTTTCAGCCCTGCGTCCGTCCCCAGTCCCCCCCCCCCCCGGCATACCGGAGTCGTTGAACAGAGGCGACCTTCCCTGAGAGCAATGAGCGGCTATTTGTTTCAACACCTGGTTAAGCTATTCAGACCTCCTCCTCCTCCCAGGTGTGACCGCACTGAAAAGGCCCGGGGAACATAATCAGGACGCTGAAAAGATGGCGCACACTCCAGTCCCGCAGTAAAAGGTGGATTAGAGGATTTTGTCAAGGACGCGTCCTCAACTTTCCAATCCGCCGTATTAGGACTTAAGAGGAATTGTCTTTTGTTGTGCATTTCTAGGCCGCATCTTCTCTAAGCTGCTTTGAAGGCGGCGAGGTGGTGTCCATTATGGCCACGTTAACCACCTCCCCCCCCCCGCCGGGCCTTTGTGGCGGCCCTTACCTGCCGCCGCGCTGGTCGGGGATGATCCCTTCGCCGACATAATGGCCCCGGAATATTTCATCGCGGCTAGAATTCGCTCAATGGCCTTTTTTTTTGTCATTTGCCGGTCGCCACAATGGCCGCGGGCTGTTTGTGTACGCCGCCCGCTGCGTGCCGCCTTCAATACGGTGAGGATGGCCACACCGCGCTCTGATGAAGCAATTAACGCCCTCTAATAGTCCTTTAAATGGATTAAGGCCCCTTCGCTCCCAACTCTTTCTTTTGCACATTTAATTAAGATTTAGATTTGCTGGGAACATGCCAGGACATTCATGATCCGCTTCAATTAAAGCAACTTAAGCGGCTTCGCCAATAATTAGGCTATCTCCTTTTTTTTGTCAAGAAAAGATGCTATCTAATTATGTTTCATGTGCGGGTAATTCAATTCCCTCCGAGGTTGGAGTGGGAATTGTATTTACATTAGAAGGTCAGTGTTTCCCTTTGAGGCTTACAAGTACAAAGAATTACCAGGAAGGAGCAGAAGAATCGAACGTACGGCTCGCTAATTGAGCGTTAGCATGCTTGGACTTGATTAATCACGTCTTCAGTAAACTAAGAGTAGATATCGACCCTTGTGGGTTTTTTTCAGGGCCGATACTGATGATTAGTGGCCCACATCGGATTTTTACAAATTTTATTTTTTATTTTATTATTATTTTATGTATTTTTTTTTGGGGGGGTGAATAGGATTTTTTAATTTTTATTTTTTTTTATTTATTTGAATTTGTTTTTATTTTCTTTTTTTTTTTTCTTTTTTTGGGGGGGGCGGGGTATCGGATTTTTTCATTTTTTATTTATTTTATTAGTTTTTATTTTATATTATTATTATTTTTTTTAGAGGGGGGAAAATTAAATTTTTTATTTATTCATTTATTTGATTTGTTTTTATTTTCATTTCATTTAATTTTTTTTTTTTGGGGGGAGGGCGTGGTATCGGATTTTTGCATTTTTTATTTATTTTATTAGTTTTTATTTTATATTATTATTATTTTTTTTGGAGGGGGTAAATTTGATTTATTTATTTATTTATTTATTTATTTATTTATTTATTTATTTATTTATTTGATTTGTTTTTATTTTATTTTAATTTAATTGTATTTGTATTTTTTTTTGGAGGGAACACATTTTTTCATTTTTTATTTATTTTATTTGTTTTTATTTTTATTTTTTGGGGGGAGAAAAAAAATCTGATTTTTTTCTCCACTCCGCAAAAAAACCCCAAAAAACCCGGATTTTATTTATTTTATTTGTTTTTATTTTTGGGGGGTGGGAAAAAATTAAATGAAAAATACAAACATTTTCACATTCCAGTATAAACGCGTACTGGCCCCAATGTGGCCCCAATGTGGCCCCGTTGACGTCACTTTCATGAAGGGAAAACAAAGGAAGTTGACCGTGATGAAGTCGCTGCTACTACAAAATAAAACAAAAGTCGCCACACCTTAAAAATGTGTGTTTTAATATATAATTCTAATAAAGTATGGCGGTACTAATACATTAAAAACGGTACTATACTGCTTCTGAAAAAATACCGGTACTTTTGTTTCCCTTGACTGTCGTGGCATGGCTGGTAAAAGGAGCAGAGGTGCATGTCGGGCAAATTAAGATTTAGATTTGCTGGGAACATGCCAGAACATTCATGATCCGCTTCAATTAAAGCAACTTAAGCGGCTTCGCCAATAATTAGGCTATCTCCTTTTTTTTGTCAAGAAAAGATGCTATCTAATTATGTTTCATGTGCGGGTAATTCAATTCCCTCCGAGGTTGGAGTGGGAATTGTATTTACATTAGAAGGTCAGTGTTTCCCTTTGAGGCTTACAAGTACAAAGAATTACCAGGAAGGAGCAGAAGAATCGAACGTACGGCCGACCAAAGTACTCGCTAATTGAGCGTTAGCATGCTTTGACTTGATTAATTACGTCTTCAGTAAACTAAGAGTAGAGATCGACACGTGTTTTTTTTCAGATGATTAGTGGCCCACATCGGATTTTTCCAAATTGTATTTTTTATTTTATTTTATTTTATTTATTTTTTTGGGAGGGTGAATAGATTTTTTTTATTTTTTATGTATTTGATTAGTTTTTATTTCCATTAAATTGTTTTTTTTTTGGGGGGGGGGCGGGGTATTGTATTGTTTCATGTTTTATTTTTTTTATTAGTTTTTATTTTATATTATTATTATTATTTTTAGAAGGGGAAATTTGATTTTGTATTTATTTATTTATTTGATTTGTTTTTATTCTATTTTAATTTAATTGTATTTTTTTTTGGGGGGGGGGATTTTTAAAAAATGTTTTATTTATTTTATTTGTTTTTATTTTTATTTTTTGGGGTGAGAAAAAAATCAGATTTTTTTTCCCCACTCCGCAAAAAAAAAAAATAAATCGGATTTTATTTATTTTATTAGTTTTTATTTTTGGGGGGTGGGAAAAAAATTAAATAAAAAATACAAACATTTTCACATTCCAGTATAAACGCGTACAGGCCCCAATGTGGCCCCAATGTGGCCCCGTTGACGTCACTTGCATGAAGGGAAAACAAAGGAAGTTGACCGTGAGGAAGTCGCTGCTACTACAAAATAAAACAAAAGTCGTCACACCTTAAAAATGTGTGTTTTAATATTTAATTCTAATAAAAAACGGTGGTACTAATACATTAAAAACGGTACTATACTGCTTCTGAAAAAATACCGGTACTTTTGTTTTGTTTTTTGTCAAGAAAAGATGCTATCTAATTATGTTTCATGTGCGGGTAATTCAATTCCCTCCGAGGTTGGAGTGGGAATTGTATTTACATTAGAAGGTCAGTGTTTCCCTTTGAGGCTTACAAGTACAAAGAATTACCAGGAAGGAGCAGAAGAATCGAACGTACGGCCGACCAAAGTACTCGCTAATTGAGCGTTAGCATGCTTTGACTTGATTAATCACGTCTTCAGTAAACTAAGAGTAGAGATCGACCCATGTGGTTTTTTTTCAGGGCCGATACCGATGATTAGTGGTAAGGACTACGTTTACACTGAAGACCAAAGTGGATTTTTTCATCTTTTTTATATTTATTTAACAAGTTTTTAATTTTTTAATTTTATTTTTTTATTTTTGGGGGGAATCGGATTTTGTATTTTTATTTTTTTCTGTTTTTTATTTATTTAATTGTTTTAATTTATTTTATTTATCAGAATTTTTTTTCACATTCCAGTATAAACGCGTTGTTGACTGTGAGGAAGTCGCTGCTACTACAAAATAAAATAAAAGTCGCCACAACTTAAAAATACGTGTTTTAATAAATAATTATAATAAAGTACGGCGGTATTGATACATTAAAAACTAAGAGTACAGATCGACACATGGTTTTTTTCAAGGTCGATATCGATGATTAGTGGTCAAGGAATACCTTTACACTGAAGGCCAAAGTGGCCCAAATCGGATTTTTCCAAATTGTATTTTTTCTTTTTTTTTTCTTTTATTATTATTTGTATTTTTTGGGGGGGGAGGTGAATTTGATTTTTAAAATTTTTTAATTTTTAATTTATTTGATTTGTTTTTATTTTCATTAATTTTTTTTAATTTTTTTTTGGGAAGGGGGGATTGGATTTTTTCACTTTTTATTTATTTTATTAGTTTTTATTTTATATTATTCATTTATTTTTTTTGGAGGGGGAAATTAGATTTTTTATTTATTTATTTATTTGATTTGTTTTTATTTTATTTTATTTTAATTTAATTGTATTTTTTTGGGGGGGGGTTGATCGAATTTTTTCATTTTTATTTATTTGATTTGTTTTTATTTTTATTTTTTGGGGGGAGAAAAAAATCTGATTTTTTTTCCCCACTCCGCAAAAAAAAAAAAAATCGGATTTTATTTATTTTATTAGTTTTTATTTTTGGGGGGTGGGGAAAAAAAAAAAAAAAATACAAACATTTTCACATTCCAGTATAAACGCGTACAGGCCCCAATGTGGCTCCAATGTGGCCCCGTTGACGTCACTTGCATGAAGGGAAAACAAAGGAAGTTGACCGTGAGGAAGTCGCTGCTTCTACAAAATAAAACAAAAGTCGTCACACCTTTAAAATGTGTGTTTTAATATATAATTGTAATAAAGTACTGTGGTACTAATACATTAAAAACGGTACTATACTGCTTCTGAAAAAATACCGGTATTTTTGTTTCCCTTGACTGTCGTGGCATGGCTGGTAAAAGGAGCAGAGGTGCATGTCGGGCAAATTAAGATTTAGATTTGCTGGGAACATGCCAGAACATTCATGATCTGCTTCAATTAAAGCAACTTAAGCGGCTTCGCTAATAATTAGGCTATCTTCTTTTTTTTGTCAAGAAAAGATGCTATCTAATTATGTTTCATGTGCGGGTAATTCAATTCCCTCCGAGGTTGGAGTGGGAATTGTATTTACATTAGAAGGTCAGTGTTTCCCTTTGAGGCTTACAAGTACAAAGAATTACCAGGAAGGAGCAGAAGAATCGAACGTACGGCCGACCAAAGTACTCGCTAATTGAGCGTTAGCATGCTTGGACTTGATTAATCACGTCTTCAGTAAACTAAGAGTAGAGATCGACCCTTGTGGGTTTTTTTCAGGGCCGATACTGATGATTAGTGGCCCACATCGGATTTTTACAAATTGTATTTTTTATTGTATTTTATTATTATTATTTTTTTTTTTTTTGGGGGGGGTGAATAGGATTTTTTAATTTTTTTTTTTTTTATTTATTTGAATTTGTTTTTCTTTTCTTTTTTTTTCTTTTTTTTTGGGGGGGGGGGGCGGGGTATCGGATTTTTTCATTTTTTATTTATTTTATTAGTTTTTATTTTATATTATTATTTTTTTTTTTGGAGGGGGGAAATTAAATGTTTTATTTATTCATTTATTTGATTTGTTTTTATTTTCATTTCATTTATTTATTTTTTTTTTGGGGGGGAGGGCGTGGTATCGGATTTTTGCATTTTTTATTTATTGTATTAGTTTTTATTTTATATTATTTATTTATTTTTTGGAGGGGGGAAATTTGATTTTTTTATTTTTTTATTTATTTGATTTGTTTTTATTTTATTTTAATTTAATTGTATTTGTATTTATTTTTGGAGGGAACACATTTTTTCATTTTTTATTTATTTTATTTGTTTTTATTTTTATTTTTTGGGGGGAGAAAAAAAATCTGATTTTTTTTCTCCACTCCGCAAAAAACCCCCAGCGTTAGCATGCTTTGACTTGATTAATCACGTCTTCAGTAAACTAAGAGTAGAGATTGACCCATGTGGTTTTTTTCAAGGTCGATACTGATGATTAGTGGTCAAGGACTACGTTTACACTGAAGGCCAAAGTGGATTTATTTATTTTTTTAAATTTTTTTTTGGTGTTTTTTTAATTTTTATTTTATCTATTTATTTTTTGGGGGTGAATGGGATTTTGTATTTATTTATTTTTTTTGAGTTTTTAATTTCTTAAATTTTATTTTTTATTATTTTATTTTTTTTGGAGGAGTGGGGGGGATGAAAATACAAAATGAAAATCAGATTTTTTTCACATTCCAGTATAAACGCGTACAGGCCCCAATGTGGCCCCAATGTGGCCCCGTTGACGTCACTTGCATGAAGGGAAAACAAAGGAAGTTGACTGTGAGGAAGTCGCTGCTACTACAAAATAAAATAAAAGTCGCCACACCTTAAAAATGTGTGTTTTAATATATAATTCTAATAAAGTACGGTGGTACTAATACATTAAAAATGGTAAACTAAGAGTAGAGATCGACCCATACGTTTACACTGAAGGCCAAAGTGGCCCAAATCTAATTTTTTTATTTTGTATTTGTTTTTATTTTATTATTATTATTTTTTTTTGGGGGGGGGGGTTAATTGGATGTTTCAATTATTTTATTTATTTATGTGTTTGTTTGATTTGTTTTTATTTTATTTTTAAATTTTTTAAATTTTTGGGGGGGATCGGATTTTTTCATTTTTTATTTATTTTATTAGTTTTTATTTATTTTTTTTATTTTTTTGGGGGGGGGGAATTGGATTTTAAATTTCTATTTATTTATTTAATTTGTTTTTATTGTCATTATATATTAATTTTTTTTGGGGGGATCGGATTTTTTCATTTTTTATTTATTATTTTTTGGGTGGAGAAAAAAATCTGATTTTTTTCCCCCCCACCCCGCAAAAAAAACGAAAAAAATCAGATTTTATTTATTACATTTTTTGGTATTTTTAGGGGGTGGGAAAAAAATAAAATACATTTTTATTTATTTTTTCACATTCCAGTATAAACGCGTACAGGCCCCAATGTCGCCCCAATGTGGCCCCGTTGACGTCACTTGCATGAAGGGAAAACAAAGGAAGTTGACTGTGAGGAAGTCGCTGCTACTACAAAATAAAATAAAAGTCGCCACACCTTAAAAATGTGTTTTAATAAATATTTCAAATAAAGTACGGCGGTACTAATACATTAAAAATGGTAAACTAAGAGTAGCGATCGACCCATACGTTTACACTGAAGGCCAAAGTGGCCCAAATCTGATTTTTTTGTTTTTTTCTTTTCTTTTATTATTATTATTATTTTTTTTGGGGGGTGGGGGGGTGAATTGGATGTTTCAATTGTTTTATTTATTTATTTGTTTGTTTGATTTGTTTTTATTTTATTTTTAAATGTTTTAAATTTTGGGGGGGGATCGGATTTTTTCATTTTGTATTTATTTTATTAGTTTTTTTTGTTGTTGTTTTTTTGGGGGGGGGGGAATTTGATTATTAATTTTTGTTTATTTATTCAATTTGTTTTTATTGTCATTATATATATATATATATATATATTTTTGGGGGGGATCGGATTTTTTCATTTTTTATTTATTATTTTTTGGGTGGAGAAAAAAATCTGAATTTTTTTCCCCCCACCCCGCAAAAAAAACCGAAAAAAATCTGATTTTATTTATTAAATTTTTTGGTATTTTTAGGGGATGGGAAAAAAATAAAATACATTTTTATTTATTTTTTCACATTCCAGTATAAACGCGTACAGGCCCCAACGTGGCGCCAACATGGCCCCGTTGACGTCACTTGCATGCGCAGTTCGATGTAGGGAAAACAAAGGAAGTTGACCGTTAGGAAGTCGCTGCTACTACAAAATCAAATAAACCTTTTTTTTCATTTTTGTATTTATTTAATTTGTTATAATTTTTTTGGTGTATGTCTGGGGGTGGTGAGCGATCCGATTCCACCCCCCCCCCCCCCCAATTGAAAAAATAAAATAAATCATTAATATATCGGTCAATATCGATAATTATTTACATTCTTTCTGACAGGTTTAGTGGCAGGAAGTTAGAGCTGTGCTCTAAAGGGTGAGCGGTGTGGAATTGGCCGTCTTGCCTTGCATCATTGACCGACCACATTGGTCTGACCACCCATCCCCCCGCCACGACACTTGCAGTAGTATTGCAGTTGTCCGTGCATCTGCATGGTGATTCCAAACAAGAGAATGTGTTCATTTACTGACAGCAGCGGGGGTCAGCGGCCCCTAACACTGACCATTACCCAGTGGGACCCGGGCGTCCAGCTGACCGTCCTTTTAATCGGCGACGGCAGGCCGGAGGAATTTAACAGCATGACACTGGCAATTTTCCCCCCCACAAATAACGTTTATGGAAGATTTACGAGGGACCGCGATTGTCTGCCCCCCCCGCCCCCCCCCCCCGGCTCATTCAATTAGCGGCGGCGAATGTGTCGGTCAAAGGGGGTGACGAGACAATTGAAGGTGTCGTCTAATTATTTGAGGGGGGGAAAAAAGAATCTCCGGCCTCGGATGGGAGCTATGAAGTCAATGTCTTCAAGCAGCGGGGGTGAGGCTCTCCTGGAGGTGTTCCTCAACCTCCGCCATCTCACAAATGAATCACGGAGCGGCGGGGCGGCACTTTGATTGGATAGGGAATGTGCGGCGTGGAGAGTAAATACAATCACTTCTTTCAAATGCAACTTTATGAGCAGACCTTCCACACGGGTCAGGTGCTCCTACCGTACCTGCACGGGTCCAAGCAGGGCCTATAGACCAGTGCTTTGCACCAAGGACCGCCTTAATGACCAACATTAAACACAGTAGCGTAACAGGACAATATATTCATGAAAAATAGAATAGAATAGAAAGTACTTTATTGATTCCTGGAGGAAATTCAGCACCGCAGTTCGCTCACAATAGACAATAAACACTTAGGTATTTTTTACATGTGAATAACATAAATGCAGTCTATTTTACAGCATTATTCACATGTGAATAACATAAATACAGTCTATTATACAGCATTATTCACAAGTGAATAATATAAATACAGTCTATTATACAGCATTATTCACATGTGAATAACATAAATACAGTCTATTATACAGCATTATTCACATGTGAATAATATAAATACAGTCTATTATAAAGCATTATTCACATGTGAATAACATAAATACAGTCTATTATACAGCATTATTTACATGTGAATAACATAAATACAGTCTATTATACAGCATTATTGACATGTGAATAACATAAATACAGTCTATTATACAGCATTATTGACATGTGAATAACATAAATACAGTCTATTATACAGCATTATTCACATGTGAAAAACATGAATACAGTCTATTATACAGCATTATTCACATATGAATAATATAAATACAATCTATTATACAGCATTATTCACATGTGAATAATATAAATACAGTCTATTATAAAGCATTATTCACATGTGAATAACATAAATGCAGTCTATTATACAGCATTATTCACATGTGAATAATATAAATACAGTCTATTATACAGCATTATTCACATGTGAATAACATAAATACAGTCTATTATACAGCACTATTCACATGTGAATAACATAAATACAGTCTATTATACAGCACTATTCACATGTGAATAACATAAATACAGTCTATTATACAGCACTATTCACATGTGAATAACATAAATACAGTCTATTATACAACATTATTCACATGTGAATAACATAAATACAGTCTATTATACAGCATTATTCACATGTGAATAACATAAATACAGTCTATTATACAGCATTATTCACAAGTGAATAATATAAATACAGTCTATTATACAGCACTATTCACATGTGAATAACATAAATACAGTCTATTATACAGCATTATTCACATGTGAATAATATAAATACAGTCTATTATACAGCATTATTCACATGTGAATAACATAAATACATTCTATTATACAGCATTATTCACATGTGAATAACATAAATACAGTCTATTATACAGCATTATTCACATGTGTATAACATAAATGCAGTCTATTATACAGCATTATTCACATGTGAATAACATAAATACAGTCTATTATACAGCATTATTCACATGTGAATAACATAAATACAGTCTATTGTACAGCATTATTCACATGTGAATAATATAAATACAGTCTATTATACAGCATTATTCACATGTGAATAATATAAATACAGTCTATTATACAGCATTATTCACATGTGAATAACATAAATACAGTCTATTGTACAGCATTATTCACATGTGAATAATATAAATACAGTCTATTATACAGCATTATTCACATGTGAATAATATAAATGCAGTCTATTATACAGCATTATTCACATGTGAATAATATAAATGCAGTCTATTATACAACATTATTCACATGTGAATAACATAAATACAGTCTATTATACAGCATTATTCTCATGTGAATAACATAAATACAGTCTATTATACAGCACTATTCACATGTGAATAACATAAATACAGTCTATTATACCGCATTAGTCACATGTGAATAACATAAATGCAGTCTATTATACAACATTATTCACATGTGAATAACATAAATACAGTCTATTATACAGCATTATTCACATGTGAATAAAATAAATACATTCTATTATACAGCATTATTCACATGTGAAAAACATAAATACAGTCTATTATACAGCATTATTCACATATGAATAATATAAATACAATCTATTATACAGCATTATTCACATGTGAATAACATAAATACATTCTATTATACAGCATTATTCACATGTGAATAATATAAATACAGTCTATTATACAGCATTATTCACATGTGTATAACATAAATGCAGTCTATTATACAGCATTATTCACAAGTAAATTATATAAATACAGTCTATTATACAGCATTATTCACATGTGAATAACATGAATACAGTCTATTATACAGCATTATTCACATGTGAATAACATAAATACAGTCTATTATACAGCATTATTCACATGTGAATAATATAAATACAGTCTATTATACAGCATTATTCACATGTGAATAACATAAATACACTCTATTATACAGCATTATTCACATGTGAATAACATAAATGCAGTCTATTATACAACATTATTCACATGTGAATAACATAAATACAGTCTATTATACAGCATTATTCACATGTGAATAACATAAATACAGTCTATTATACAGCATTATTCACATATGAATAATATAAATGCAGTCTATTATACAGCATTATTCACATGTGAATAATATAAATGCAGTCTATTATACAACATTATTCACATGTGAATAACATAAATACAGTCTATTATACAGCATTATTCTCATGTGAATAACATAAATACAGTCTATTATACAGCACTATTCACATGTGAATAACATAAATACAGTCTATTATACCGCATTAGTCACATGTGAATAACATAAATGCAGTCTATTATACAACATTATTCACATGTGAATAACATAAATACAGTCTATTATACAGCATTATTCACATGTGAATAAAATAAATACATTCTATTATACAGCATTATTCACATGTGAAAAACATAAATACAGTCTATTATACAGCATTATTCACATATGAATAATATAAATACAATCTATTATACAGCATTATTCACATGTGAATAACATAAATACATTCTATTATACAGCATTATTCACATGTGAATAATATAAATACAGTCTATTATACAGCATTATTCACATGTGAATAACATAAATACAGTCTATTATACAGCATTATTCACATGTGTATAACATAAATGCAGTCTATTATACAGCATTATTCACATGTGAATAACATAAATACAGTCTATTATACAGCATTATTCACATGTGAATAACATAAATACAGTCTATTGTACAGCATTATTCACATGTGAATAATATAAATACAGTCTATTATACAGCATTATTCACATGTGAATAACATAAATACAGTCTATTGTACAGCATTATTCACATGTGAATAATATAAATACAGTCTATTATACAGCATTATTCACATGTGAATAATATAAATACAGTCTATTATACAGCATTATTCACATGTGAATAACATAAATACAGTCTATTGTACAGCATTATTCACATGTGAATAATATAAATACAGTCTATTATACAGCATTATTCACATGTGAATAATATAAATGCAGTCTATTATACAGCATTATTCACATGTGAATAATATAAATGCAGTCTATTATACAACATTATTCACATGTGAATAACATAAATACAGTCTATTATACAGCATTATTCGCATGTGAATAACATAAATACAGTCTATTATACAGCACTATTCACATGTGAATAACATAAATACAGTCTATTATACCGCATTAGTCACATGTGAATAACATAAATGCAGTCTATTATACAACATTATTCACATGTGAATAACATAAATACAGTCTATTATACAGCATTATTCACATGTGAATAAAATAAATACATTCTATTATACAGCATTATTCACATGTGAAAAACATAATACAGTCTATTATACAGCATTATTCACATATGAATAATATAAATACAATCTATTATACAGCATTATTCACATGTGAATAACATAAATACATTCTATTATACAGCATTATTCACATGTGAATAATATAAATACAGTCTATTATACAGCATTATTCACATGTGTATAACATAAATGCAGTCTATTATACAGCATTATTCACAAGTAAATTATATAAATACAGTCTATTATACAGCATTATTCACATGTGAATAACATGAATACAGTCTATTATACAGCATTATTCACATGTGAATAACATAAATACAGTCTATTATACAGCATTATTCACATGTGAATAATATAAATACAGTCTATTATACAGCATTATTCACATGTGAATAACATAAATACACTCTATTATACAGCATTATTCACATGTGAATAACATAAATGCAGTCTATTATACAACATTATTCACATGTGAATAACATAAATACAGTCTATTATACAGCATTATTCACATGTGAATAACATAAATACAGTCTATTATACAGCATTATTCACATATGAATAATATAAATACAATCTATTATACAGCATTATTCACATATGAATAATATAAATGCAATCTATTATACAGCATTATTCACATGTGAATAACATAAATACATTCTATTATACAGCATTATTCACATGTGAATAACATAAATACAGTCTATTATACAGCATTATTCACATATGAATAATATAAATACAATCTATTATACAGCATTATTCACATGTGAATAACATAAATACATTCTATTATACAGCATTATTCACATGTGAATAATATAAATACAATCTATTATACAGCATTATTCACATGTGAATAACTTAAATACAGTCAATTGTACAGCATTATTCACATGTGAATAATATAAATACAGTCTATTATACAGCATTATTCACATGTGAATAACATAAATACACTCTATTATACAGCATTATTCACATGTGAATAACATAAATGCAGTCTATTATACAACATTATTCATATGTGAATAACATAAATACAGTCTATTATACAGCATTTTTCTCATGTGAATAACATAAATACAGTCTATTACACAGCATTATTCACATGTGAATAACATAAATACAGTCTATTATACAGCATTATTCACATATGAATAATATTAAGACAATCTATTATACAGCATTATTCACATGTGAATAACATAAATACATTCTATTATACAGCATTATTCACATGTGAATAACATAAATACAGTCTATTATACAGCATTATTCACATATGAATAATATAAATACAATCTATTATACAGCATTATTCACATGTGAATAACATAAATACATTCTATTATACAGCATTATTCACATGTAAATATTATCAATACAGTCTATTATACAGCATTATTCACATGTGAATAACATTAATACAGTCTATTGTACAGCATTATTCACATGTGAATAACATAAATACAGTCTATTATACAGCATTATTCACATGTGAATAACATAAATACAGTCTATTATACAGCATTATTCTCATGTGAATAACATGAATACAGTCTATTATACAGCATTATTCACATGTGAATAACATAAATACAGTCTATTATACAGCATTATTCACATATGAATAATATAAATACAATCTATTATACAGCATTATTCACATGTGAATAACATAAATACATTCTATTATACAGCATTATTCACATGTGAATAACATAAATACAGTCTATTATACAGCATTATTCACATATGAATAATATAAATACAATCTATTATACAGCATTATTCACATGTGAATAACATAAATACATTCTATTATACAGCATTATTCACATGTGAATAATATAAATACAGTCTATTATACAGCATTATTCACATGTGTATAACATAAATGCAGTCTATTATACAGCATTATTCACAAGTAAATGATATAAATACAGTCTATCATACAGCATTATTCACATGTGAATAACATGAATACAGTCTATTATAAAGCATTATTCACATGTGAATAACATAAATACAGTCTATTATACAGCATTATTCACATGTGATTAATATGAATACAGTCTATTATACAGCATTATTCACATGTGAATAACATAAATACACTCTATTATACAGCATTATTCACATGTGAATAACATAAATACAGTCTATTATACAGCATTATTCACATGTGAATAACATAAATACAGTCTATTATACAGCATTATTCACATGTGAATAACATAAATACAGTCTATTATACAGCATTATTCACATATGAATAGTATAAATACAATCTATTATACAGCATTATTCACATATGAATAATATAAATACAATCTATTATACAGCATTATTCACATGTGAATAACATAAATACATTCTATTATACAGCATTATTCACATGTGAATAACATAAATACAGTCTATTATACAGCATTATTCACATATGAATAATATAAATACAATCTATTATACAGCATTATTCACATGTGAATAACATAAATACATTCTATTATATAGCATTATTCACATGTGAATAATATAAATACAATCTATTATACAGCATTATTCACATGTGAATAACTTAAATACAGTCTATTGTACAGCATTATTCACATGTGAATAATATAAATACAGTCTATTATACAGCATTATTCACATGTGAATAACATAAATACACTCTATTATACAGCATTATTCACATGTGAATAACATAAATGCAGTCTATTATAAAACATTATTCACATGTGAATAACATAAATACAGTCTATTATACAGCATTATTCACATATGAATAATATAAATACAATCTATTATACAGCATTATTCACATGTGAATAACATAAATACATTCTATTATACAGCATTATTCACATGTGAATAACATAAATACAGTCTATTATACAGCATTATTCACATATGAATAATATAAATACAATCTATTATACAGCATTATTCACATGTGAATAACATAAATACATTCTATTATACAGCATTATTCACATGTGAATAATATAAATACCGTCTATTATACAGCATTATTCACATGTGTATAACATAAATGCAGTCTATTATACAGCATTATTCACAAGTAAATGATATAAATACAGTCTATTATACAGCATTATTCACATGTGAATAACATGAATACAGTCTATTATACAGCATTATTCACATGTGAATAACATAAATACAGTCTATTATACAGCATTATTCACATATGAATAATATAAATACAATCTATAATACAGCATTATTCACATGTGAATAACATAAATACATTCTATCATACAGCATTATTCACATGTGAATAACATAAATACACTCTATTATACAGCATTTTTCACATGTGAATAACATAAATGCAGTCTATTATACAACATTATTCACATGTGAATAACATAAATACAGTCTATTATACAGCATTATTCTCATGTGAATAACATAAATACAGTCTATTATACAGCATTATTCACATGTGAATAACATAAATACAGTCTATTATACAGCATTATTCACATATGAATAATATAAATACAATCTATTATACAGCATTATTCACATGTGAATAACATAAACACATTCTATTATACAGCATTATTCACATGTGAATAACATAAATACAGTCTATTATACAGCATTATTCACATATGAATAATATAAATACAATCTATTATACAGCATTATTGACATGTGAATAACATAAATACATTCTATTATACAGCATTATTCACATGTGAATAATATAAATACAGTCTATTATACAGCATTATTCACATGTGAATAATATACATACAGTCTATTATACAGCATTATTCACATGTGAATAACATAAATACAGTCTATTATACAGCATTATTCACATGTGAATAACATAAATACAGTCTTTTATACAGCATTATTTACATATGAATAACATAAATACAGTATACTATTATTCTACGGAGCCCCGAAAGGGACATGAGAAAAGTGTAATTTTTTTTTAGTTTTTTTTTAGACAAGTATTTTGTGCGCACGAGAAACTTTTTATAAAGTTATAAAAAAAATTATAATAATAATTATATATATATATATATATATATATATATATATATATATATATATATATATATATATATATATATATATATATATATATATATATATATATATATATATATATATATATATATATATATATATATATATATAATTTATTTTTTTGAACATGTATCTTGTGCGCACGAGAAACTCTCTTGCGCAAGAGATAGTTTCTCGTGCGCAGGAGATACATGTCTAAAAGAAAATACAATAAAATAATTTTTATTTTTTATTTTTTTTTTAGACATGTTTCTCGTGCACAAGAGAAACTATCTCGTGCGTCAAGATACATGTCTAAAATAAAAATGTAAAAAAAATTATAAAATTTTTTTTTTTTTTTTTTATAACTTTACAAAAATTTTCTCGTGCGCACGAGATACATGTCTAAAAAAAATAAAATTAAAATTAAATAAATTATATAATTTTTTTCCCCCCCATGTCCCTTTAGGGGCTCCGTGGGCTTTGTCACCCACGACACAAAGCTAACATGGTTGTTTTGTTCAGCTAGCTTAGCAAAAATTGACGTACACTGGTTTGTCCCACGCTTGTTGCTGCAAAACCAAACCGCTGCCGACACTATTTGTTTTTCTTGTTCGTTGCATTTACCACACTTCAGTTTCAGACGCTGCAACAAGTTCTCAAAACAAACTTTGCAGCCTGCGGTCGTGAGTCCGACGCCTGTTTCCGCAAAACCAAACCACTGCTGACATTTTTCGTTTTACTTGTTCGTTGCATTTTCCGCACTTCAGTTTCAGACGCTGGAATAAGTTCCTAAAACAAACTTTGCAGCCCGTGATCCTTTGTCCCTTGCCTGTTGCCACAAAACCAAACCACTGCTGACACTTTTTGTTTTTCTTGTTCGTTGCATTTCCTGCACTTCAGTTTCAGACGCAGGAATAGGTTCCTAAAACAAACTTTGCAGCGCACAGTCATTTGTCCCACGCCTGTTGCCGCAAAACCAAACCTCTGCCGACACTTTTCTCTTCGGTGGAAGACACGTCTCGCTCTCGTTTGCGTAAATAGACACAAAGGAAATATGTGGAAGCTACGGAAGCTCCTGTGGGCCAAAAATACGGCGGAGCAAAAAGAGGAAAAACTGAATATTTTCCCAGTGGTTCCAGTACTGGTCATGTGCACCTAGTACAAACAACACCATGCAGAAGAGAGACCACTCTTGCAATCCGTAACAACGCACAGAAAACTTACATTTATCGCCCGGTTATTTGACTTATGGACCACCGGGCCGTCTTGTGCCTGCTCGGGACCATAGGAATGTGGACTTGTCTTGTAATATTCAAATAATAATTACGCATCCTGCAGTTTTAATTAGGTACGCAACTTCCTCTTTTCAACCCAAAGGGCCACCTGGACTATTATTCCTTGGACTGGCCCCCAAGACTCGCTGGGCCATGACATGTTTGTCTGGACCAGATGGGCATTTTTGGGGGGGTCTGATGGAGTCCAAGGAGAAGGAAGAGTCATTCATTGCCTCCGATTGTCGACTGAGAACAATTCAGTCATTTTCATCCGTGACCTTCGTTGGGTCAAATGTTCAATCTTTCAGAAAGACCTGGCCTCTGATTGGTCAGTGGAAGAGCCGATAATATGTTGTCACACGTGGCTTTGTCCACGCAGGAAACAAAGACTCTGGGACTCATTTGAACGCTGAAAAGGAGGCCAAAATGTGCGGGGAAGTTGCGGACCACGGACTAAGTTGAGAGGCCGGGGAGATTTCCTGGGGATTGGGGGACACCCTGGTCAGATGTTTGGTGGAACATAACTGGTACTGCATCTCCAAAAAGGCCAAACCGGAGTGCACGTTTGCTGAATCTGTCCTGATGTTCCGAGTCTGTCAGGAGGCCCTCCGGGGGAGACCGGGGGGGTGTACACACTGCCCCTGAACCTCATCCTCCGAAACCGGGCCACAGCCGGCTGAACCGTGCAGTTTCCTTGCGCCTGCGAACACGATGAACCCCGACTGGGATTGACAGATCTCGGAGGGTGGACGCCAGGACACCAGTCCACTGGCATCAGGCCGGTAAAAATTATGACCAAGTCCGACTTTTGAAAGAAACCAATGAATACAAATGACAGAGATCATTCGAAACAAGTTTCAGATGTATTATGTTCATTTATTCATTTATTTCAGGCAATTACATTTAATAAAAATAAAGTACAAGGTAGACAATAAATAATAATATAAATTAATATAGTGCAAAAGGTAATGTATAGTATGTAATGCATAATTGTCCAGTTTTACCTGAAAGGGAGTGAGAAGAAGATCATTTATTTAATCCCACGCCCAGTTCTCCATTCAGTGATTATTCCAGTGAGTCTCACTCTTACTTTGTTTAGGGATAATAATACACGTGTTGTGTCATAGTGGCATTACCACAGGTAACTATAATTATTACACTGTAACAATAATGTAGGAAGAATGAATATACCAACAATGGTTAGATCCACTATGGACTGGACTCTCACTATTATGTTAGATCCACTATGGACTTGACTCTCACACTATTATGTTAGATCCACTATGGACTGGACTTTCACACTATTATGTTAGATCCACTATGGACTGGACTTTCACTATTATGTTAGATCCACTATAGACTGGACTCTCACACTATTATGTTAGATCCACTATGGACTGGACTCTCACAATATTATGTTAGATCCACTATGGACTGGACTCTCACTATTATGTTAGATCCACTATGGACTCGACTCTCACACTATTATGTTAGATCCACTATGGACTGGACTCTCACAATATTATGTTAGATCCACTATGGACAGGACTCTCACACTATTATGTTAGATCCACTATGGACTGGACTCTCACTATTATGTTAGATCCACTATGGACTCGACTCTCACACTATTATGTTAGATCCACTATGGACTGGACTCTCACAATATTATGTTAGATCCACTATGGACTGGACTCTCACTATTATGTTAGATCCACTATGGACTGGACTCTCACACTATTATGTTAGATCCACTATGGACTGGACTCTCACAATATTATGTTAGATCCACTATGGACTGGACTCTCACTATTATGTTAGATCCACTATGGACTCGACTCTCACACTATTATGTTAGATCCACTATGGACTGGACTCTCACTATTATGTTAGATCCACTATGGACTGGACTCTCACACTATTATGTTAGATCCACTATGGACTGGACTCTCACAATATTATGTTAGATCCACTATGGACTGGACTCTCACTATTATGTTAGATCCACTATGGACTGGACTCTCACACTATTATGTTAGATCCACTATGGACTCGACTCTCACACTATTATGTTAGACCCACTATGGACTGGACTCTCACAATATTATGTTAGATCCACTATGGACTGGACTCTCACTATTATGTTAGATCCACTATGGACTTGACTCTCACACTATTATGTTAGATCCACTATGGACTGGACTTTCACTATTATGTTAGATCCACTATAGACTGGACTCTCACACTATTATGTTAGATCCACTATGGACTGGACTCTCACAATATTATGTTAGATCCACTATGGACTGGACTCTCACTATTATGTTAGATCCACTATGGACTCGACTCTCACACTATTATGTTAGATCCACTATGGACTGGAGTCTCACAATATTATGTTAGATCCACTATGGACTGGACTCTCACAATATTATGTTAGATCCACTATGGACTGGACTCTCACACTATTATGTTAGATCCACTATGGACTGGACTCTCACAATATTATGTTAGATCCACTATGGACTGGACTCTCACTATTATGTTAGATCCACTATGGACTGGACTCTCACACTATTATGTTAGATCCACTATGGACTGGACTCTCACAATATTATGTTAGATCCACTATGGACTGAACTCTCACACTATTATGTTAGATCCACTATGGACTGGACTCTCACACTATTATGTTAGATCCACTATGGACTGGACTCTCACAATATTATGTTAGATCCACTATGGACTGGACTCTCACTATTATGTTAGATCCACTATGGACTCGACTCTCACACTATTATGTTAGATCCACTATGGACTGGACTCTCACAATATTATGTTAGATCCACTATGGACTGGACTCTCACACTATTATGTTAGATCCACTATGGACTGGACTCTCACTATTATGTTAGATCCACTATGGACTGGACTCTCACACTATTATGTTAGATCCACTATGGACTGGACTCTCACTATTATGTTAGATCCACTATGGACTGTAATCTCACAATATTATGTTAGATCCACTATGGACTAGACTCTCACACTATTATGTTAGATCCACTAAGAACTGGACTCTCACACTATTATGTTAGATCCACTATGGACTGGACTCTCACACTATTATGTTAGATCCACTATGGACTGGACTCTCACTATTATGTTAGATCCACTATGGACTGGACTCTCACTATTATGTTAGATCCACTATGGACTGGACTCTCACACTATTATGTTAGATCCACTATGGACTGGACTCTCACACTATTGTGTTAGATCCACTATGGACTGGACTCTCACTATTATGTTAGATCCACTATGGACTGGACTCTCACTATTATGTTAGATCCACTATGGACTGGACTCTCACACTATTATGTTAGATCCACTATGGACTGGACTCTCACTATTATGTTAGATCCACTATGGACTGGACTCTCACTATTATGTTAGATCCACTATGGACTGGACTCTCACACTATTATGTTAGATCCACTATGGACTGGACTCTCACAATATTATGTTAGATCCACTCAACGTCCATTGCAAACAAAATACCAACAATGGTAATAGACAACATAGCAACAATGGTAATAGACAACATAGCAACAATGGTAATAGACAACATTGCAACAATGGTAATAGACAACATAGCAACAATGGTAATAGACAACATAGCAACAATGGTAATAGACAACATAGCAACAATGGTAATAGACAACATAGCAACAATGGTAATAGACAACATAGCAACAATGGTAATAGACAACATAGCAACAATGGTAATAGACAACATAGCAACAATAGTAATAGACAACATAGCAACAATGGTAATAGACAACATAGCAACAATGGTAATAGACAACATAGCAACAATGGTAATAGACAACATAGCAACAATGGTAATAGACAACATACCAACAATGGTAATAGACAACATTGCAACAATGATACTAGACAACATAGCAACAATGGTAATAGACAACATAGCAACAATGGTAATAGACAACATAGCAACAATGGTAATTGACAACATTGCAACAATGATACTAGACAACATAGCAACAATGGTAATAGACAACATAGCAACAATGGTAATAGACAACATTGCAACAATGGTAATAGACAACATAGCATCAATGGTAATAGACAACATAGCAACAATGGTAATAGACAACATAACAACAATGGTAATAGACAACATAGCAACAATGGTAATAGACAACATAGCAACAATGGTAATAGACAACATAGCAACAATGGTAATAGACAACATAACAACAATGGTAATAGACAACATTGCAACAATGATACTAGACAAAACAATGGTAATAGACAACATAACAACAATGGTAATAGACAACATTGCAACAATGATACTAGACAACATAGCAACAATGGTAATAGACAACATAGCAACAATGGTAATTGACAACATTGCAACAATGATACTAGACAACATAGCAACAATGGTAATAGACAACATAGCAACAATGGTAATAGACAACATAGCAACAATGGTACTAGACAACATAGCAACAATGGTAATAGACAACATAGCAACAATGGTAATAGACAACATAACAACAATGGTAATAGACAACATAGCAACAATGGTAATAGACATCATAGCAACAATGGTAATAGACAACATTGCAACAATGGTAATAGACAACATAGCAACAATGGTAATAGACAACATAGCAACAATGGTAATAGACAACATAGCAACAATGGTAATAGACAACATAACAACAATGGTAATAGACAACATAACAACAATGATAATAGACAACATAGCAACAATGGTAATAGACAGCATAGCAACAATGGTAATAGACAACATAGCAACAATGGTAATAGACAACATAGCAACAATGGTAATAGACAACATTGCAACAATGGTAATAGACAACATAGCAACAATGGTAATAGACAACATAGCAACAATGGTAATAGACAACATAGCAACAATGGTAATAGACAACATAACAACAATGGTAATAGACAACATAACAACAATGATAATAGACAACATAGCAACAATGGTAATAGACAGCATAACAACAATGGTAATAGACAACATTGCAACAATGGTAATAGACAACATAGCAACAATGGTAATAGACAACATAGCAACAATGGTAATAGACAACATAGCAACAATGGTAATAGACAACATACCAACAATGGTAATAGACAACATTGCAACAATGGTAATAGACAACATAGCAACAATGGTAATAGACAACATAGCAACAATGGTAATAGACAACATTGCAACAATGGTAATAGACAACATAGCAACAATGGTAATAGACAACATAGCAACAATGGTAATAGACAACATAACAACAATGGTAATAGACAACATAACAACAATGATAATAGACAACATAGCAACAATGGTAATAGACAGCATAGCAACAATGGTAATAGACAACATAGCAACAATGGTAATAGACAGCATAGCAACAATGGTAATAGACAACATAGCTATAATGGTAATATACAACATAGCAACAATGGTAATAGACAACATAGCAACAATGGTAATAGACAACATAGCAACAATTGTAATAGACAACATAGCAACAATTGTAATAGACAACATAGCAACAATGGTAATAGACAACATAACAACAATGGTAATAGACAACATAGCAACAATTGTAATAGACAACATAGCAACAATGGTAATAGACAACATAGCAACAATGGTAATAGACAACATAGCAACAATGGTAATAGACAACATAGCAACAACGGTAATAGACAACATAGCAACAATGGTAATAGACAACATAACAACAACGGTAATAGACAACATAGCAACAACGGTAATAGACAACATAGCAACAACGGTAATAGACAACATAGCAACAATGGTAAGAGACAACTTAGCAACAATGGTAATAGACAACATAGCAACAATGGTAATAGACAAAATAGCAACAATGGTAATAGACAACATAGCAACAATGGTAATAGACAACATAGCAACAATGGTAATAGACAACATAGCAACAATGGTAATAAACAACATAGCAACAATGGTAATAGACAACAAAGCAATAATGATAATAGACAACATAGCAACAATGGTAATAGACAACATAGCAACAATGGTAATAGACAACATAGCAACAATGGTAATAGACAACATAGCAACAATGGTAATAGACAACATAGCAACAATGGTAATAGACAACAATGGTAAGGCAACATTGAGCACATGTTAACAGTATGAGACAGAGTACAACAGCAGGTCAAATTAAAGACCCTCATCTCTATATTTAAACCAGACTCCATGTTTGTATAATAGTTTAAATCGAGCAGAGGAGCATGTTCGGCAGCACACACACACAGAGTACTTACAAGCAGACACAGTGTGTAGACAGAAAAGGGAGAACGGACGCATTTTGGCGTAAAAAGTAAAGATAAAGGTGGAGTTATAACACTGACACACCCTCAGGAATAGGTGCTTTAAGATATAGCTAGTATCCATACGCAGTCTGCAGCGCTTTAGCTACTTCTGAATCACTAATCCTTGTCTCCATGGCGACAAAAAAAGGAATTTTCTTACATGTACCATTATCACTGGAGGACGAGGAATAGCTAAACATGCTTCACTACACACCGTGGGAGGATACAATAGCTCACCGGCGTCACAGTGTAAACAAACGCCATGGGTGGATCGACACCTGACATCCACTGTGATGATACCAAGTACAGGAGCGTATCTAGTCGATACTACTATGATTACATCGATATGTTTTAGCATCACATGTTTTTTTCGTTTAAGAAAAATGTATATTATGTTTATGAACTCAGTAAATACGTCCCTGGACACATGAGGACTTTGAATATGATCCTGTAACTACTTGGTATCGGATCGATACCTAAATGTGTGGTATCATCCAAAAGTAATGTCAAGTATCAAAGTGATTTTTACATCTTAACAGAAGTGTAGATAGAACATGTCGAAACAGAAAATAAGCAGATATTAACAGTAAATGAACGAGTGGATTAATAATCAATTTTTACAGTTTGTCCTTAACAATGTGTACAAAATAATAGGTGTATAAATGACACAATATGTTACTGCATAGACTAATTAGGAGTCTTTGTTTGTTTACTTACTACTAAAAGACAAGTTGTCTAGTATGTTCACTATTTTATTTAAGGACTGAATTGTCAACGCGTGGACTTTGGGGTGTTTTGTTTTCCCGGAACGCAAAGGAAAGTTGGCGCGGGCAAGGCGTGAAGGGAAGGACATTTTTTTTATTATTACTATAAAAAAGGAACAAGGCGGAAATACACAAACTTGGCTAATGAAACAAAACGTGCACAAAGGCAGAAACTATGAACAATAAACAAAAACTTACTTGGAACATGAAAATAAACAAAAAGTTACCTGGCACGGAACTCTGGTAGCATGAAGTCAACCAGAGTTAGCAGGGGTGGCAGAAGTAGCATGGCATGACAGCCTGATTTCCTGGCAAACTATCGGTTTAAATAATAGTGACATGATTAGCGAAAACAGGTGCGTGACTCAAAATGTGAAACAGGTGAAACTAAAACAAGAGTGCACAAAGAGTCCAAAAACCAAACCTGAACATAACCAAAACAAAACATGATCACACAGACATGACATAAATTGCAATAATAAACGTGTTTAGTGTACCCTCAGATTTTTTTGTTCAAATAAAGACAATAATGACATTTTTCGAGGTCCCCTTTATCTAGAAAAGTATCGCAAAGTATTGAAAAGTATCAAAATACATTTTGGTACCAAACTATTGGTATCGGGCCAACCCTATAGTTCCAAAAATAAAATGGCAATGCATACGCTGCATCCTACTTACTAAAACTATTATTTGTATGAAGTAGATTATATTTTAAAATATATATACATAAATTGGACTCTGTGTAAAATCATTTTCCAAAAACTGAGTAGAAGCGGTAGAAAATGGAGGGATGGATAAAGCCATGACATGTAGCAACTGTAGAACATTCTGGCATGTTTACTGTGATGCGTTTGATCCTAATCAAACACTTATTTCATGCAGAGCTTCTGTCTTGAATAAAATACTTCAATAAAAATGTCACATTGTAACATCTCTGTAGTTGTAATGGATCTTCTACTGTTTCAGCGATTGTCACACATGGTACCTTACACACGGTGTATATAAATATGAATATATATATATATATATATATATATATATATATATATATATATATATATATATATATATATATATATATATATATATATATATATATATATATATATATATATATATATATATATATATATATATCAAAGTTAAAGTTAAGCTAAAGTACCAATGATAGTCACACACACACTAGGTGTGGCAAAATTATTCTCTGCATTTGACCCATCACCCTTGATCACCCCCTGGGAGGTGAGGAGAGCAGTGAGCAGCAGCGATGGCCACGCCCGGGAATCATTTTTGGTGATTTAACCCCCAATTCCAACCCTTGATGCTGAGTGCCAAGCAGGGAGGTAATGGGTCCCATTTTTATAGTTTTTGGTATGACTCGGCCGGGGTTGGAACTCACGAACTACCAATCTCAGGGCGGACACTCTCACCACTACGCCACTGATCATATATATATTTACACACACACACATATATATATATATATATATATATATATATATATATATATATATATATATATATATATATATATATATATATATATATATATATATATATATATATATATATATATATATATATATATATATATACAAACCAAACCACTGCCGACACGTTTCTTTTTTCTTGTTTGTTGCATTTTCCGCACTTCAGTTTCAGACGCTGCAACAAGTTCTCATAACAAACTTTGCAGCGCCCAGTCATTAGTCCCACGCCTGTTGCCGCAAAATCAAACCGCTGCCAACACTTTTTACTTGTTCGTTGCATTTTCTACACTTCAGTTTCAGACGCTGGAATAAGTTCTCTAAACAAACTTTGTAGCATGCAGTCATTTGTCCCACGTCTGTTGCCGCAAAACCAAACCACTGCCGAAAATTTTAGTTTTTCTTGTCTGTTGCATTCCTGCACTTCAGTTTCAGAAAATGGAATAAGTTCCTAAAACAAACTTTGCAGCATGCAGTCGTTTGTCCCATGCCTGTTGCCGCAAAACCAAACCACTGTTGACACCTTTCGTTTTTCTTGTCCGTTGCATTTTCCGCACTTCAGTTTCAGACGCCGCAACAAATTCCTAAAACAAACTTTGCAGCGCGCAGTCGTTTGTCCCACGCCTGTTGCCGTAAAACCAAACCACTGCTGACACTTTTCGTTTTTCTTGTTCGCTGCATTTTCCGCACTTCAGTTTCAGACGCTGCAACAAGTTTTCATAACAAACTTTGCAGCGCCCAGTCATTAGTCCCACGCCTGTTGCCGCAAAATCAAACCACTGCCGACACTTTTCGTTTTTCTTGTCCGTTGAATTTTTCGCACTTCAGTTTCAGACAATGGAATAAGTTCCTAAAACAAAGTTTGCAGAGTGCAGTCGTTTGTCCCAAGCATGTTGCCGCAAAATCAAACCACTGCGCCGACACTTGTCGTTTTTTTTTCCGTTGCATTCCTTGCAGTTCAGTTTCAGACAATGGAATACGTTCCTAAAACAAACTTTGCAGCGCGCAGTCGTTTGTCGCACGCCTGTTGCCACAAAACCAAACCACTGCTGACACTTTTCGTTTTACTTGTTTGTTGCATTTTCCGCACTTCAGTTTCAGACAATGGAATAAGTTCCTAAATCAAACTTTGCAGCGCACAGTCGTTTGTCCCACGCCTTTTGCCACAAAATCAAACCACTGCCGAAAATGTTCGTTTTTTTTTGTCCGTTGCATTCCTGCACTTCAGTTTCAGACAATGGCATAAGTTCCTAAAACAAACTTTGCAGCGCGCAGTCGTTTGTCCCACGCCTGTTGCCGCAAAACCAAACCACTGCTGACTTTTTTTGTCTTTCTTGTTTGTTGCATTCCTGCACTTCAGTTTCAGACAATGGAATAAGTTCCTAAATCAAACTTTGCAGCGCGCAGTCGTTTGTCCCTCGCCTGTTGCAGCAAAACCAAACCACTGCCGACACTTTTCGTTTTTCTTGTCCGTTGCATTTTCCGCACTTCAGTTTCAGACGCCGCAACAAATTCCTAAAACAAACTTTGCAGCGCGCAGTCGTTTGTCCCACGCCTGTTGCCTTAAAATCAAACCACTGCTGACACTTTTCGTTTTTCTTGTTCGTTGCATTTTCCGCACTTCAGTTTCAGACGCTGCAACAAGTTTTCATAACAAACTTTGCAGCGCCCAGTCATTAGTCCCACGCCTGTTGCCGCAAAACCAAACCACTGCCGACACTTTTCGTTTTTCTTGTCCGTTGAATTTTTCGCACTTCAGTTTCAGACAATGGAATAAGTTCCTAAAACAAAGTTTGCAGAGTGCAGTCGTTTGTCCCAAGCATGTTGCCGCAAAACCAAACCACTGCGCCGACACTTGTCGTTTTTTTTTTCCGTTGCATTCCTTGCAGTTCAGTTTCAGACAATGGAATACATTCCTAAAACAAACTTTGCAGCGCACAGTCGTTTGTCCCACGCCTGTTGCCACAAAACCAAACCACTGCTGACACTTTTCGTTTTACTTGTTTGTTGCATTTTCCGCACTTCAGTTTCAGACAATGGAATAAGTTCCTAAATCAAACTTTGCAGCGCACAGTCGTTTGTCCCACGCCTGTTGCCACAAAATCAAACCACTGCCGAAAATGTTCGTTTTTTTTGTCCGTTGCATTCCTGCACTTCAGTTTCAGACGCTGGAATAAGTTCCTAAATCAAACTTTGCAGCGCACAGTCATTTGTCCCACGCCTGTTGCCGCAAAACCAAACCACTGCTGACTTTTTTTGTCTTTCTTGTCTGTTGCATTCCTGCACTTCAGTTTCAGACAATGGAATGAGTTCCTAAATCAAACTTTGCAGCGCGCAGTCGTTTGTCCCTCGCCTGTTGCCGCAAAACCAAACCACTGCCGACACTTTTCGTTTTTCTTGTCCGTTGCATTTTTCGCACTTCAGTTTCAGACAATGGAATAAGTTCCTAAAACAAAGTTTGCAGAGTGCAGTCGTTTGTCCCAAGCATGTTGCCGCAAAACCAAACCACTGCGCCGACACATGTCGGTTTTTTTTCTCGTTGCATTCCTTGCAGTTCAGTTTCAGACAATGGAATATGTTCCTAAAACAAACTTTGCAGCGCGCAGTCGTTTGTCCCACGCCTGTTGCCACAAAACCAAACCTCTGCCGACACTTTTCGTTTTACTTGTTTGTTGCATTTTCCGCACTTCAGTTTCAGACAATGGAATAAGTTCCTAAATCAAACTTTGCAGCGCACAGTCGTTTGTCCCACGCCTGTTGCCACAAAATCAAACCACTGCCGAAAATGTTCGTTTTTTTGTCCGTTGCATTCCTGCACTTCAGTTTCAGACAATGGAATACGTTCCTAAATCAAACTTTGCAGCGCACAGTCATTTGTCCCACGCCTTTTGCCACAAAATCAAACCACTGCCGAAAATGTCCTTTTTTTTTGTCCATTGCATTCCTGCACTTCAGTTTCAGACAATGGAATAAGTTCCTAAAACAGACTTTGCAGCGTGCAGTCGTTTGTCGCACGCCTGTTGCCGCAAAACCAAACCTCTGCCGACACTTTTCGTTTTACTTGTTTGTTGCATTTTCCGCACTTCAGTTTCAGACAATGGAATAAGTTCCTAAATCAAACTTTGCAGCGCACAGTTGTTTGTCGCACGCCTGTTGCCACAAAATCAAACCACTGCCGAAAATGTTCGTTTTTTTTGTCCGTTGCATTCCTGCACTTCAGTTTCAGACAATGGAATAAGTTCCTAAATCAAACTTTGCAGCGCGCAGTCGTTTGTCCCTCGCCTGTTGCCACAAAACCAAACCTCTGCCGACACTTTTCGTTTTTCTTGTTCGTTGCATTTTCCGCACTTCAGTTTAAACAATGGAATAAGTTCCTAAATCAAACTTTGCAGCGCGCAGTCGTTTGTCCCTCGCCTGTTGCCGCAAAACCAAACCGCTGCCGACATTTTTCTCTTCGGTGGAAGACCCTGTCCCGCTCTCGTTTGCGTGAATAGACACAAAGGAAATATGTGGAAGCTACGGAAGCTCCTGTGGGCCAAAAATATGGCGGAGCAAAAGGAGGAAAAACTGATTATTTATTCTATAAATCTTCTGCAACAAAAAACTAGAATTTCTCGATAAAATGGATTTATTGCGCAGGACGACAAACGCTGAATAAAATGCTGTTCAATAGTGACGGCGTTAATTCCCCGCATCTTTGTGTCTGATAAAGAGCCTTGGCTATGACCACCACATGGGTCCCCAGGCGCCCATTAGGGAGCCTGGGGGGTCCCTAAGTGTCACCCATGAAATCAAAATGTTAGGGTATGAAAAACAGGGGTGAGAGCGCAAGTAATTGTGGTTATTGTTAAACGTTCGCCGTCCCCGCGTGTTGACTTTTCCTCCGTCTGGCGAGGAGAGACGCCATGAATTCAAAAGCAGTCGATTTTAGGGCGAGAATCCTCTTAAGTCTGAGTGTGACCCTAAATTAATTACTACAAGACGGGAGCGTTTAAAGGTTGGGCATTTTTATTGTCAAATCCTAAATGAAAGGCGGGGAAGATTAATTATTTTACGGTCAAACGCGCTAATAAGTCTAATTCCGATGTTGAAAAGGTCAAGTGTTTCCTTTCGCAGGCTGGCAGGAAGTGCGAGGCGCGGTTTTTTTGCCGCCGGCGGGATGAGTGGCAGCCGGAGAAGAAGTCCTCAATGGCAGGTTCTTGACGCGCGTAATGGCTTAATGTCGTCTTTGACGGAGAGATTGGAGGGGGAAGAAGAGTGAGTCTCGGCGCGTTGGCGTGGCCCCGAGGCTTTTGCTGTCAGCGCTGATGACAGTAACTTTCTCCATGCAGATTAAATTGGTGTTTACAGATTTGCCCTGGGTGTACGTTGGGCCCCCCTGCTGGGCTCCGCTGGCTGATGATGAGTTGCAGATGAGAAGGAGCGTTTGACACTGACGCTGATGTTTCCATCGCGCGGGTGGGGGCTCGCCGCGGCTTACGCCAGCCATCCGCCGTAAGACACTATTAGCAGCTATTTACCCACGCCATACAAACGGCTGCGGCCTCGGAATACCGGTACCGAGTCAGACAATGCTAAAAGACTTAGTAAACGCAATGCATTGTGGGTCTCCAGGGTTTCCCCTTAATGTGTTTGACTGTGGCGCCACACCTAACAAAATAAAGTAATGTAATGTATTCCAGCGTCCAGAAGTAGACAACGTCTGACGCTCTTTTTAGCTTTTATTGCCAATTTTGTGATGAATGTTTTGTCCTCCATTCTTAACAAACGCCTGCTGTGCGTGTCGTTCTAGAGGTGGGTGGTGCTTCACTTCCGGGTATCAGATTAGGGTGAAGGTGCAGTGATAACATCACATTTACATTGTTACTGTGACTGGTTAAGTTGCAGTGATAACAGGCCTGGCCCTAACCAATCTGGCGCCCTAGGCAAGATTTTAGGTGCCCCCCCCCCCCCCCCCCCCCCCCACATCGGCAGTGAAGTGTATATACTCACAAGAAACCGAATAGCTTTGTCTTTGACCTTTTTTTTTTTACTTAAAGAAAGCAAATTAACAATCAGAATAGTTAACAAGATAAAAAAAAAAATATGGATAAATAAATGAATACAAAAAATAAAAAATGATGATATGAAATACAATATTTTTTACATACATAAACACAAAATAAAACGTGTCAACAAGTTGCATAAAATAAGTTAAAAATACAATATAAATAAGGCACTGCGCAAAACAAGATATCAAACCAGTATGACTTTAACAACTATATTACAAAAAAAGGGGATCCTACAGAGTTCTCTATTTGTGCTTTTTAATATTGCATTAACTAGAATGACTTACAAATTACTGTACACCAGGGAGTACTGTAATTACCTAACGTTACATTATTATTTTCCATAACAATTTAGCCCCCTCCACAATATTAACCCGACGTTAAAACAGAACTAGCTATTTATTGATTAGCAGATGCCGAATCATGTAACATTAGCTTAAAGCTAGGTTACTATCACATTCTGTAACAGACAAATAATTTCATGTAGGCTAACGTTACCTACCTGCTACCTCTGTCTTTTTCTCGTTTCTCCTCCTCTTCTTTTCTCTTTTTTCTTCCCTGGGCACCTGACAGTTTTGGCCGTTTTGACATCTTGTGTAGTTTTTTGATGTGGTGACGTCCAAAAAGAGTCATGATACGGTAAGGGAGAGGGCGCACCGAGGGGGGGGCGTAATGTTGTAACAAATAATATTTCTATTAAATAGGCTTTACTTTGCATTTTAATTAACGTGGGATTATTTTTTGTATTTAGAAATAATACCAACTTTTTTTTTTTTTTTTTTCTCCAACATTTGTGGCACTGGCGTGGCGCCCCCTGATGGACGGCGCCCTTAGCATTTGCCTATACGGCCTATGCCACGGGCCGGCCCTGAGTGATAACATAACATTTAGATTGTTACTGTGACTGATTTAGCAAGTAAGGCGACATAAGTGATAACATAACATTTATATTATTACTGTAACTGGTGAAGGTGCAGTGATAACATAACATTTAGATTGTTACTGTGACTGATTTATTAAGTAAAACGACATAAGTGATAACATCACATTTAGATTGTTACTGTGACTGGTTAAGGTGCACTGATAACATAACATTTAGATTGTTACTGTGACTGATTTAGTAAGTAAAACGACATAAGTGATAACATAACATTTAGATTGTTACTGTGACTGGTTAAGGTGCAGTGATAATGTGACGTATAATATTCATCTTTAACTTACTTTTACCGTAAATGAATATCGCCTCCAAATATCGGCCTTTTAGACTTCTAATAATCAGTATGGGCCCTGAAAAAACCCTGTATCAGCCCATCTCTAGAGTCCACGCTAGTTTCAGTTCCAATCGAACCATGTGTGTTTTCTGTGGCTTCTAGTAGGCATTTAGCGTTAGGCTACAAACTACGTACGGAGTTGTTTATTTTTCGTCTTGGCTAAGCACAGAAATGAGTATTATTTCCGGAGAAGTAGCACAGGGATCAAAGTATTTGAAAGTAACGTAAGAGATTAAATATTTAGATTATACATTAATTGAACGGAGGACGATGAGTCTTGACACACTTTGCCTTCGGAACTTTCTTTCACCGGGATACAAACGAAACGAGATTAATACAAGTTTGGTTTCCACAGATATAAAACATAATATAACGGGAAAAAAAGAGAAATTGAAAAAATAAATGAATATAAAAAATGCGTGGATAATTGCCTTTTATTATTTTCAACTAGCATAATAAATGAAAGATAGATATTTATTAAGATGACAAAAATAAAAGAAATGAAGATATAAAACATAATATAACGGGAAAAAAAGAGAAATTTTAAAAATAAATGAATATAAAAAATGTATGGATAATTGCCTTTTATTATTTTCAACTAGCATAAGAAATGAAAGGTAGATATTTATTAAGATGGCAAAAATAAAAGAAATGAAGATATAAAACATAATATAACGGAAAAAAAAGAGAAATTGAAAAAATAAATGAATATAAAAAATGTGTGGGTAATTGCCTTTTATTATTTTCAACTAGCATAAGAAATGAAAGATAGATATTCATTAAGATGACAAAAATAAAAGAAATGAAGATATAAAACATAATGTAACGAGAAAAAAAAAGAGAAATTGAAAAAATAAATGAATATAAAAAATATGTGGTTAATTGCCTTTTATTATTTTCAACTAGCATAAGAAATGAAAGATAGATATTTATTAAGATGACAAAAATAAAAGAAATGAAGATATAAAACATGATATAATGAGGAAAAAAAAGAGAAATTGAAAAAATAAATGAATATAAAAAATATGTGGTTAATTGCCTTTTATTATTTTCAACTAGCATAAGAAATGAAAGATAGATATTTATTAAGATGACAAAAATAAAAGAAATGAAGATATAAAACATGATATAATGAGAAAAAAAAGAGAAATTGAAAAAATAAATGAATATAAAAAATGTGCGGATAATTGCCTTTTATTATTTTCAACTAGCATAAGAAATGAAAGATAGATATTTATTAAGATGACAAAAATAAAAGAAATGAAGATATAAAACATAATATAACGGTAAAAAAAGAGACATTGAAAAAATAAATGAATATAAAAAATGTGTGGAAAACAGTATACTGAGTTTTTCACATTTTTTTTCTTATTTTTGTTGTAACAATGCACAACAGAGCTTGATAATCGTGTCAGAGCCTGATTTAAAGCGTCAGGATCGCATCAAAGTGTAATAAAGTTCAATAAAGCGTAATAAAACGTATCAAAGCGTGATTTAAAGCGTATCAAAGCGGGATCAAAGCGTGAGGAATGGTAACAAAGCGGCAACTAATTCGTATCAGAGCGTATCAGAGTGTATCAAAGCATGACATTACTTCAGAGATCGGGATATTCGTGGAAAAATTGACAAAAATGACGGCGCTTTGCTCGCCGCTTTAAAGCGCGGCAAGCGCCGTTGGTGTGAACCAGGCATTAGTAACTTCGTTAGTGTGTGGTACCAACTGGGTCCATATGAACAAAGCAGCAAATAGTGTGTGGTACCAACTGGGTCCATATGAACAAAGCAGCAAATGGTGTGTGGTACCAACTGGGTCCATATGGGCTCCATATGTGTGAGTGGGTAAGAAGGCAGGTTATGAACGGCCAGTCCAGGTTCACCACTCTTGACTGCTCGTGGGTAGCACTTTGTGTGTGTGAATGTCTGTACTGAGTGCAATACATCAATAACACATGTCAGTGTTTATCTGTAAATAACAATATATCAATAACACATGTCAGTGTTTATCTGTAAATAACAATATATCAATAACACATGTCAGTGTTTATCTGTGAATAACAATATATCAATAATATATGTCAGTGTTTATCTGTAAATAACAATATATCAATAACACGTCAGTCTTTATCTGTAAATAACAATATATCAATAATATATGTCAGTGTTTATCTGTAAATAACAATATATCAATAACACATGTCAGTGTTTATCTGTAAATAACAATATATCATTAACACATGTCAGTGTTTATCTGTAAATAACAATATATCAATAATACATGTCAGTGTTTATCTGTAAATAACAATATATCAATAATATATGTCAGTGTTTATCTGTAAATAACAATATATCAATAATATATGTCAGTGTTTATCTGTAAATAACAATATATCATTAACACATGTCAGTGTTTATCTGTAAATAACAATATATCAATAACACATGTCAGTGTTTATCTGTAAATAACAATATATCAATAACATATGTCGGTGTTTATCTGTAAATAACAATATATCAATAATATATCTCAGTGTTTATCTGTAAATAACAATATATCAATAATATATGTCAGTGTTTATCTGTAAATAACAATATATCAATAAAAAGTCAGTCTTTATCTGTAAATAACAATATATCAATAATACGTGTCAGTGTTTATCTGTAAATAACAATATATCAATAGCACATGTCAGTGTTTATCTGTAAATAACAATATATCAATAATATATGTCAGTGTTTATCTGTAAATAACAATATATCAATAACACATGTCAGTGTTTATCTTTAAATAACAATATATCAATAATATATGTCAGTGTTTATCTGTAAATAACAATATATCAATAAGACATGTCAGTGTTTATCTGTAAATAACAATAAATCAATAATATATGTCAGCGTTTATCTGTAAAACACAATATGAAAATAATAAAGGTCAGTGTGTAGCTGTAAATTAAAAATGTATAAACAATAAATATAAGTGTTTCTGTAAATAACAATATATCAATAATAAATGTCAGTGTTTATCTGTAAATAACATATCAATAATAAATGTCAGTGTTTATTTGTAAACAACAATATATCAATAATAAATGTCAGTGCTTAACTGTAAATAATATATGAATGATACATTTCAGTAATTTTCAGTAAATAACAATATATAAATAATACATGTAAGTGTTTCTGTAAATAATATATCAATAATAAATGTCAGTGTTAGTATGTAAATAAGAATATATCAACAATAAATGTCAGTGTTTATCTGTAAATAACAATATATCAATAACACATGTCAGTGTTTATCTGTGAATAACAATATATCAATAATACATGTTAGTGTTTATCTGTAAATAACAATATATCAATAATACATGTTATTGTTTATCTGTAAATAACAATATATCAACAATACATGTCAGTGTTTATCTATAAATAACATATCAATAATACATGTCAGTGTTTGTATGTAAATAACAATATATCAACAATAAATGCCAGTGTTTGTCTGTAAATAACAATATATGAATAATACATGTCAGTGTTTATCTGTAAATAACAATATACAAATAATAAATGTCAGTTTTTATCTGTAAAAAACAATATTTAATGTCAGTGTTTATCTGTAAATAATATATAAATAATAAATGCCAGGGTTTATCTGCAAAACACAATATAAAAATAATAAAGGTCAGTGTTTAGCTGTAAATAACAATTTATAAACAATAAATGTAAGTGTTTCTGTAAATAACAATATATCAATAATAAATGTCAGTGTTTATCTGTAAATAACATATCAATAATAAATGTCAGTGTTTATTTGTAAACAACAATATATCAATAAAAAATGTCAGTGGTTATCTGTAAATAATACATGAATGATAAATGTCAGTAATTTTCAGTAAATAACAATATATAAATAATACATGTAAGTGTTTCTGTAAATAATATATCAATAATAAATGGCAGTGTTTGTATGTAAATAAGAATACATCAACAATAAATGTCAGTGTTTATCTGTAAATAACAATATATAAATAATACATGTCAGTGTTTATCGGTAAATAACAATATATGAATAACAAATGTCAGTGTTTATCTGTAAATAATAATATATAAATAACAAATGTCAGTTTTTATCTGTAAATAACAATATATGAATAATACATGTCAGTGTTTATCTGTAAATAACAATATATAAATAATACTTGTAAGTGTTTCTGTAAATAATATATCAATATTAAATGTCAGTGTTTGTATGTAAATAACAATATATCAACAATAAATGTCAGTGTTTATCTGTAAATAAAAATAAATAATAATTGTCAGTGTTTATCTGTAAATAACAATACATAAATAATAATTGTCAGTGTTTATCGGTAAATAACAATATATAAATAACATATATCAGTGTTTATCGGTAAATAACAATATATAAATAACAAATGTCAGTGTTTATCTGTAAATAATAATACATAAATAATACATGTCAGTGTTTATCTTTAAATAACAATATATAAATAATAATTTTCAGTGTTTGTATGTAAATAACAATATATCAACAATAAATGTCAGTGTTTATCTGTAAATAACAATAAATAATAATTGTCAGTGTTTATCTGTAAATAACAATACATAAATAATAATTGTCAGTGTTCATCGGTAAATAACAATATATAAATAACATATGTCAGTGTTTATCGGTAAATAACAATATATAAATAACAAATGTCAGTGTTTATCTGTAATAATAATACATAAATAATAATTGTCAGTGTTTATCGGTAAATAACAATATATAAATAATATATGTCAGTGTTTATCGGTAAATAACAATATATAAATAACAAATATCAGTGTTTATCTGTAAATAACAATACGTAAATAATAATTGTCAGTGTTTATCGGTAAATAACAATATATAAATAACATATGTCAGTGTTTATCGGTAAATAACAACATATAAATAACAAATGTCAGTGTTTATCTGTAAATAATAATACATAAATAATAAATGTCAGTGTTTATCTGTAAATAACAATATATGAATAATACATTTCAGTGTTTTTCTGTAAATAACAATATATAAATAATACATGTAAGTGTTTCTGTAAATAATATCCATCTTCAACCGCTTATCCGGAATCGGGTCGCGGGGACAGCAGCTCCAGCAGAGACCCCCAGACTTCCCTCTCCAGAGCAACATTTGTGACTTCCTCCTGGGGAATCCCGAAGCGTTCCCAGGCCAGAGAGGAGATGTAATCCCCCCATCTGGTCCTTGGCCTGCCGGGGGGCCTCCTCCCAGTGGGACGTGCAACGAGGACCTCCCTAGGGAGACGCTCGTGAGGCATCCGCACGAGATGCCCGAACCACCTAAGCTGGCTCCTTTCCAAGCGAAGGAGCAGCGGCTCTACTCCGAGTCTCTCTCGGGTGACTGCACTTCTCACCCTATCTCTAAGGGAGATGCCAGCCACCCTTCTGAGGAAACTCATTTCGGCCGCTTGTATCCGCGATCTTATTCTTTCGGTCATTACCCACACTTCATGACCATAGGTGAGAGTAGGAATGTAGATAGCTCGGTAGACCGAGAGCTTTGCCTTCTGGCTCAGCTCCCGTTTCGTCACAACAGTGCGGCAGAGAGACTGCAATACTGCCCCAGCTGCTCCGATTCTCCGGCTGATTTCCTTCTCCATCTTTCCCTCACTCGTGAACAAGACCCCGAGATACTTAAACTCCTCCACCTGGGACAGAGTCCTGTCCCCTACCCGGACTGTACAAACCATCGGTTTCCTGCTGAGAACCATGGCCTCAGATTTGGAGATGCTGATCCACATTCCAGCCGCTGAACACTCGGCTGCGAACCGATCCAGTGAGAGCTGAAGGTCACGAACCGAAGGTGCCATCAGGACCACATCATCTGCAAACAGCAGTGACGCAACCTTTAGCCCCCCGAGACGTATACCCTCTCCGCCATGGCCACGACTCCGCCTAGAAATCCTGTCCATGAAAATCACAAACAGGATAGGTGACAGAGCGCAGCCCTGGCGGAGACCAACCCCCACTGGAAACGGATCCGACTTACATCCAAGCACCCGGACACAACTCTCGCTTTGGTTGTACAGAGATTGGATGGCCCTCAGCAGGGTTCCCCTAACTCTGTACTCCCTCAGCACCTCCCACAAGATCTCCCGAGGGACGCGGTCATACGCCTTCTCCAAATCCACAAAACACATGTAGACTGGATAGGCATACTCCCAGGCCCTCTCCAGGATTCCCGCAAGCGTAAAGAGTTGGTCAGTTGTTCCACGACCAGGACGGAATCCACATTGCTCCTCTTGAATCTGAGGTTCGACTATCGGCCGGACCCTCCTTTCCAGTACCTTGGCGTAAACTTTCCCAGGGAGGCTGAGTAGTGTGATACCCCTGTAATTAGCACACACCCTCTGGTCCCCCTTTTTGAAAAGGGGAACCACCACCCCAGTCTGCCACTCCCTCGGCACTGTCCCAGACTTCCACGCAATGTTGAAAAGGCGTATCAACCAAGACAGCCCATCAACACCCAGAGCCTTCAGCATTTCTGGACGGATCTCGTCAACCCCCGGAGCTTTGCCACTGTGGAGTTGTCTAACTACCTCAGTGACTTCACCCCGAGAGATCGACGTCGATCCCCCATCATCCTCAGGCCCTGCTCCTATCAGGGAGGGTGTGTCTGATGTATTTGGGTTCAGGAGTTCCTCAAAGTGCTCTTTCCAACGCCCTACGACTTCCTCACTTGAAGTCAGCAAAGTCCCATCCTTGCCGTACACAGCTTGGATGGTTCCCTGCTTCCCCCTCCTGAGGTGCCGTATGGTCTTCCAGAACAGCTTTGGTGCCGCCCGATAGTCCTTCTCCATGGATTCCCCGAATTGCTCCCACACCCTCTGCTTAGCCTCGTCCACAGCCACGGCTGCTGCCCTTCGGGCCCGTCGGTACCTTGCAACTGCCTCCGGAGTCCCCTGGGATAACATACCCCGGTATGACTCCTTCTTCAGTCGGACGGCTTCCCTGACCACCACTGTCCACCAGGGTGTTCGAGGGTTACCGCCCCTTGAGGCACCTAAGACCTTCTGGCCACAGCTCGCAGCTGCAGCTTTAGCAATAGAGGCTTTGAACATTGCCCATTCCTGTTCAATGTCCCCAACCTCCACAGGGATGGCAGAGAAGTCCCGCCGGAGGTGGGAGTTGAAGTCCTTCCGGACAGAGGACTCCTCCAAACGTTCCCAGTTCACCCGCACTACACGCTTGGGTTTGCCAGGTCTGTCCAGAGGTTTCCCCCGCCATCTAACCCAACTCACCACCAGATGGTGATCAGTTGACAGTTCAGCCCCTCTCTTCACCCGAGTGTCCAAAACATACGGCCTCAGATCAGCTGATACGATTACAAAATCGATCATTGATCTTTGGCCTAGGGTGCTCTGGTACCAGGTACACCTATGAGCATCCTTATGCTTGAACATGGTGTTTGTTATCGCAAGGCCGTGACTAGCACAGAAGTCCAATAACAATCCACCACTCAGGTTCAGATCAGGGAGACCGTTCCTCCCAATCACGCCAGTCCAAGTATCACTGTCATTGCCCACGTGCGCGTTGAAGTCCCCCAGCAAGACTATGGAATCCCCTGCCGGCGCCCCATACAGGACCCCATGCAAGGTATCCAAGAAGGCTGAATACTCTGAACTCCTGTTTGGTGCGTATGCACAAACAACAGTCAGAGTTTTCCCCCCTCCAACCCTAAGGCGAAGGGAGGCGACCCTCTTGTCCACTGGGGTGAACTCCAACGTACAGGCACTCAGCCGGGGACTCGTGAGTATCCCCACACCCGCCTGTGCCCTCACACCCTGAGCAACTCCAGAAGTGAACAAGGTCCATCCCTTGTCCAGGAGTGTGGTTTCAGAGCCCTTGCTATGCGTAGAGGTAAGCCCCACCAGATCCAACCGGTAGCGCTCCACCTCTCGCACCAGCTCAGGCTCCTTCCCCACCAACGTAGAGACGTTCCACGTCCCGAAAGTCAGCCTCTGCTGCCCCGAATTGGTCCGTCTGGAGCCTCCACTTTCACTGCCATCCACTTGGCAGCGCACCCGACCCCACTGGTTCCGACCGCGGGTGGTGGGCCCACGTGACAGAGAAGATGGTGTGTCCACGTAGCTTCTTCGGGCTGTGCCCGGCCGGGCTCCGTGGCAAGCCCGGCCACCAGGCGCTCGCTGACGAGCCCTACCTCCGGGCCTAGCTCCGGAGGAGGGCCCCGGGCTTCCTCCGGGCCGGGTAACGCATCCTCTTTTAGTGTAGTTCATGGGGGGTATCGTAACCCTGATGGGGGGGGAATTCGGGTACTACACCTTGCCCAAGGGTGACCCGGAACTATGTAAGGCAGGGGCGTTCAACTCCCTGAGGCTTAATACAAGCCCACATACCAGGGCAGGGGCGTTCACTGTAAATAATATATCAATATTAAATGTCAGTGTTTGTATGTAGATAACAATACATCAACAATAAATGTCAGTGTTTATCTGTAAATAACAATACATAAATAATATATGGCAGTGTTTATCTGTAAATAACGATACATAAATAATACATGTCAGTGTTTATCGGTAAATAACAATATATATATATATATATATATATATATATATATATATATATATATATATATATATATATATATATATATATATATATATATATATATATATATATATATATATATGTATATATATATATATATATATATATATATATATATATATATATATACATATATATATATATATATATATATATATATATATATATATATATATATATATATATATAACAAATGCTAGTGTCTATCTGTAAATAACAATACATAAATAATAGATGTCAGTGTTTATCTGTAAAAACAATATTTAAATAATAAATGTCAGTGTTCATCTGTAAAACATAATATAAAAATCAATATCAGTGTGTATCTGTAAATAACAACATACAAACAATTAATGTAAGTCTTTCTTTAAATAACAATACATCAATAATAAATGTCAGTGTTTTTCTGTAAATAAAAATATATAAATAATACATGTAAGTGTTTCTGTAAATAATAAATCAACAATAAATGTCAGTGTTTGTCTGTAAATAACGACACATAAATAATAAATGTCAGTGTTCACCTGTAAATAACAATATATAATAATACATGTCAGTGTTTATCTGTAGATTACATATAAATAATACATGGCAGTGTTTATCTGTAAATAGCAATGAATAAATAATACATGTCAGTGTTAATATTTGAGTGGGCCCCGGGCCCCTGTGTAGTGGAAAAGTCCCTGCAACATGGTCCATTTGGTCTCAATTGTGTAGGCTTCATTGTAACTCTCTCTCTCTCTCTCTCTCTCTCTCTCTCTCTCTCTCACATGACGCGGGTACAGTCCAGCCATGCGAACAAAAGCTTCGGCCGACAAAAAAATGCCCCACAATGCATTGCAGGACCACGTGTCCAACAGTTGTTACAGCTGCCAAGTGAAGAATGTGCTCAAAGTTTAAAGACACACTGGCTTTGTTTTCACAGATGCCGCCTTTTTTTCTCCACTCTTTTGGAGCGCACTTCAAAGGGCAAAGTGGGCGGAGCTTGGCTCATCTCGCCCACAAGTTGGCTTTTTTATGGGAATCCCTCAAAACTCAATTGAGACCTTCTTTATTTTTTTATTTTGGTCCCGCCGATAAATTGTGTGCAAATTCTTTCTGAGCATCTCCGACACCGTCTCCGATGTGTCTGTGCAAACACGGGCGAGCAGCCGCGGTGTATTTAAAAAAAAACACCGGCGCCAAGCGAGAGGTTTGATTCCGGGGCAAAAATGTGCAGAAACACGGAGAAGGTGTTGACACAAAGTCAGGCAGGCCGCTATAAAATGCAAAAAGTGGCAGTCCAGGCCTGCACGATTAATGGCGTTTCAGTCCTGAGACTTTGTTTAAGAATAGTAGCGCCTCCAAGCTACCATTTAGTCCACTAAAAGTTGGTTCCTGGAACTACGTGATCCTGTACAAGTGTGTGGTTTCTGTTTCCACCGCATTTCACATTTCAGGTATCAGATTTGATCCATGAACAAAACCCAACGTGGTGTTGTCACGTTGTGTAAATGGTAAACAAAAAGAGAATACAATGATTTGTGAATCCTTTTCAACTTATATTCAATTGAATAGACTGCAAACACAAGATATTTAACGTCCGAACTGGTAAATTTTGTTGTTTTTTTGCAAATGTTAGCTCATTTGGAACTTCAGAAAACCACTGTCAGTAGCTACAGTCGGTTGCTACATCTGTAAGCGCAAGTTAAAAACTCTACTATGCAAAGCCACAGCCATTTATCAACAACACCCGGTAAAATAAAGCTAACATAGACCCAAGCTGATGTCTGTGTCTCCTCTACTTAACAGCCATAAAAAGAGATTACAACCCTCCCAAATATATCACACTATGTATATATATATATATATATATATATATATATATATATATATATATATATATATATATATATATATATATATATATATATATATATATATATATATATATATATATATATATATATATATATATATATAAATAATACATGTCAGTGTTTATCTGTAAATAACAAAATATCAATAATAAATGTGAGTGTTTATCTGTAAATAACAATATATAAATAATACAAGTCGGACATTTATCATTTATAGATTGTTACTTACAGGTAAAAAAAAAATGACATTTATCATTTATATATAGTTATTTACAGATAAACAGAGACATGTATTATATATACATTGTTATTCACAGATAAACCCTGACCTGTATTTATATATTGTTATTCACAGATAAACACTAACATTTGTTATTGTTATATTGCTATTTGCAGATAAACACTGACATTTATTATTGATATGTTATTTATAAATAAACACTGACATGTATTATTGATATATTGTTATTCACAGATAAACACTGACATTTATTATTGTTGTATTGTTATTTACAGGTAAACACTGACATTTATTATTTATATATTGTTATTTGCAGATAAACACTGACATTTATTATTGATATATTATTTACAGATGAACACTGACATTTATTATTGATATATTGTTATTTACAGATAAACATTGACATGTATTATTTATATATTGTTTTTTACAGATACATACATACATTATATTACAAAAGCCAAAAGCCGTTGTCACGTTGTGTAAATGGTAAACAAAAAGAGAATACAATGATTTGCGAATCCTTTTCAACTTATATTCAATTGAATAGACTGCAAACACAAGATATTTTAACGTCCAAACTGGTAAATGTTGTTATTTTTTGCAAATATTAGCTCATTTGGAACTTCAGAAAACCACTGTCAGTAGCTACAGTCGGTTGCTACATCCGTAAGCGCAAGTTAAAAACTCTACTATGCAAAGCCACAGCCATTTATCAACAACACCCGGAAAAATAAAGCTAACGTAGACCCAAGCTGATGTCTGTGTCTCCTCTACTTAACAGCCATAAAAAGAGATTACAACCCTCCCAAATATATCACACTATGTATATATATATATATATATATATATATATATATATATATATATATATATATATATATATATATATATATATATATATATATATATATATATATATATATATATATATATATATATAAATAATACATGTCAGTGTTTATCTGTAAATAACAAAATATCAATAATAAATGTGAGTGTTTATCTGTAAATAACAATATATAAATAATACAAGTCGGACATTTATCATTTATAGATTGTTACTTACAGGTAAAAAAATGACATTTATCATTTATATATAGTTATTTACAGATAAACAGAGACATGTATTATATATACATTGTTATTCACAGATAAACCCTGACCTGTATTTATATATTGTTATTATTATTGTAAATTAGTTTGCTCATTGATGATTTGTTTGTTATATTTATATGGTAATTATTATTCTGTGACTGTAAATTGTTTGCTTGTTTTTTTATTGATGCTTTTATTTTTTTCTGTATTGTGTAGTTATAATTATATGCTTTTACTTGTAATTGTATTGAATTGTGGACCCCAGGAAGACTAGTGGGTTGTTGAGGCAACCAGCTAATGGGGATCCTTAATAAAAATTAAAAAAAAAAAAAAAAAAAAAAAAAAAATATATATATATATATATATATACTTAACAGCCATAAAAAGAGATTACAACCCTCCCAAATATATTACACTATGTGTATATATATATATATATATATATATATATATATATATATATATATATATATATATATATATATATATATATATATATATATATATATATATATATATATATATATATATATATAATACATGTCAGTGTTTATCTGTAAAGAACAAAATATCGATAATAAATGTGAGTGTTTATCTGTAAATAACAATATATAAATAATACAAGTCAGACATTTATAATTTATAGATTGTTACTTACAGGTAAAAAATTACATTTATTATTTATATATAGTTATTTACAGATAAACAGAGACATGTATTATATATACATTGTTATTCACAGATAAACCCTGACATGTATTTATATATTGTTACTCACAGATAAACACTAACATTTGTTATTGTTATTTGCAGATAAACACTGACATTTATTATTGATATGTTATTTATAGATAAACACTGACATGTATTATTGATATATTGTTATTCACAGATAAACACTGACATTTATTATTGTTATATTGTTATTTACAGGTAAACACTGACATTTATTATTTATATATTATTATTTGCAGATAAACACTGACATTTATTATTGATGTATTATTTACAGATAAACACTGACATTTATTATTGATATATTGTTATTTACAGATAAACATTGACATTTATTATTTACATATTGTTTTTTACAGATACATACATACATACATTATATTACAAAAGCCAAAAGCCGTTGTCACGTTGTGTAAATGGTAAACAAAAAGAGAATACAATGATTTGTGAATCCTTTTCAACTTATATTCAATTGAATAGACTGCAAACACAAGATATTTAACGTCCGAACTGGTAAATTTTGTTGTTTTTTTGCAAATGTTAGCTCATTTGGAACTTCAGAAAAGCACTGTCAGTAGCTACAGTCGGTCGCTACATCTGTAAGCGCAAGTTAAAAACTCTACTATGCAAAGCCACAGCCATTTATCAACAACACCCGGAAAAATAAAGCTAAAGGAGACCCAAGCTGATGTCTGTGTCCCCTCTACTTAACAGCCATAAAAAAAAGATTACAACTAGGGATGATGTTTGATAAGAAATTATCGAGTTCGAGCCCATTATCGAATCCTCTTATCGAACCGATTCCTTATTGATTCTCTTATCGAATCCAGATAGGTTGTTGTATATGGGAAAAAAAACACAATATTTGCTTTAACAAAAGATCACTTTTATTTTATAGGAAAAAAATAAAATAAAATAATTAAATAAATATTGACTGTTAACCCCCTGAAAAAAAAAAAAAAAAAATATTGACTGTTGTTACCCAAAGTATATTAAGTGGGATTTTTCAGAAAAACAAATATATACAGTAACACAAAAACAACCTGTCTCTGTGATCACTATAGGTGTATAAATAATAATATAGTGTTAAATAAAATCAGTCCATTGGGCACAAAACTGAAAATAATACAGCTCTCCAAAAAGTGCACTTCTGCTGCTATTGGAACATACTAACTACACACACAGTCAGACAGCTAACAAACAATCCAAGACGTCTAATAAAGTTCGAAAGAAAATGAATCCATTTAGGCTTTTTATTGTTGTTGATCTTGCTTTGTCTTTTCCTGTCTTTACTTTTGTCTTGCACTGGACTGTTATTTTTATTATTTTTTTTAAACTGAAATACACACAATGACAAATGTATAAGCTATGTGATTCAATTAACATACTGAAATGTAATACACAATATGTAAATATTAGCGTCACACAAATATGCAGTACTATCATCAAACAAATACTTCTGAGTGTTGAAACTATTTCGATGGTGAAAATACACGACTGGCAGCCATTTTAAGTCCTCAAAACATCCATTGAAACAGTGCACAAAAATAAACATGTTAATATCAAATGTAACCACTTTCCACCTTAATATTGAGTTACATAAACGAGTTAAACAGTTTACTCACAGACTTATCTTTTCCAAGGCTTGTAGGAGCTAACACAACTTGTCTACTTCTCAATTGTCTCATGAACTGAACTGACGTCGCCAACCCGGAAGTGCCCAAACTAATGACGCGTAGTATTTTCATATCGCCACAAGGTGTCAGTAAGAGTCTACAATCAACATTGTCGTCCCACAGGGCATTTCCTGTGGGAAGGGATTCGTTCCCAGGGATTCGAATAAAGAACCGACTCTATTTCTTTACTATAGTGGCCTCGATAACGGGGACCGGTTTTCAAAAAGGGATTCGACTCCATGGAGTCGGTTCTTTTCTTATTGAACAACCGGGAGAACCGGTTTCGAACATCATCCCTAATTACGACCCTCCCAAATATATTACAATATATATATTTATTCATAGATTATATTACAAAATGATAAATAACTGATAAATGGCTTTGGCTTTGCATAGTAGAGTTTTAACTAGCACTTACGGATGTAGCGACCAACTGTAGTTACTGACAGTGGGTTTCTGAAGTGTTCCTTAGCCCATGTGGTGATATCCTTTACACACCGATGTCGCTTTTTGACGCAGTACCGCCTGAGGGATCCAAGGTCCGTAATATCATGGCTTACGTGCAGTGATTTCTCCAGATTCTCTGAACCTTTTGATGATATTACGGAGCGTAGATGGTGAAATCTCTAAATTCCTTGCAATAGCCTGGTTGAGAAATGTTGTTGTTCAACAATTTGCTCAGGCATTTGTTGACAAAGTGACAAGTGGTGTACAGTGAATGTGTGTGTTTATGTACAGTATAAGTATATGTATGTTTGTACAGTGAATGTGTGTATATATGTACAGTATACGTATATGTATGTTTGTACAGTGAATGTGTGTATATATGTACAGTATAAGTATATGTATGTTTGTACAGTGAATGTGTGTATATATGTACAGTATAAGTATATGTATGTTTGTACAGTGAATGTATGTATATGTACAGTATAAGTATATGTATGTTTTTACAGTGAATATGCATGTTTATGTACCGTATAAGTATATGAATGTTTGTACAGTGAATGTGTGTATATGTACAGTATAAGTATATGTATGTTTGTACAGTGAATGTGTGTATATATGTACAGTATAAGTATATGTATGTTTGTACAGTGAATGTGTGTATATGTGTACAGTATAAGTATATGTATGTTTGTACAGTGAATGTGTGTATATATGTACAGTATAAGTATATGTATGTACAGTGAATGTGTGCATGTATGTACATTATATATATATACGTATGTACATTATATATATATATATATATATATATATATATATATATATATATATATATATATATATATATATATATATATATATATATATATATATATATATATATATATATATATATATATATATATATATATATATATATGTACAGTGAATGTGTGTGTGGATGCTGGACAGGACAAAAAAATAGTGCAATGTTACCGTGGCCAAACATAAATAAACTTGTTGAATAAAATCTTTGATTGTTTTTTTAATGAATACTTGCCTACTACACTACTGTATTTAAATTTTGGTACTTGGTAAAATAATAATAATAATAATAATAATATCTATCATACTTGACAATCAGAGAAACATATCAAACCAGGTAAAACGTGGATAGCATGAAAGAATACTTAGTAAAAAACACTCAACAATTTCTTCTTCTTTGCTTGGCTGTAATTCGCATTGATTCATATTTAAGATTGATTCATATTTAAGATTGATTCATATTTAAGATTGATTCCTTTTTAAATGCAGACTTCCTGGAGTGTTTGATGTAAAGAATACGATGAGCGTGATTGGTGGACACACACATATATATATATATATATATATATATATATATATATATATATATATATATATATATATATATATATATATATATATATATATATATATATATATATATATATATATATATATATATATATATATATATATATATATATACAGAGCATCCTGGGTGCTTGTTATGGAGTCCTGGCCCCTGGCGGAGGATTGATCCACTTGGCTGCAGCAGCGGGGAGGCGGGAGCACTGGAGGGTCTCAGCGGGGGTCCAAATCAATAAGGTTAATAGATGTGGGGGCCACGCTGTCAGAGGTGTGCCGTCTGGCATTTTCCGTGCCAATGAGGAAAATTCCCGATGACGAGGTGTCTCTTTTGGAGGCCGCATTAATGTCAGTCTGATTACCTGCAGACCCCCGTGTCACGTGGGGCCCCACACCCCCCCCCCCCCCCCCCCCAGGCCCTCAAGCAGAAGCAGCTTTCCAAGGAGACCCTTCAGACTCTTCATTGACAACAAATTGCCTGAGACCCTTTTTCCTCCTTTCTTTGCAGGCTGATTTCTCTAATGCCAACAGTTTCATAATCACTGGATGACTCATTTCCTCTCATTTGGCCTTTGCAGGAACTACACGCTTTTTCACAAAACACCTTCTACAACTACACGCTTTTTCACAAAACACCTTCTCTAACTACACGCTTTTTCACAAAAAACCTTCTCGAACTACACGCTTTTTCACAAAACACCTTCTACAACTACACGCTTTTTCACAAAAAACCTTCTCGAACTACACGCTTTTTCACAAAACACCTTCTACAACTACACGCTTTTTCACAAAACACCTTCTACAACTACACGCTTTTTCACAAAAAACCTTCTCGAACTACACGCTTTTTCACAAAACACCTTCTACAACTACACGCTTTTTCACAAAACACCTTCTACAACTACACGCTTTTTCACAAAAAACCTTCTCTAACTACATGCTTTTTCACAAAACACCTTCTACAACTACACGCTTTTTCACAAAAAACCTTCTCTAACTACACGCTTTTTCACAAAACACCTTCTACAACTACACGCTTTTTCACAAAAAACCTTCTCTAACTACACGCTTTTTCACAAAACACCTTCTACAACTACACGCTTTTTCACAAAAAACCTTCTCTAACTACACGCTTTTTCACAAAACACCTTCTACAACTACACGCTTTTTCACAAAAAACCTTCTACAACTACACGCTTTTTCACTAAAAACCTTCTCTAACTACACGCTTTTTCACTAAAAATCTTCTCTAACTACACGCTTTTACACAAAAAACCTTCTCTGACTACATGCTTTTTCACACTTCTCAAAATAAAAACCTTCTCAAACTACACGCTTTTTCACAAAAAACCTTCTACAACTACACGCTTTTTCACAAATCACCTTCTACAACTACACGCTTTTTTACAAAAAACCTCCCCTAATTACACGCTTTTTCACAAAAAACCTTCTACAACTACACGCTTTTTCACAAAACACCTTCTACAACTACACGCTTTTTTAACAAAACACCTTCTACAACTACACGCTTTTTCACAAAAAACTTTCTCTAATTACACGCTTTTTCACAAAACACCTTCTACAACTACACGCTTTTTCACGAAACACCTTCTACAACTACACGCTTTTTCACAAAAAACCTTCTACAACTACACGCTTTTACACAAAAAACCTTCTCGAACTACACGCTTTTTCACAAAACACCTTCTACAACTACACGCTTTTTCACAAAACACCTTCTACAACTACACGCTTTTTCACAAAAAACCTTCTCTAACTACACGCTTTTTCACAAAACACCTTCTACAACTACACGCTTTTTCACAAAAAACCTTCTACAACTACATGCTTTTTCACAAAAAACCTTCTCTAACTACACGCTTTTTCACAAAAAACCTTCTCAAACTACACACTTTTTCACAAAAAACCTTCTCTGACTACATGCTTTTTCTCAATAAACCTTCTCTGACTACACGCTTTTTCACACTCCTCAAAACAAAAACCTTCTCAAACTACACGCTTTTTTACAAAAAACCTTCTCTAACTACACGCTTTTTCACACTCCATAAGACAAAACCTTCTCCAACTACACGCTTATTCACAAAAAACCTCCTCTAATTACACGCTTTTTCACAAAAAACTTTCTCTAACTACACGCTTTTTCTCAATAAACCGTCTCTAACTACACGCTTTTTCAAAAAAACTTCTCTAACTACACGCTTTTTCACAAAAAACCTTCTCTGACTACACGCTTTTTCACAAAAAATCTTCTCTGACTACATGCTTTTTCACACTTCTCAAAATAAAAACCTTCTCGAACTACACACTTTTTAACAAAAAATCTTCTCTGACTACACGCTTTTTCACAAAAAACCTTCTCTGACTGCACGCTTTTTCACAAAAAAACTTCTCTGACTACATGCTTTTTCACACTCCTCAAAATAAAAATCTTCTCAAACTACACGCTTTTCCACAAAAAACCTTCTCTAACTACACGCTTTTTCACAAAATACCTTCTCGAACTACACGCTTTTTCACAAAAAACCTTCTCTAACCACACGCTTTTTCACAAAAAAACCTTCTCTAACTACACGCTTTTTCTCAATAAACCTTCTCTAACTACACGCTTTTTCACAAAAAACCTTCTCGAACTACACGCTTTTACACAAAAAACCTTCTCGAACTACACGCTTTTTCACAAAACACCTTCTACAACTACACGCTTTTTCACAAAACACCTTCTACAACTACACGCTTTTTCACAAAAAACCTTCTCTAACTACACGCTTTTTCACAAAACACCTTCTACAACTACACGCTTTTTCACGAAACACCTTCTACAACTACACGCTTTTTCACAAAAAACCTTCTACAACTACACGCTTTTACACAAAAAACCTTCTCGAACTACACGCTTTTTCACAAAACACCTTCTACAACTACACGCTTTTTCACAAAACACCTTCTACAACTACACGCTTTTTCACAAAAAACCTTCTCTAACTACACGCTTTTTCACAAAACACCTTCTACAACTACACGCTTTTTCACAAAAAACCTTCTACAACTACATGCTTTTTCACAAAAAACCTTCTCTAACTACACGCTTTTTCACAAAAAACCTTCTCAAACTACACACTTTTTCACAAAAAACCTTCTCTGACTACATGCTTTTTCTCAATAAACCTTCTCTGACTACACGCTTTTTCACACTCCTCAAAACAAAAACCTTCTCAAACTACACGCTTTTTTACAAAAAACCTTCTCTAACTACACGCTTTTTCACACTCCATAAGACAAAACCTTCTCCAACTACACGCTTATTCACAAAAAACCTCCTCTAATTACACGCTTTTTCACAAAAAACTTTCTCTAACTACACGCTTTTTCTCAATAAACCGTCTCTAACTACACGCTTTTTCAAAAAAACTTCTCTAACTACACGCTTTTTCACAAAAAACCTTCTCTGACTACACGCTTTTTCACAAAAAATCTTCTCTGACTACATGCTTTTTCACACTTCTCAAAATAAAAACCTTCTCGAACTACACACTTTTTAACAAAAAATCTTCTCTGACTACACGCTTTTTCACAAAAAACCTTCTCTGACTGCACGCTTTTTCACAAAAAAACTTCTCTGACTACATGCTTTTTCACACTCCTCAAAATAAAAATCTTCTCAAACTACACGCTTTTCCACAAAAAACCTTCTCTAACTACACGCTTTTTCACAAAATACCTTCTCGAACTACACGCTTTTTCACAAAAAACCTTCTCTAACCACACGCTTTTTCACAAAAAAACCTTCTCTAACTACACGCTTTTTCTCAATAAACCTTCTCTAACTACACGCTTTTTCACAAAAAACCTTCTCGAACTACACGCTTTTACACAAAAAACCTTCTCGAACTACACGCTTTTTCACAAAACACCTTCTACAACTACACGCTTTTTCACAAAACACCTTCTACAACTACACGCTTTTTCACAAAAAACCTTCTCGAACTACACGCTATTTCACACTCCTCAAGACAAAAACCTTCTCTAAGTACACACTTATTCACAAAAAACTTCTCGAACTACACGCTTTTTCACAAAAAAACATCTACAACTACACGCTTTTTCACAAAAAACCTTCTACAACTACACGCTTTTTCACAAAAAACCTTCTACAACTACACGCTTTTTCACAAAAAACCTTCTCTAACTACACGCTTTTTCTCAATAAACCTTCTCTAACCACACGCTTTTTCACAAAAAAACCTTCTCTGACTATACGCTTTTTCACAAAAAACCTTCTCTAACTACACGATTTTTCTCAATAAACCTTCTCTAACTACACGCTTTTTCACAAAAAACCTTCTCGAACTACACGCTTTTTCACAAAAAACCTTTTCGAACGACACGCTTTTTCACAAAAAACCTTCTCTAACTACACGCTTTTTCACAAAAAACCTTCTCGGACTACACGCTATTTCACACTCCTCAAGACAAAAACCTTCTCTAAGTACACACTTTTTCACAAAAAACTTCTCGAACTACACACTATTTCACACTCCTCAAGACAAAAACCTTTTCTAACTACATGCTTTTTCACATTCCTTAAGACAAAAACCTTCTCTAACTACACGCTTTTTTACAAAAAAGTTTCTCTAACAACGCGCTTTTTCACAAAAAACCTTCTCTAACTACATGCGTTTTCACACTCCTCAAAACAAAAGCCTTCTCTAACTACACGCTTTTTCACAAAAAACCTTCTCTAACTACACGCTTTTTCTCAATAAACCTTCTCTAACTACACGCTTTTTCACAAAAAACCTTCTCTAACTACACGCTTTTTCACAAAAAACCTTCTCTAACTACTCGCTTTTTCACAAAAAACCTTCTCTGACTACACACTTTTTCTCAATAAACCTTCTCTAACTACACGCATTTTCACAAAAAACCTTCTCGAACTACACGCTATTTCACACTCCTCAAGACAAAAACCTTCTCTAAGTACACACTTTTTCACAAAAAACTTCTCGAACTACACGCTATTTCACACTCCTCAAGACAAAAACCTTTTCTAACTACATGCTTTTTCACATTCCTCAAGACAAAAACCTTCTCTAACTACACGCTTTTTCATAAAAAACCTTCTCTAACTACGCGCTTTTTCACAAAAAACCTTCTCTAACTACACGCATTTTCACACTCCTCAAAACAAAAACCTTCTCTAACTACACGCTTTTTCACAAAAAACCTTCTCTGACTACACGCTTTTTCACACTCCTCAAGACAAAAAAATTCTTGAACTACACGCTTTTTCACAAAAAACCTTCTCTAACTACACGCTTTTTCACAAAAAACCTTCTCGAACTACATGCTATTTCACACTCCTCAAGACAAAAAACTTTTCTAACTACACGCTTTTCCACACTCCTCAAGACAAAAACATTCTTGATTTACACGCTTTTTCACAAAAAACCTTCTCTAACTACACGCTTTTTCACAAAAAACCTTCTCTGACTACACGCTTTTTCACACTCCTCAAAACAAATACCTTCTCTAACTACACGCTTTTTCACAAAAAACCTTCTCAAC
>NC_084745.1:190521-230521 GCF_033978785.1 Entelurus aequoreus | reverse complement strand
CCGACGACTGAAAATGCAAATGAGGCTCTCGCTGAGGTTTTCCCCGAATGATGTCTTGAAAGGTTGTCCAACACCTGCAATTAGTGGTGCACCTGCAAAGGCCCAAATTAAAGTGTGTGACCAGGACTCATGCTGACTCCCCACCCAGCCCCCCAAAAACAACACAACCCAAGTCCATCCATCCATTTTCTACCGCTTGTCCCTTTTGGGGTGGCGGGGGGTGCTGGAGCCTATCTCAGCTGCATTTGCAAGAAAAGTGTGTGTCCTGGCTTCCCCTCCCCCTTACAAAAGGAGCCTTTGCATAGAGGAGGAGTGTGTGTGTGTGTGTGTGTGTGTGTGTGTGTGTGTGTGTGTGTGTGTGTGTGTGTGTGTGTGTGTGTGTGTGTGTGTGTGTGTGTGTGTGTTTGTTCTTGTATTTCTACCCTTCTTGAGACATCAACAGGGAAAAGTATCTTCCATATGAGGAGGTGTGAACAAGTGAGGGCATAAATCATGGTCTTAATACGGAAAATCTAATAGAGAATGTCTCATTTTGGTGGTGAAATCCATCAAAATGAGGGTGGTCCCAAAAAGGAGGGATTTGTCAAATTGACCGTGTGTCGCTTTTAAAAGTGCTCCCCCTCTGGTCAACATATGAAATAACAAGTGTGTGTAAGGAATTAAAATGCGCCCCTTTTGGCCAAAATTAATAAATGAAATAAAATAAATATGTATATAGAGACATACTGTAATAGCTTGAAGTAAATAATGAAGATTAAAAACCAATTACAAACAAAAAATAATAATTAACAAAAAGCAGTCTTTTTCTCACAATATGTCGACCTTTTTCTCTTAAAATTGGGAACAATTTCTTTATGTTTCTGTAATGTTGAAATATTTTCTCATAAAATTATTACTTTTTTTATATAAAATTATTACTTTTTTTTATGTAAAATTATACATTTTTAATGCAAAATGGCAACATTTGTCATATACAATTCGGACTTTTATCACAATATTGCCAATTTTTATTGTTGTTCTTGTAAAACAGTGAAATTTTTTTTGGAGTAAAACGATGACTTTTGTCATCATTTTGCCGAGCAAAATTCCGATTATTATTATAATATTGCCAACATTTTAACGTTTTCATATACAATTGTGACTTTCGTCGAGTAAAATCACGACTCTTTTCATAAAATTGCCAAAACTTTAAGCTTTTTCTTGCAAAATTGCGACTGTTGTTGAGTAAAATTCCAACTTTTATCATAATGTTACACAAATGTTCAATTTTTCTCGTACAATTTTGACTCGCGCTGAGTAAAATGACAACTTTTATTATAATACTGCATAAATTCTACGTTTTTCCTGTGAAACTGTGACCTTTTTCTTGTGAAATTCCAACTCATTTATTTATATATCTAGAAAGGGTGGTCTTAAAAAGGTAGGCATTCTTCTCAGGTCTCAAGAAGGTAAAAATATAAGAATGTGTGTGTGTGTGTGTGTGTTCTTGTATTTCTACCCTTCTTGAGACATCAACAGGGAAAAGTATCTTCCATATGAGGAGGTGTGAACAAGTGAGGACATAAATCATGGTCCTAATACGGAAAATCTAATAGAGAATGTCTCATTTGCACCCCTGGTGGTGACATCTATCAAAATGAGGGTGGTCCCAAAAAGGAGGGATTTGTCAAATTGACCGTGTGTCGCTTTTAAAAGTGCTCCCCCTCTGGTCAACATATGAAATAACAAGTGTGTGCAAGGAATTGAAATGCGCCCCTTTTGGCCAAAATTAATAAATGAAATAAAATAAATATGTATATAGAGACATACTGTAATAGCTTGAAGTAAATAATGAAGATTAAAAACCAATTACAAACAAAAAATAATAATTAACAAAAAGCAGTCTTTTTCTCACAATATGTCGACTTTTTTCTCTTAAAATTGGGAACAATTTCTTTATGTTTCTGTAATGTTGAAATATTTTCTCATAAAATTATTACTTTTTTTATATAAAATTATTACTTTTTTTTATGTAAAATTATACATTTTTAATGCAAAATGGCAACATTTGTCATATAAAAATTCGGACTTTTATCACAATATTGCCAATTTTTATTGTTGTTCTTGTAAAACAGTGAAATTTTTTTTGGAGTAAACCGATGACTTTTGTCATCATTTTGCAAAACAAAATTCCGATTATTATTATAATATTGCCAACAATTTAACATGTTCTTATACAATTGCAACTTTTGTCGGGTAAAATCACGACTCCTTTCATCAAATTGCCAAAACGTTAAGCTTTTTCTTGCAAAATTGCGACTGTTGTTGAGTAAAATTCCAACTTTTATCATAATGTTACACAGATGTTCAATTTTTCTCGTACAATTTTGACTCGCGCTGAGTAAAATGACAACTTTTATTATAATACTGCATAAATTCTACGTTTTTCCTGTGAAATTGTGACCTTTTTCTTGTGAAATTCCAACTCATTTATTTATATATCTAGAAAGGGTGGTCTTAAAAAGGTAGGCATTCTTCTCAGGTCTCAAGAAGGTAAAAATATAAGAATGTGTGTGTGTGTGTGTGTGTTCTTGTATTTCCACCCTTCTTGAGACATCAACAGGGAAAAGTAGCTTCCATATGAGGAGGTGTGAACAAGTGAGGACATAAATCATGGTCCTAATAGGGAAAATCTAATAGAGAATGTCTCATTTGCACCCCTGGTGGTGACATCTATCAAAATGAGGGTGGTCCCAAAAAGGAGGGATTTTTCAAATTGACTGTGTGCTCCCCCTCTGGTCAACATATGAAATAACAAGTGTGTGTAAGGAATTGAATTGCGCCCCTTTTGGCCAAATTTAATAAATGAAATAAAATAAATATGTATATAGAGACATACTGTAATAGCTTGAAGTAAATAATGAAGATTAAAAACCAATTACAAACAAAAAATAATAATTAACAAAAAGCAGTCTTTTTCTCACAATATGTCGACCTTTTTCTCTTAAAATTGGGAACAATTTCTTTATGTTTCTGTAATGTTGAAATATTTTCTCATAAAATTATTACTTTTTTTATATGAAATTATTACTTTTTTTTAATGTAAAATTATACATTTTTAATGCAAAATGGCAACATTTGTCATATAAAAATTCGGACTTTTATCACAATATTGCCAATTTTTATTGTTGTTCTTGTAAAACAGTGAAATTTTTTTTGGAGTAAAACGATGACTTTTGTCATCATTTTGCAAAACAAAATTCCGATTATTATTATAATATTGCCAACAATTTAACATGTTCTTATACAATTGCAACTTTTGTCGGGTAAAATCACGACTCCTTTCATCAAATTGCCGAAACATTAAGCTTTTTCTTGCAAAATTGCGACTGTTGTTGAGTAAAATTCCAACTTTTATCATAATGTTACACAGATGTTTAATTTTTCTCGTACAATTTTGACTCGCCCTGAGTAAAATGACGACTTTTATTATAATACTGCATAAATTCTACGTTTTTCTTGTGAAATTGTGACCTTTTTCTTGTGAAATTCCAACTAATTTATTTATAAAAAGGTAGGCATTTTTCTCAGGTCTCAAGAAGGTAAAAATATAAGAATGTGTGTGTGTGTGTGTTCTTGTATTTCCACCCTTCTTGAGACATCAACAGGGAAAAGTAGCTTCCATATGAGGAGGTGTGAACAAGTGAGGACATAAATCATGGTCCTAATACGGAAAATCTAATAGAGAATGTCTCATTTGCACCCCTGGTGGTGACATCTATCAAAATGAGGGTGGTCCCAAAAAGGAGGGATTTTTCAAATTGACTGTGTGCTCCCCCTCTGGTCAACATATGAAATAACAAGTGTGTGTAAGGAATTGAAATGTGCCCCTTTTGGCCAAAATTAATAAATAAAATATAATAAATATGTATATAGAGACATACTGTAATAGCTTGAAGTAAATAATGAAGATTAAAAACCAATTACAAACAAAAAATAATAATTAACAAAAAGCAGTCTTTTTCTCACAATATGTCGACTTTTTTCTCTTAAAATTGGGAACAATTTCTTTATGTTTCTGTAATGTTGCAATATTTTCTCATAAAATTATTACTTTTTTTATATAAAATTATTACTTTTTTTTTGGGTAAAATTATTACTTTTTAATGCAAAATGTCAACATTTGTCATATACAATTCGGACTTTTATCACGATATTGCCAATTTTTGTTGTTGTTCTTGTAAAACAGTGACATTTTTATTTGGAGTAAAACGATGACTTTTGTCATCATTTTGCCGAGTAAAATTCCAACTACTTTTATAATATTGCCAAAATTGTAAAGTTTTCTGGCAAAAATTTAGACTTTTGTCGAGTAAAATTGCGACTCTTTTCGCAAAATTGCCAAAATTCTAAGCTTTTCTCGTAAAATTGTGACTGTTGTTGAGTAAAATTCCAACTTTTATCATAATATTGCACACATGTTCGATTTTTCTCGTAAAATTTTGACTCGCGCTGAGTAAAATGACGACTTTTATTATAATACTGCCTCAATTCTACATTTTTCTTGTGAAATTGTGACCTTTTTCTTGTGAAATTCCAACTCATTTTTCACAACAAGCTTTTTTTATATTTGCATAGTATGTATATATTATTAATGTTGTAAATACACATATTTTATATATCTAGAAAGGGTGGTCCTAAAGAGGTAAGCATTTTTTTCAGGTCTCAAGAAGGCAAAAAATACAAGAACGTGTGTGTGTGTGTGTGTGTGTGTGCGTGTGTGCGTGTGTGTGTGTGTGGACACCATGCCGTGTGGACCCCCATGGAAATGAGTATTGTTGTGTGGAGGCCCTCCCCCCTCTAATAAATTGAGCAGGATTAGAGAGAAGAATGTAATAAAGGAGAGTCATTTCTTCACCACAGACATTTTTTTTTTTCCACGGGGGAGGGGTGTCGGACTTAAAGGATAATCAGCGGTGGCTTTACTTCCCTAACATGCTTTACAGTCTGACTTTGAACTCTGCTGCCTTTTAGGGCGTGCAACGTGAGGGGGGGGAGGGGGGGGGGATGTTAGGAGATTATGAGCATTAATGCAAACACTTTGAAGTGAGCGAGGAAGATTTGTTTGAAATTAGCAAAAGGTTCATTTTGGAGACACGTCACCGCGCTCCCATTGGTGGGCGGCAGCAGGTGACACGCCCACACACTTCCTGCAGAAGAAGAAGAAGAAGAGGAAGAAGAAGAAGAAGAGGAAAAGGAAAAGGAAGAGGAAGAGGAAGAGGAAGAGGAAGAGGAAGAAGAAGAAGAAGAAGAAGAAGAAGACAAAGAAGAGGAAGGGGAAGTGAAAGAGGACGAAGAAGAAGAAGAAGAAAAAGAAAAAGAAAAAGAAGAAGAACAAGAAGAAGTGAAAGAGGAAGAACAAGAAGAAGTGAAAGAGGAAGAAGAAGAAGAAGAAAAAGAAGAAGAAGAAGAACAAGAAGAAGAAGAAGAAGAAGAACAAGAAGAAGAAGAAGAAGAAGAGGAAAAGGAAAATGAAGAGGAAGAGGACAAAGAAGAAGAAGAAGAAGCAGAAGAAGAAGAACAAGAACAAGAACAAGAAGAAGAAGAAGACAAAGAAGAGGAAGAAGAAGTGAAAGAGGAGGAAGAAGAAGAAGAAGTGAAAGAGGACGAAGAAGAAGAAGAAGAAAAAGAAAAAGAAAAAGAAGAAGAAGAAGAACAAGAGGAAGTGAAAGAGGAAGAAGAAGAAAAAGAAGAAGAAGAAGAAGAAGAAGAAGAAGAAGAAGAAAAAAATGAAGAAGAAGAAGAAGAAGAAGAAGAAGAAGAAGAAGAAGAAGAAGAAGAAGAAGAAGAAGAAGAAGAAGAAGAAGAAGAAGAAGAAGAAGAAGAAGAAGAAGAAGAGGAAAAGGAAAAGGAAGAGGAAGAGGAAGAGAAAGAGTACGCACACACACATCACCTACACACAGGTGACACACACACACATCACCTACACACAGGTGACACACACACACATCACCTACACACAGGTGACACACATCACCTACACACAGGTGACACACACACACATCACCTACACACAGGTGACACACACACACATCACCTACACACAGGTGACACACACACACATCACCTACACACAGGTGACACACACACACACCACCTACACACAGGTGACACACACACACATCACCTACACACAGGTGACACACACACACACACACATCACCTACACACAGGTGACACACACACGCACACACATCACCTACACACAGGTGACACACACACACATCACCTACACACAGGTGACACACACACACACATCACCTACACACAGGTGACACACACACACACACACATCACCTACACACAGGTGACACACACACACACACACACATCACCTACACACAGGTGACACACACACACATCACCTACACACAGGTGACAGACACACACATCACCTACACACAGGTGACACACACACACACACATCACCTACACACAGGTGACACACATACATTACCTACACACATGTGACACACACACACACATCACCTACACACAGGTGACACACACACACATCACCTACACACAGGTGACACACATCACCTACACACAGGTGACACACACACACATCACCTACACACAGGTGACACACACACACATCACCTACACACAGGTGACACACACACACATCACCTACACACAGGTGACACACACACATCACCTACACACACGTGACACACACACACACATCACCTACACACAGGTGACACACACACACATCACCTACACACAGGTGACACACACACACATCACCTACACACAGGTGACACACACACACATCACCTACACACAGGTGACACACACACATCACCTACACACAGGTGACACACACACATCACCTACACACACGTGACACACACACACATCACCTACACACAGGTGACAAACACACACATCACCTACACCCAGGTGACACACACACACATCACCTACACAGGTGACACACACACACATCACCTACACACAGGTGACACACACACACATCACCTACACACAGGTGACACACACACACACATCACCTACACACAGGTGACACACACACACACACATCACCTACACACAGGTGACACACACACACATCACCTACACACAGGTGACACACACATCACCTACACACACGACACACACACACACACACACACACACACACACACACACACACATCACCTACACACAGGTGACACACACACAGAGGTCATCACCTGTACACACTAACAAAAGGAGTGACACACACATCACCTACACACGGGTGACACACACACACATCACCTACACACACTAACAAGAAGAGTGATGACAAAGACAACCAGGAGGAGGAGGAGGAGGAAGAGGAGGAAGAGGAGGAGGAAGAGGAGGAGGGAAGATGTTTGTGAAGACAAATCCTTCCTTGTTTCCTTGTTTCCTTGTTTCCTTGCAGCTCTACCACGTGTTGTTTGACACCCTCCAAACCTTTAGTGTGTAAAGATTCGGTGTAATAAAAATAAAATGTGTTAAAATTGTGTAAAAAAAGTGTGTGTGTAAAAATGCAGTGTAAAAAAATTCAGTGTGTAAAGATTCAGTGTAAAAAAAAATAGGTGTGAAAATTCAGTTTAAAAGAAATTCAGTTGTAAAGAATCAGTGTAAAAATTCAGTGTAAAATACATTCAGTGTGTAAAAATTCAGTGTAAAATAAAGTCAGTGTAAAATAAATTCAGTGTGTAAAAGTTCAGTGTAACACAAACTACGTGTGTGAAAATTCGGTGTAAAAAAATTCAGTGTGTAGGGATTCAGCGAGAAAAAAAATTCAGTGTGTAAAAATTCAGTGTAAAAAAAATTCAGTGGAATAAAAATTAGGTGTGTGAAAATTCAGTGTAAAAAAATTCAATATTAAAAAATTTAGTGTGTAAAAATTCAGTGTAATAAAAATTAGCTGCGTGAAAATTCAGTGTAAAAAAATTCAGTGTGAAAATTTAGTGAAAAAAATTCAGTGTGTGAAAAATCAGTGTAATGAAAATTCAGTGTGTGAAAATTCAGTGTAAAAAAAATTCAATGTGTAAAGTTTCAGTGTAAAAATAATTCAGTGTGTGAGAATTCAGTGTGTAAAAATTCAGTGTGTGAAAATTCAATGTGAGAAAGTACAGTGTAAAATTATTTCAGTGTAAAAATTCAGTGTAAAACAAATTCAGTGTGTGAAAATGCAGTGTAAAAACAACTCAGTGTGTGAAAATTCAATGTGAGAAAATTCCGTGTAAAAATAATTCAGTGTGTGAAAATTCAGTGTAAAAAAAATTCAATATGTAAAGTTTCAGTGTAAAAAAAATTCAGTGTGTGAGAACTCAGTGTGTAAAAATTCAGTGTAAAAAAATTCAGAGTAAGAAAAATTAGGCGTGTGAAAATGTTGTGTAAAAAAATTAATTGTGTAAAAATTCAGTGTAAAAAAATGCTGTGTGTAAAAATTCAGTGTGTGAAAATTCAGTGTAATAAAAATTCAGTGTGTGAAAATTCAGTGTAAAATACATTCAGTGTGTAAAAATTCAATGTAAAATAAAGTCAGTGTAAAATAAATTCAGTGTGTAAAAGTTCAGTGTAACACAAACTACGTGTGTGAAAATTCGGTGTAAAAAAATTCAGTGTGTAGGGATTCAGCGAGAAAAAAAATTCAGTGTGTAAAAATTCAGTGTAAAAAAAATTCAGTGGAATAAAAATTAGGTGTGTGAAAATTCAGTGTAAAAAAATTAAATATTAAAAAATTTAGTGTGTAAAAATTCAGTGTAAAAAAAATCGGTGTGTGAAAATTCAGTGGAAAAAAAAATTCAGTGTGTAAAAATTCAGTGTAATAAAAATTAGCTGTGTGAAAATTCAGTGTAAAAAAATTCAGTGTGAAAATTTAGTGGAAAAAAAATTCAGTGTGTGAAAATTCAGTGTAAAAAAATTCAGTGTGTGAAAAATCAGTGTAATAAAAATTCAGTGTGTGAAAATTCAGTGTAAAAAAAAATTCAATGTGTAAAGTTTCAGTGTAAAAAATAATTCAGTGTGTGAGAATTCAGTGTGTAAAAATTCAGTGTGTGAAAATTCAATGTGAGAAAGTACAGTGTAAAATTATTTCAGTGTAAAAATTCAGTGTAAAACAAATTCAGTGTGTGAAAATGCAGTGTAAAAACAACTCAGTGTGTGAAAATTTAATGTGAGAAAATTCCGTGAAAAAATAATTCAGTGTGAAAATTCAGTGTAAAAAAAATTCAATGTGTAAAGTTTCAGTGTAAAAAAAATTCAGTGTGTGAGAACTCAGTGTGTAAAAATTCAGTGTAAAAAAATTAAGTGTAAGAAAAATTAGGCGTGTGAAAATGTTGTGTACAAAAATTAATTGTGTAAAAGTTCAGTGTAAAAATTCAGTGTAAAAAAAATGCTGTGTGTAAAAATTCAGTGTGTGAAAATTCAGTGTAATAAAAATTCAGTGTGAAAATTCAGTGTAAAAAAATTCAATGTGTAAAGATTCAGTTTAAAAAAAAATCAGTGTGTGAGAATTCTGTGTGTAAAAATTCAGTGTAAAAAAATTAAGTGTAAGAAAAATTAGGTGTGTGAAAATTTTGTGGAAAAAAATGAATTGTGTAAAAATTCAGTGTAAAAAATTCAGTGTGTAAAAATCCAGTGTAAAAAAAATGCTGTGTGTAAAAATTCAATGTAAAAAATTCAGTGTGTGAAAATTCAATGTGAGAAAGTACAGTGTAAAATTATTTCAGTGTAAAAATTCAGTGTAAAACAAATTCAGTGTGTGAAAATGCAGTGTAAAAACAACTCATTGTGTGAAAATTCAATGTGAGAAAATTCCGTGAAAAAATAATTCAGTGTTTGAAAATTCAGTGTAAAAAAAATCATGTGTGCAAAAATTCAGTGTAAAAAAATTCACTGTGTAAAAATTCAATGTAAAAAAAATTTGCGTGTGAGAATTCCGTGAGTCAAATTACAATGTTAATTTTCTTGTCACGTGACTTCAAACTTGACACCTCTCTATCGATCGCTTTAGTCTTAATTTACCGGAAATTAGTCGGGAGCTTTTTGATGCTAAGGGTGTTCACCTGCAAAAATGGTAAAACAAATACATAAATAACAGGTATCATTGGTCAAGTAAGAAAATGTTTGAGGCTAAGGGTGTACACCTGCAAAATTAACAACAACAAACATTCAGTGTGTGAAAATTCAGTGAGAAAATTCAGTGTAAAAAAATCCAGTGTGTAAAAATTCAGTGTAAAAAAAATGTTGTGTGTAAAAATTCAGTGTAAAAAAAATTCAGTGTAAAAAATACAGTGTTGGAAAATGCAGTGTAACAAAAATTCAGTGTGTAAAAATTCAGAGTGTAAAAATTCAGTGTAAAAAAAATTCAGTGTGTAAAAATTCAGTGTAATAAAAATTCAATGTGAAAATTCTGTGCAAATAATTCATTGTGTAAAAATTCAGTGTAAAAAAAATGTGTGTAAAAAATTCAGTGTAAAAAAATTCAGTTTGTGAAAATTCAATGTGAGAAAATACAGTGTAAAACAAATTCAGTGTAAAAAAATTCAGTGTGTGAAAATGAAGTGTAAAACAACTCAGTGTGTGAAAATTCAATGTGAGAAAATTCAGTCAAAAAATAATTTAGTGTGTGAAAATTCAGTGTAAAAATAAATCTGTCTAGAAATTCATTGTAATAAAAATTAGGTGTGTGAAAATTCAGTGTGTAAAATTTCAGTGTAAAAAAAATCTAAGTGTAAAGATTCCATGTAAAAAAAAAATTAGTGTGTGAGAATTCAGTGTGTAAAAATTCAGTGAACAAAAATTCAGTGTAATAAAAATTAGGTGTGTGAAAATTCTGTGTAAAAAAATTCAGTGTGTGAAAAATCAATGTGAGAAAATACAGTGTAAAATAAATTCAGTGTAAAAATGCAGTGTAAAACAAATTCAGTGTGTGAAAATGCAGTGTAAAAACAATTCAGTGTGTGAAAATTCAATGTGAGAAAATTCAGTGTAAAAATAATTCAGGGTGTGAAAATTCAGTGTAAAACAAATCATGTGTGTAAAAATTATGTGTAAAAAAAATTCTGCGTGTGAGAATTCCCTGTGTCAAATTTCAATGTGACTTCAAACTTGACATCTCTCTATCGATCGCTTTAGTCTTAATTTACCGGAAATGAGTCGGGAGCTTTTTGACGCTGAGGGTGTTCACCTGCAAAAATGGTTAAAAAAAATACATAAATAAAGCATGCTAACAGGTATCATTGGTCAAGTAAGAAAATGTTTGAGGCTAAGGGTGAACACCTGCAAAATTAACAACAACAAAAATTCAGTGTGTGAAAATTCTGTGAGAAAATTCTGTGTAAAAAAAATCAGTGTGTAAAAATTCAGTGTAAAAAAAAATTGTATGTGTAAAAATTCAGTGTAAAAAAAATTCAGTGTAAAAAATTCAGTGTGTGAAAATGCAGTGTAACAAAAATTCAGAATGTAAAAATTCAGAGTGTAAAAATTCAGTGTAAAAAAAATTCAGAGTGTAAAAATTCAGAGTAATACAAATTCAGTGTGAAAATTCAGTGCAAATAATTAATTGTGTAAAATATTCAGTGTAAAAAAATTCAGTTTGTGAAAATTCAATGTGAGAAAATACAGTGTAACAAAAATTCAGTGTGTAAAAATTCAGAGTGTAAAAATTCAGTGTAAAAAAAATTCAGTGTGTAAAAATTTAGTGTAATAAAAATTCAGTGTGAAAATTCAGTGCAATAATTAATTGTGTAAAAATTCAGTGTAAAAAAATGTGTGTAAAAAACTCAGTTTGTGAAAATTCAATGTGAGAAAATACAGTGTAAAAACAACTCAGTGTGTGAAAATTCAATGTGAGAAAATTCAGTCTAAAAATAATTCAGTGTGTGAAAATTCAGTGTGTAAAAAGTCAGTGTAAAAATAAAAATGTAAAAATAAAAATTCATTGTAATAAAAATTAGGTGTGTGAAAATTCAGTGTAAAAAAATTCATTGTGTAAAAATTCAGTGTAAAAAAATCAATGTGTAAAGATTCCATGTAAAAAAAAATTCAGTGTGTGAGAATTCAGTGTGTAAAAATTCAGTGAACAAAAATTCAGTGTAATAAAAATTAGGTGTGTGAAAATTCAGTATAAAAAAATTCAGTGTGTGAAAAATCAATGTGAGAAAATACAGTGTAAAATAAATTCAGTGTAAAAATGCAGTGTAAAACAAATTCAGTGTGTGAAAATGCAGTGTAAAAACAATTCAGTTTGTGAAAATTCAATGTGAGAAAATTCAGTGTAAAAATAATTCAGTGTGTGAAAATTCAGTGTGTAAAAATTCAGTGTAAAAATAAAAATGTAAAAATAAAAATTCATTGTAATAAAAATTAGGTGTGTGAAAATTCAATGTAAAACAATTCATTGTGTAAAAATTCAGTGTAAAAAAATCAATGTGTAAGATTCCATGTAAAAAAAAATTCAGTGTGTGAGAATTCAGTGTGTAAAAATTCAGTGAACAAAAATTCAGGGTAATAAAAATTAGGTGTGAGAAAATTCAGTGTAAAAAAATTCAGTGTGTGAAAAATCAATGTGAGAAAATACAGTGTAAAATAAATTCAGTGTAAAAATGCAGTGTAAAACAAATTCAGTGTGTGAAAATGCAGTGTAAAAACAATTCAGTGTGTGAAAATTCAATGTGAGAAAATTCAGTGTAAAAATAATTCAGGGTGTGAAAATTCAGTGTAAAACAAATCATGTGTGTAAAAATTCTGTGTAAAAAAAATTCTGCGTGTGAGAATTCCCTGTGTCAAATTTCAATGTGACTTCAAACTTGACATGAGTCGGGAGTTTTTTGACGCTAAGGGTGTTCACCTGCAAAAATGGTCAAAAAAATAAATACATTTAAAAAAAAGCTAGCATGCTAACAAGTATCATTGGTCAAGTAACTGAGGCTAAGGGTGTACACCTGCAAAATTAACAACAAGAAAAAAGCTAGCAAGCTAGTGAATAAAAAAGCGAGCTCGGGGACATAAACGGCCCCTGGGACTTGCCCGAAGCTTTGGTAAGGTTGACATTTCTATCGGTTAGTAAATATTCTTCCCACATTGAGCGTGATCGTTGGGGCGCGCAGAGCGAGTGAGTACGTGTCGGACACGAACATTTGTATGCTGTGTTTGCTTTGAAGCCCTGTGATCCGTGTCATGTCATTAAAGCCCAAACAAAGTCAGCTCTTTCCGAGCGGGGTTCCGCCTTAATTGCTTCATCTCTTTAGAAAATGTACTTGAGCGCCGAGGTCGGAGAGAGAAAAAGCGTTTCAACTTTGACATATTTGTATTCCTTCACACACCCGTTTCAGCGCGGCACAATCGGCCTGTTTAAAAGAGGAGAAAGGAGAATGAACTATGGCGGACTGGACGGAGTGAATGCCGCCTTTTCCAGGTCACAGCATCCATTCAGCCCGCTGACATCCTTTTGACGGCAACGTCATGGATGGGCCTAATTAATATTCCCAGCATACACTGGGGCAAATATCACACACTCAGCACACTGACTTTGCTGCTTGGACACTTGTTGCCTTATAGAACTTTATTGGCTCCCACTATGTGAAGCGCTTTGAGTCACTAGAGAAAAGCGCTATATAAATATTAAGATCACTTCACTGGAACAAAACCTGCTTTTCTTTCAAGTACGGTAGAAATTGTGTGAATTATTTTCAAACAATTCAGTGTGTAAAACTTAAATGTAAACAAAATTTCAGTGTGTAAAAAATTTAGTGTAAAAGAAATTCAGTGTGTAAAAATTCAGTGTAATAAACATTCAGTGTGTAAAAATTGAATGTAAATAAAATTCAGTGTGTGAAAATTGAGTGTACAAATATATATATAAATTTAAAATATATATATATATATGTATATAATATATATAATAATATGTATGAATAAAATATAGATAAATAAATATAAATAAATATTATATAAATATAAAAATCAGTTTAGTGTAAAAAATTCAGTGTAAAAATCATTCAGTGTGTAAAAATTCAATGTAAAAAAAATCCAGTGTGAAAATTGAGTGTACCAATATATATATATATATATATATATATATATATATATATATATATATATATATATATATATATATATATATATATATATATATATATATATATATATAAATAAAATATATATAAATAAATATTATATAAATATTAAAATCAGTTCAGTGTAAAAAATTCAGTGTGTAAAAATTGAATGTGAAAAAAATTCAGTGTGTGAAAATTTAGTGTAAAAATATATATAAATATATATAAATAAAATATATATATATATATGTATATATATATATATATATATATATATATATATATATATATATACATATATATATATATATATATAAATGAATACAAATAAATATTATAAAGATATTAAAATCAGTTCAATGTAAAAAATTCAGTGTAAAAAACATTCAGTGTGTAGAAATTGAATGTAAAAAAATTCAATGTGAACATTTAGTGTAAAAATATATATAAATAAAATATATATATATATATAATATATATATAATATATATAAATAAATATAAATAAATATAAATAAATATTAAAATCAGTTCAGTGTGAAACATTCAATGTAAAAACATTCAGTGTGTAAAAGTTGAATGTAAAAAAAATTCAGTGTGTGAAAATTTAGTATAAAAAAAAAAAAATATATATATATATATATATATATATATATATATATATATATATATATATATATATATATATATATATATATATATATATATAATATATATATAAATAAAATAAATATAAATAAATATTATATGAATATTAAAATCAGTTCAGTGTGAAATATTCAATGTAAAAACATTCAGTGTGTAAAAGTTGAATGTAAAAAAAATTCAGTGTGTGAAAATTTAGTATAAAAATATATATAAATTAAAAAATATATATAATAATATATATAAATAAAATATATATAAATAATATAAATAAAAATTATATAAATATTATAATCACGTCACTGGAACAAAACCAGTTTTCTTTAAAGTACGGTAGAAACTGTTTGAATTATATTTCATTTGAATTTTGTGAAATTAATTAATTTTTACATTACACTTTCATTAACACAAGTTTGGGAGCTAAATGTGTTCAAAACTTGTATTTTTGTTCTCAAATACAGTGTTTTAAAATTCAGTGTAAAAAAATTAAGTGTGTCAAATTTCTGTGTAAAAAAATTCAGTGTGTAAAAATTGAGTGTAAAAGAAATCCAGTGTAAAAAAAATTCTGTGTAAAAGAAATTCAGTGTAAAAAATTAAATGTGTAAAACTTAAATGTAAAAAGTGTCAGTGTGTAAAAAATGCATTGTAACAGAAATTCAGTGTGTAAAAATTCAGTGTAAAAAACATTCAGTGTTTAAAAATTGAATGTAAAAAAAATTCAGTGTGTGAAAAATGAGTGTAAAAATGAATTCATGTGCGAAAATTCAGTGTAAGAAATCTCTATCCATCCATCCATTTTCTACCGCTTGTCCCGTTCAGGGTCGTTCAGTGTGTAAAAATTCAGTGTAAAAGAAAATCAGTGCATAAATATTCACTGTGACAATTTCCGTTTTCATTTACCTTTGAATTTTGTGAATGTTTAATATAAAATTATGCTGACGATAGTGTGTTTATGTCAATGTGTTTAAAATTGCAAATTGTTACAATGGTTTACAATGTGGTAAAATGCAGTGTTTTTATACTTGCCAATCATTTTTTTAAGGAAAGTTGTTTCTATAATTGCAAATCTTTGGTAAAAACAAGTTTTGTGCCCGTGTCAAAATTGTCAGTATTATTGTTGTTTTAATGTTTTATTATTGTTTTTTTTTACAAGCATACTTTTTTTTAATATGCGAATGGGTTTTTACTAAACAATTGTTTCTTTAATTGAAGAAAATGTAAACCTTTTTTAAAAATGATTGAAAAATAAATTGAATTGTTTTTAGTTGCAAATCGATTTTTTTTACAAATATTTTTTTTAAATTAGAAAAATTATTATTTTTACTTGAAAATCGTTTTTTTTTAATTGAAGAAAATTGTTTTTCACACTGCAGACAATATTTTTTTTATACTTGCAAATAATTTTTTTAGTCAAAGAAAATAGTTTTTAATTGTGAATCGTTTTTTTTAATTGAAGAAAAAATAGTTTTATACTTTTTTTTGCTAGAAAATTGTTTTTACACAAAATCTTTTTTTACTTGCAGAAAATAGTTTATTGAATAAAATAAAAAAAATACAATGAAAACATTCAAAAAAATTGTTTTCAAATATTTTTTTTTACAAGCTAAATTGTTTTGATGTGTGAATAGTTTTTTTTAAACTTGAAAATGGTTTCTGTATATGAAGAAAATGTTTTAAAAAATTGTAAATAAATAAAATGTATACATATACATATATTTTTTATTTGCGAATTGATTTAATATAATTTAACGTACAAATTTTTTTTTTTAATTGAGGAAAATTTTAATTTTTATTTTAGAATCGTTTTTTAAATTGAAGAAAATTGTTTTTCATACTTTTTTAACTTGCAGAAAATATTTTTTTTTATACTTGCCAATCATTTTTTTAGTCGAAGAAAATAGTTTTTACTCGTGAATCGTTTTTTTTAATTGAAGAAAAAACATTTGTATACTTTTTTTTTTCGAGAAAATTGTTTATACACAGAAAGATTTTTTACTTGCAGAAAATAATGTAATGAATAAAATAAAAAAAATACAATGAAAACATTCCAAAAAATTGTTTTCAAATAGTTTTTTCTTACGGGAAACATTTTTTTGATGTGTGAATTGTTTTTTTTTACTTGAAAATGGTTTCTTTATATGAAAAAAACGCAAAAAAATGTTTAAATACATAAAAATATATACATATATTTTTTTTTACTTACGAATCGATTTAACATAATTTAACGCACAAATACTTTTCTGTAATTGAGGAAAATTATATTTTTTACTTGCAAATCCTTTTTTAAATTGAAGAAAATTGTTTTTCATACTTATTTTACTTGCAGAAAATATTTTTTTTATACTTGCCAATCTTTTTTTTTTTTTTTTTTTACGGAAAGTTGTTTCTATAATTGCAAGTCTTTGGTAAAAACATTTTTCGTGCCTGTGTCAATATTGTCAAAAAATGGGCTGCAAAAAGTATTATTGTTGTTTTAATTTTTTATTATTATGTTTTTTTTACAAGCAACATTTTTTTGATGTGCGAATTGTTTTAGTTTTTTTTCTTTAAAATTGTTTCTTTATATGAAAACAATTTTTAAAAAATGTTTTCAATAAATAAATAAAATATTTATTTTTACTTGCGAATGGATTTAACATAATTGAATGTACAAATATTATTTTTATTGGAAAAAAAAGATATTATTTTTACTTGCGAATCGTGTTTTAAATTGAAGAAAACTGCTTTTCATACTTTTTATACTTGCCAATCATTTTTTTTTAAGGAAAGTTCTTTCTATAATTGCAAGTCTTTGGTAAAAACCTTTTTTGTGCCTGTGTCAATATTGTCAAAAAATGGGCTGCAAAAAATATTATTGTTGTTTTAAGGTTTTTTTATTTTTTTATTATGTTTTTTTTACAAGCAACATTTTTTTGATGTGCGAATTGTTTTGCTTTTTTTTACTTAAAAATTGTTTCTTTATAATAAAAAAATTAAAAAAAATTTTTTCAATAAATAAATAAAATACGTATTTTTACTTGCGAATGGATTTAACATAATTTAATGTACAAATATTATTTTTATCGTAAAAAATATATATTATTTTTACTTGCGAATCGTGTTTTAAATGGAAGAAAACTGCTTTTTATACTTGCCAATCATTTTTTTAAGGAAAGTTGTTTCTATAATTGCAAGTCTTTGGTTAAAAACATTTTTTGTGCCCGTGTCAATATTGTCAAAAAATGTGCTGCAAAAAATATTATTGTTGTTTTAAGTTTTTTTTTATTTTTTTATTAATATGTTTTTTTTTACAAGCAACATTTTTTTGATGTGCGAATTGTTTTGCTTTTTTTACTTAAAAATTGTTTCATTATATGAAAAAAATTTAAAAAATTTTTTTTCAATGAATAAATAAAATACTTATTTTTACTTGCGAATGGATCTAACATAATTGAATGTACAAATATTATTTTTATTGGGAAAAAAAAATATTATTTTTACTTGCGAATCGTGTTTTAAATTGAAGAAAACTGCTTTTTATACTTGCCAATCATTTGTTTAAGGAAAGTTGTTTCTATAATTGCAAGTCTTTGGTAAAAACATTTTTCGTGCCCGTGTCAATATTGTCAAAAAATGTGCTGCAAAAAGTATTATTGTTGTTTTAATTTTTTTTTATTATGTTTTTTTTACAAGCAACATTTTTTTGATGTGCGAATTGTTTTGCTTTTTTTTACTTAAAAATTGTTTCTTTATAATAAAAAAATTAAAAAATTTTTTTTCAATAAATAAATAAAATACGTATTTTTACTTGCGAATGGATTTAACATAATTTAATGTACAAATATTATTTTTATCGGAAAAAATATATATTATTTTTACTTGCGAATCGTGTTTTAAATGGAAGAAAACTGCTTTTTATACTTGCCAATCATTTTTTTAAGGAAAGTTGTTTCTATAATTGCAAGTCTTTGGTTAAAAACATTTTTTGTGCCCGTGTCAATATTGTCAAAAAATGTGCTGCAAAAAATATTATTGTTGTTTTAAGTTTTTTTTTATTTTTTTATTAATATGTTTTTTTTTACAAGCAACATTTTTTTGATGTGCGAATTGTTTTGCTTTTTTTACTTAAAAATTGTTTCATTATATGAAAAAAATTTAAAAAATTTTTTTTCAATGAATAAATAAAATACTTATTTTTACTTGCGAATGGATCTAACATAATTGAATGTACAAATATTATTTTTATTGGGAAAAAAAAATATTATTTTTACTTGCGAATCGTGTTTTAAATTGAAGAAAACTGCTTTTTATACTTGCCAATCATTTGTTTAAGGAAAGTTGTTTCTATAATTGCAAGTCTTTGGTAAAAACATTTTTCGTGCCCGTGTCAATATTGTCAAAAAATGTGCTGCAAAAAGTATTATTGTTGTTTTAATTTTTTTTTATTATGTTTTTTTTACAAGCAACATTTTTTTGATGTGCGAATTGTTTTGCTTTTTTTTACTTAAAAATTGTTTCTTTATAATAAAAAAATTAAAAAAAATTTTTTCAATAAATAAATAAAATACGTATTTTTACTTGCGAATGGATTTAACATAATTTAATGTACAAATATTATTTTTATCGGAAAAAATATATATTATTTTTACTTGCGAATCGTGTTTTAAATGGAAGAAAACTGCTTTTTATACTTGCCAATCATTTTTTTAAGGAAAGTTGTTTGTATAATTGCAAGTCTTTGGTTAAAAACATTTTTTGTGCCCGTGTCAATATTGTCAAAAAATGTGCTGCAAAAAATATTATTGTTGTTTTAAGGTTTTTTTATTTTTTTATTAATATGTTTTTTTTTACAAGCAACATTTTTTTGATGTGCGAATTGTTTTGCTTTTTTTACTTAAAAATTGTTTCATTATATGAAAAAAATTAAAAAAATTTTTTTTCAATGAATAAATAAAATACTTATTTTTACTTGCGAATGGATCTAACATAATTGAATGTACAAATATTATTTTTATTGGAAAAAAAAAATATTATTTTTACTTGCGAATCGTGTTTTAAATTGAAGAAAACTGCTTTTTATACTTGCCAATCATTTGTTTAAGGAAAGTTGTTTCTATAATTGCAAGTCTTTGGTAAAAACATTTTTCGTGCCCGTGTCAATATTGTCAAAAAATGTGCTGCAAAAAGTATTATTGTTGTTTTAATTTTTTATTATTATGTTTTTTTTACAAGCAACATTTTTTTGATGTGCGAATTGTTTTGCTTTTTTTACTTAAAAATTGTTTCTTCATAATAAAAAAAAAAAAAAAATGTTTTCAATAAATAAATAAAATACTTATTTTTACTTGCGAATGGATTTAACATAATTTAATGTACAAATATTATTTTTATTGGAAAAAAAAGATATTATTTTTACTTGCGAATCGTGTTTTAAATTGAAGAAAACTGCTTTTCATACTTTTTATACTTGCCAATCATTTTTTTTAAGGAAAGTTCTTTCTATAATTGCAAGTCTTTGGTAAAAACCTTTTTTGTGCCCGTGTCAATATTGTCAAAAAATGGGCTGCAAAAAATATTATTGTTGTTTTAATTTGTTATTATTTTTTTTATTATTATGGTTTTTTTACAAGCAACATTTATGTGAAGTGCGAATTGTTTTTTGTTTTTTTTTACTTAAAAATGGTTTCTTTATATGAAAAAAATGTAAAAAAATTTTTTCAATAAATAAATAAAATACTTATTTTTATTTGCGAATGGATTTAACATAATTTAATGTACCAATATTATTTTTATTGGACAAAAAAGATATTATTTTTACTTGCGAATCGTGTTTTAAATGGAAGAAAACTGCTTTTTATACTTGCCAATAATTTTTTGAAGGAAAGTTGTTTCTATAATTGCAAGTCTTTGGTAAAAACATTTTTTGTGCCCGTGTCAATATTGTCAAAAAATGGGCTGCAAAAAGTATTATTGTTGTTTTAATTTTTTATTATTATGTTTTTTTTACAAGCAACATTTTTTTATGTGCGAATTGTTTTAGTTTTTTTTCTTAAAAATTGTTTCTTTATATGAAAACAATTTTTAAAAAATGTTTTCAATAAATAAATAAAATATTTATTTTTACTTGCGAATGGATTTAACATAATTGAATGTACAAATATTATTTTTATTGGAAAAAAAAGATATTATTTTTACTTGCGAATCGTGTTTTAAATTGAAGAAAACTGCTTTTCATACTTTTTATACTTGCCAATCATTTTTTTTAAGGAAAGTTGTTTCTATAATTGTAAGTCTTTGGTAAAAACCTTTTTTGTGCCTGTGTCAATATTGTCAAAAAATGGGCTGCAAAAAATATTATTGTTGTTTTAATTTGTTATTATTTTTTTTATTATTATGTTTTTTTACAAGCAACATTTATGTGAAGTGCGAATTGTTTTTTTGTTTTTTTTTACTTAAAAATGGTTTCTTTATATGAAAAAATTAAAAAAAAAATTTTCAATAAATAAATAAAATACTTATTTTTACTTGCGAATGGATTTAACATAATTTAATGTACCAATATTATTTTTATTGGAAAAAAAAGATATTATTTTTACTTGCGAATCGTGTTTTAAATTGAAGAAAACTGCTTTTTATACTTGCCAATCATTTTTTTAAGGAAAGTTGTTTCTATAATTGCAAGTCTTTGGTTAAAAACCTTTTTTGTGCCCGTGTCAATATTGTCAAAAAATGTGCTGCAAAAAATATTATCGTTGTATTATTGCTGTGTGGAGGGCAAAGAGGAGAGAAAGTCAACAGGCATCCTTCAGGCGAGAACGTGAGCGGACTGAAATTCCCACAGGATGATAAATATGAAATAGTTCTCAGCCCGAGGCGGCGCGTTGATTCTATTATTGCCTGATTCTATTATTGCTTGATTCTATTAGTGAGTGGCAATCACATGCTACATGACATCCATCAGCCCTTGTGTAAACTTGACAACATATGACTCCGAGCTGTGTTTCCTCCAGAGCTGGAGAGAGGGGGGCAGGAGGGGTGGGGGGCCCTCGCCAGCTGGCCCCCAGTGCATCAGTTCTTGGAGCTGGGCGGCAGTGACACCACGAGGGCCACTCCCGAGTCTTCCTGTCGCACCATCAAGTTTGACGGCCGCCGTCCTGCCCGCACCTTTCCGACGGAGCTAATCACCTGAGGGCGCCCCCCCCGGCCCAGACGTTCAGCCCGATTGCCCCCGTCGAGGGCCCGCAGGCCCCTGACGTCACGCGGCGTGGAGTAATTACCATGGCGACGCGCAGGCAATCACCGGGTGATAACATGCAATCGGCGATTGCGCGGGAGCAATCTGGCGCGGCGGCGAAGATAAAGTGGCCGTTTGAAAATGTCACATGCGCCCAGCTTAATCTCCTTATTTTCAATTAATATGCATGCGCCTCCGCGAGCGCGTTGACGTTGATGAATGGAGCTCACTCCAGTCCCGCCGGGATTTCGCCGGCTTTTTTTTTTGCCGATCGTTGTACCCCGAAAATGCTTGAATTTTCCCGAAAGTTGCGACAAATTTTTTAAATGCTTATTTTTTTAACTGTTAGCATGTTTACGCTAGCATGCTAAATTTAGCATGCTAAATTTTTGAGCTAATTTTACAACTGTTTACCCCAGAGTCATTAACCTCGGTTAATTTTAGCATGCTAACATTTTCAACTATTTTTACACTTGTTTCTCTAATTCCGCGAGCCAAACACTTTAGAGTATTATAACTTGGTATGTGAAACATGCTAACTGTTAGCATGTTTACTTTAGCATGCTAAAATTAACATGCTAAATTTTTTAGCTAATTTTACAACTGTTTACACCAGCGTTAACCATGGTGTGCAACGCTGGTTATTTTTAGCATGCTAACATTTTCAACTATTTTTACACTTGTTTCTCTAATTCCGCGAGCCAAACACTTTAGAGTATTATAACTTGGTATGTGAAACATGCTAACTGTTAGCATGCTAAAATTAACATGCTACATTTTTTTGCTAATTTTACAACTGTTTACCCCAGCGTCATTAACTTTGGTGTGCAACACTGGTTAATTTTAGCATGCTAACATTTTCAACTATTTTTACACTTGTTTCTCTAATTCCGCGAGCCAAACACCTTAGAGTATTATAACTTGGTATGTGGAACATGCTAACTGTTAGCATGCTAAAATTAACATGCTATATTTTTTTGCTAATTTTACAACTGTTTACCCCAGCGTCATTAACCTTGATATGCAACACTGGTTAATTTTAGCATGCTAACATTTTCAACTATTTTTAAACTGTTTTAACTTATTGAGCAAACAACCTCAAAATGCGACAGTGTATTAAAAAAAAAAAAAAAGATAATAAAAATAAAAAATAATAAAAAATAGAACAGCCTAATAGCTAGAACTAGTACGCATTAGGGGTGTGGTAAAAAATCGATTTGAATACGAATCGCGATTCTCATGTTGTGTGATTCAGAATCTATTCTCATTTTTAAAAAATTGATATTTTATTTATTTTTTTTTTAATGATTTTTTTTTATTTTTATTTTTTTTTTATAATTTTTTTTTTTTTTTTATGAAAACAATACACAACAATACCATAAGAATGCAATACAAATTGAAAACCAAACCCGACCCAGCAACATTCAGAATAGCAATAAACTGATACTATATAGTTGGACTATCAACATCTATCCATTTTTTTAAATATTACCCTTTATGTTATTATTAATAACATAACATAACATATGTTATTATTAATAACATAAAGGGTAATATTAAAAAAATGGATAGATGTTGATACTATATAGTTGGACTATCAACATCTATCCATTTTTTTAATATTACCCTTTATGTTATTATTAATAACATAACATAACTAGGGATGTCCGATAATGGCTTTTTACCGATATCCGATATGCCGATATTGTCCAACTCTTTAATTACCGATACCGATATCAACCGATACCGATATCAACCGATACCGATATCAACCGATATATACAGTCGTGGAATTAACACATTATTATGCCTAATTTGGACAACCAGGTATGGTGAAGATAAGGTACTTTTAAAAAAAATGAATCAAATGAAATAAGATAAATAAATTAAAAACATTTTCTTGAATAAAAAAGAAAGTAAAACAATATAAAAACAGTTACATAGAAACTAGTAATGAATGAAAATTTGTAAAATTAACTGTTAAAGGTTAGTACTATTAGTGGAGCAGCAGCACGCACAATCATGTGTGCTTACGGACTGTATCCCTTGCAGACTGTATTGATATATATTGATATATAATGTAGGAAGCAGAATATTAATAACAGAAAGAAACAACCCTTTTGTGTGAATGAGTGTGAATGGGGGAGGGAGGTTTTTTGGGTTGGTGCACTAATTGTAAGTGTATCTTGTGTTTTTTATGTTGATTTAATTTAAAAAAAAAAATAAAAAAAAAAATAAAAACGATACCGATAATAAAAAAAACCGATACCAATAATTTCCGATATTACATTTTAACGCATATATCGGCCGATAATATCGGCAGGCCGATATTATCAGACATCTCTAATTATTATCATATTATGATGTTGACTAGGAAGTAAAAGTTGATTACCCAGAGGGCTTGGCGCCGTAGACAGGAACAGGAAGTGGGTGTGAGTGGGATGGTTAAAATGATTTAGAAATAGAGGCGTCACATTTGAGCAGACCCTTCATGAAGATGAAAAACATCCACGGTGCTCTAGTGGTGACTTCAGGTATGACGTGTGCTCTCCCCAGCTGATTATCGCCATCCAGCCTTTCAGCAGTTTCATGGTGGTCCCGGGAACAAGAACCAGATGGGCATTGTTCCCGGCGGGCACAAAAGGTGACGCGCGGCTAAATCCTTTCCACTTCTCCCGTGTGCGCCCATGCGAGGACCTCCGTGTTCCTGCTTCCGCCGGACAAGACGACGTCCGATAGAGCCGTCAGTCCTGGCAGGGCGGCGGCGTGAAGGCCGTTTGTCCGAGTGCACCCAACGTGAAGGAAGTCGGGTCACGGCTGCACTCCACACAACAACACCCACTCAGGACATGGACGTAACTCGGGGAGGAGGAGGGACACATCCCCTGCACTTTGTAATGTCCAAAAATAATAGGACGCCATTGAATGGAGGCAAGTCAAACACTTGTGCCAGGCGGACAACCAGCAATCAGACCGGGTCCTGTCACTGTACGCCTCCCACTATCTTATTGATTGGCTTTCCTTTTTGCCGACGGACCAATCGGCGGCCGGATGCGAGTCGCCATCATTCAAATGAGGTGGCGACTTGTCCAGGGTGTACCCCGCCTTCCGCCCGAATGCAGGCTCCAGCACCCCCCCCCCGCAACCCCGAAAAGGACAAGCGGTAGAAAATGGATGGATGGATGGATTCGAAAACACTGTGTTGCTCTTAAACGCTTCAAAACACTGCTTTTGTGATATTACGGGTTTTAGTTTACGTTAGCATGCTAAATCTTTGAGCTAACCATTTATCCCAGAGTCACATAACTTGGTATGGGACACTAGTTAACTGTTAGCGTGCTGACGTTAGCGTTCTAGCATGCTAACATTAAAGCGCTAACTTTTTAAAACTAATTTTAAACTTTTTTCTATAATTCCGCAAGCCAAACACCTTAGATTATTATAAGTTGGTATGTGAAACATGCTAAGTGTTAGCATGTTTACGTTACCATGCTAAAATTAACATGCTATTTTTTTTTGCTAATTTTACAAATGTTAATACATTATATATATATTATATATATGTGTATATCGTACATGTGACATATTGTTATGAAGGTGTCTGTTACTACATTATATATATACTTACAGTGTGTATATTGTACATATTACATATTGTTATGAAGGTGTGTGTTACTACATTATATATATACTTGCAGTGTGTATATTGTACATATTACATATTGTTATGAAGGTGTCTGTTACTACATTATATATATACTTGCAGTGTGTATATTGTACATATTACATATTGTTATGAAGGTGTCTGTTACTACATTATATATATACTTACAGTGTGTATATTGTACATATTACATATTGTTATGAAGGTGTGTGTTACTACATTATATATATACTTGCAGTGTGTATATTGTACATATTACATATTGTTATGAAGGTGTCTGTTACTACATTATATATATACTTGCAGTGTGTATATTGTACATATTACATATTGTTATGAAGGTGTCTGTTACTACATTATATATATACTTGCAGTGTGTATATTGTACATATCACATATTGTTATGAAGGTGTCTGTTACTACATTATATATATACTTGCAGTGTATATTTTACATATTACATATTGTTATGAAGGTGTCTGTTACTACATTATATATATACTTGCAGTGTGTATATTGTACATATTACATATTGTTATGAAGGTGTCTGTTACTACATTATATATATACTTGCAGTGTGTATATTGTACATATTACATATTGTTATGAAGGTGTCTGTTACTACATTATATATATACTTGCAGTGTGTATATTGTACATATTATATTGTTATGAAGGTGTCTGTTACTACATTATATATATACTTGCAGTGTGTATATTGTACATATTACATATTGTTTTGAAGGTGTCTGTTACTACATTATATATATATACTTGCAGTGTGTATATTGTACATATTACATATTGTTATGAAGGTGTCTGTTACTACATTATATATATACTTGCAGTGTGTATATTGTACATATTACATATTGTTATGAAGGTGTCTGTTACTACATTATATATATACTTGCAGTGTGTATATTGTACATATTACATATTGTTATGAAGGTGTCTGTTACTACATTATATATATACTTGCAGTGTGTATATTGTACATATTACATATTGTTATGACGGTGTCTGTTACTACATTATATATATACTTGCAGTGTGTATATTGTACATATTATATTGTTATGAAGGTGTCTGTTACTACATTATATATATACTTGCAGTGTGTATATTGTACATATTACATATTGTTATGAAGGTGTCTGTTACTACATTATATATATACTTGCAGTGTGTATATTGTACATATTACATATTGTTATGAAGGTGTCTGTTACTACATTATGTATATACTTGCAGTGTGTATATTGTACATATTACATATTGTTATAAAGGTGTCTGTTACTACATTATATATATACTTGCAGTGTGTATATTGTACATATTACATATTGTTATGAAGGTGTCTGTTACTACATTATATATATACTTGCAGTGTGTATATTGTACATATTACATATTGTTATGACGGTGTCTGTTACTACATTATATATATACTTGCAGTGTGTATATTGTACATATTACATATTGTTATGAAGGTGTCTGTTACTACATTATATATATACTTGCAGTGTGTATATTGTACATATTATATTGTTATGAAGGTGTCTGTTACTACATTATATATATACTTGCAGTGTGTATATTGTACATATTACATATTGTTATGAAGGTGTCTGTTACTACATTATATATATACTTGCAGTGTGTATATTGTACATATTACATATTGTTATGAATGTGTCTGTTACTACATTATATATATACTTGCAGTGTGTATATTGTACATATTACATATTGTTATGAAGGTGTCTGTTACTACATTATATATATACTTGCAGTGTGTATATTGTACATATTACATATTGTTATGAAGGTGTCTGTTACTACATTATATATATATATACTTGCAGTGTGTATATTGTACATATTACATATTGTTATGAAGGTGTCTGTTACTACATTATATATATACTTGCAGTGTGTATATTGTACATATTGTTATGAAGGTGTGTGTTACTACATTATATATATACTTGCAGTGTGTATATTGTACATATTACATATTGTTATGAAGGTGTCTGTTACTACATTATATATATACTTGCAGTGTGTATATTGTACATATTACATATTGTTATGAAGGTGTCTGTTACTACATTATATATATACTTGCAGTGTGTATATTGTACATATTATATTGTTATGAAGGTGTCTGTTACTACATTATATATATACTTGCAGTGTGTATATTGTACATATTACATATTGTTATGAAGGTGTCTGTTACTACATTATATATATACTTGCAATGTGTATATTGTACATATTATATATTGTTATGAAGGTGTCTGTTACTACATTATGTATATACTTGCAGTGTGTTTATTGTACATATTACTTATTGTTATGAAGGTGTCTGTTACTACATTATATATATACTTGCAGTGTGTATATTGTACATATTACATATTGTTATGAAGGTGTCTGTTACTACATTATATATATACTTGCAGTGTGTATATTGTACATATTACATATTGTTATGAAGGTGTCTGTTACTACATTATATATATACTTGCAGTGTGTATATTGTACATATTACATATTGTTATGAAGGTGTCTGTTACTACATTATATATATACTTGCAGTGTGTATATTGTACATATTACATATTGTTATGAAGGTGTCTGTTACTACATTATGTATATACTTGCAGTGTGTATATTGTACATATTACATATTGTTATGAAGGTGTCTGTTACTACATTATATATATATACTTGCAGTGTGTATATTGTACATATTACATATTGTTATGAAGGTGTCTGTTACTACATTATATATATACTTGCAGTGTGTATATTGTACATATTACATATTGTTATGACGGTGTCTGTTACTACATTATATATATACTTGCAGTGTGTATATTGTACATATTACATATTGTTATGAAGGTGTCTGTTACTACATTATATATATACTTGCAGTGTGTATATTGTACATATTATATTGTTATGAAGGTGTCTGTTACTACATTATATATATACTTGCAGTGTGTATATTGTACATATTACATATTGTTATGAGGGTGTCTATTACTACATGATATATATACTTGCAGTGTGTATATTGTACATATTACATACTGTTATGAAGGTGTCTGTTACTACATTATATATATATACTTGCAGTGTGTATATTGTACATATTACATATTGTTATGAAGGTGTCTGTTACTACATTATATATATACTTGCAGTGTGTATATTGTACATATTACATATTGTTATGAAGGTGTCTGTTACTACATTATATATATACTTGCAGTGTGTATATTGTACATATTACATATTGTTATGAAGGTGTCTGTTACTACATTATATATATACTTGCAGTGTGTATATTGTACATATTACATATTGTTATGAAGGTGTCTGTTACTACATTATATATATACTTGCAGTGTGTATATTGTACATATTATATTGTTATGAAGGTGTCTGTTACTACATTATATATATACTTGCAGTGTGTATATTGTACATATTACATATTGTTATGAAGGTGTCTGTTACTACATTATATATATACTTGCAGTGTGTATATTGTACATATTACATATTGTTATGAAGGTGTCTGTTACTACATTATGTATATACTTGCAGTGTGTATATTGTACATATTACATATTGTTATGAAGGTGTCTGTTACTACATTATATATATACTTGCAGTGTGTATATTGTACATATTACATATTGTTATGAAGGTGTCTGTTACTACATTATATATATACTTGCAGTGTGTATATTGTACATATTACATATTGTTATGACGGTGTCTGTTACTACATTATATATATACTTGCAGTGTGTATATTGTACATATTACATATTGTTATGAAGGTGTCTGTTACTACATTATATATATACTTGCAGTGTGTATATTGTACATATTATATTGTTATGAAGGTGTCTGTTACTACATTATATATATACTTGCAGTGTGTATATTGTACATATTACATATTGTTATGAGGGTGTCTGTTACTACATGATATATATACTTGCAGTGTGTATATTGTACATATTACATACTGTTATGAAGGTGTCTGTTACTACATTATATATATATACTTGCAGTGTGTATATTGTACATATTACATATTGTTATGAAGGTGTCTGTTACTACATTATATATATACTTGCAGTGTGTATATTGTACATATTACATATTGTTATGAAGGTGTCTGTTACTACATTATATATATATACTTGCAGTGTGTATATTGTACATATTACATATTGTTATGAAGGTGTCTGTTACTACATTATATATATACTTGCAGTGTGTATATTGTACATATTACATATTGTTATGAAGGTGTCTGTTACTACATTATATATATACTTGCAGTGTGTATATTGTACATATTATATTGTTATGAAGGTGTCTGTTACTACATTATATATATACTTGCAGTGTGTATATTGTACATATTACATATTGTTATGAAGGTGTCTGTTACTACATTATATATATACTTGCAGTGTGTATATTGTACATATTACATATTGTTATGAAGGTGTCTGTTACTACATTATATATATACTTGCAGTGTGTATATTGTACATATTACATATTGTTATGAAGGTGTCTGTTACTACATTATATATATACTTGCAGTGTGTATATTGTACATATTACATATTGTTATGAAGGTGTCTGTTACTACATTATATATATACTTGCAGTGTGTATATTGTACATATTACATATTGTTATGAAGGTGTCTGTTACTACATTATATATATACTTGCAGTGTGTATATTGTACATATTACATATTGTTATGAAGGTGTCTGTTACTACATTATATATATACTTGCAGTGTGTATATTGTACATATTACATATTGTTATGAAGGTGTCTGTTACTACATTATATATATACTTGCAGTGTGTATATTGTACATATTACATATTGTTATGAAGGTGTCTGTTACTACATTATATATATACTTGCAGTGTGTATATTGTACATATTACATATTGTTATGAATGTGTCTGTTACTACATTATATATATACTTGCAGTGTGTATATTGTACATATTACATATTGTTATGAAGGTGTCTGTTACTACATTATATATATACTTGCAGTGTGTATATTGTACATATTACATATTGTTATGAAGGTGTCTGTTACTACATTATATATATACTTGCAGTGTGTATATTGTACATATTACATATTGTTATGAAGGTGTCTGTTACTACATTATATATATACTTGCAGTGTGTATATTGTACATATTACATATTGTTATGAAGGTGTCTGTTACTACATTATATATATATATACTTGCAGTGTGTATATTGTACATATTACATATTGTTATGAAGGTGTCTGTTACTACATTATATATATACTTGCAGTGTGTATATTGTACATATTGTTATGAAGGTGTGTGTTACTACATTATATATATACTTGCAGTGTGTATATTGTACATATTACATATTGTTATGAAGGTGTCTGTTACTACATTATATATATACTTGCAGTGTGTATATTGTACATATTACATATTGTTATGAAGGTGTCTGTTACTACATTATATATATACTTGCAGTGTGTATATTGTACATATTATATTGTTATGAAGGTGTCTGTTACTACATTATATATATACTTGCAGTGTGTATATTGTACATATTACATATTGTTATGAAGGTGTCTGTTACTACATTATATATATACTTGCAATGTGTATATTGTACATATTATATATTGTTATGAAGGTGTCTGTTACTACATTATGTATATACTTGCAGTGTGTTTATTGTACATATTACTTATTGTTATGAAGGTGTCTGTTACTACATTATATATATACTTGCAGTGTGTATATTGTACATATTACATATTGTTATGAAGGTGTCTGTTACTACATTATATATATACTTGCAGTGTGTATATTGTACATATTACATATTGTTATGAAGGTGTCTGTTACTACATTATATATATACTTGCAGTGTGTATATTGTACATATTACATATTGTTATGAAGGTGTCTGTTACTACATTATATATATACTTGCAGTGTGTATATTGTACATATTACATATTGTTATGAAGGTGTCTGTTACTACATTATGTATATACTTGCAGTGTGTATATTGTACATATTACATATTGTTATGAAGGTGTCTGTTACTACATTATATATATATACTTGCAGTGTGTATATTGTACATATTACATATTGTTATGAAGGTGTCTGTTACTACATTATATATATACTTGCAGTGTGTATATTGTACATATTACATATTGTTATGACGGTGTCTGTTACTACATTATATATATACTTGCAGTGTGTATATTGTACATATTACATATTGTTATGAAGGTGTCTGTTACTACATTATATATATACTTGCAGTGTGTATATTGTACATATTATATTGTTATGAAGGTGTCTGTTACTACATTATATATATACTTGCAGTGTGTATATTGTACATATTACATATTGTTATGAGGGTGTCTGTTACTACATGATATATATACTTGCAGTGTGTATATTGTACATATTACATACTGTTATGAAGGTGTCTGTTACTACATTATATATATATACTTGCAGTGTGTATATTGTACATATTACATATTGTTATGAAGGTGTCTGTTACTACATTATATATATACTTGCAGTGTGTATATTGTACATATTACATATTGTTATGAAGGTGTCTGTTACTACATTATATATATACTTGCAGTGTGTATATTGTACATATTACATATTGTTATGAAGGTGTCTGTTACTACATTATATATACTTGCAGTGTGTATATTGTACATATTACATATTGTTATGAAGGTGTCTGTTACTACATTATATATATACTTGCAGTGTGTATATTGTACATATTATATTGTTATGAAGGTGTCTGTTACTACATTATATATATACTTGCAGTGTGTATATTGTACATATTACATATTGTTATGAAGGTGTCTGTTACTACATTATATATATACTTGCAGTGTGTATATTGTACATATTACATATTGTTATGAAGGTGTCTGTTACTACATTATATATATACTTGCAGTGTGTATATTGTACATATTACATATTGTTATGACGGTGTCTGTTACTACATTATATATATACTTGCAGTGTGTATATTGTACATATTACATATTGTTATGAAGGTGTCTGTTACTACATTATATATATACTTGCAGTGTGTATATTGTACATATTATATTGTTATGAAGGTGTCTGTTACTACATTATATATATACTTGCAGTGTGTATATTGTACATATTACATATTGTTATGAGGTGTCTGTTACTACATGATATATATACTTGCAGTGTGTATATTGTACATATTACATACTGTTATGAAGGTGTCTGTTACTACATTATATATATACTTGCAGTGTGTATATTGTACATATTACATATTGTTATGAGGTGTCTGTTACTACATTATATATATACTTGCAGTGTGTATATTGTACATATTACATATTGTTATGAAGGTGTCTGTTACTACATTATATATATACTTGCAGTGTGTATATTGTACATATTACATATTGTTATGAAGGTGTCTGTTACTACATTATATATATACTTGCAGTGTGTATATTGTACATATTACATATTGTTATGAAGGTGTCTGTTACTACATTATATATATACTTGCAGTGTGTATATTGTACATATTATATTGTTATGAAGGTGTCTGTTACTACATTATATATACACTTGCAGTGTGTATATTGTACATATTACATATTGTTATGAAGGTGTCTGTTACTACATTATATATATACTTGCAGTGTGTATATTGTACATATTACATATTGTTATGAAGGTGTCTGTTACTACATTATGTATATACTTGCAGTGTGTATATTGTACATATTACATATTGTTATGAAGGTGTCTGTTACTACATTATATATATACTTGCAGTGTGTATATTGTACATATTACATATTGTTATGAAGGTGTCTGTTACTACATTATATATATACTTGCAGTGTGTATATTGTACATATTACATATTGTTATGACGGTGTCTGTTACTACATTATATATATACTTGCAGTGTGTATATTGTACATATTACATATTGTTATGAAGGTGTCTGTTACTACATTATATATATACTTGCAGTGTGTATATTGTACATATTATATTGTTATGAAGGTGTCTGTTACTACATTATATATATACTTGCAGTGTGTATATTGTACATATTACATATTGTTATGAAGGTGTCTGTTACTACATTATATATATACTTGCAGTGTGTATATTGTACATATTACATATTGTTATGATGTGTCTGTTACTACATTATATATATACTTGCAGTGTGTATATTGTACATATTACATATTGTTATGAAGGTGTCTGTTACTACATTATATATATACTTGCAGTGTGTATATTGTACATATTACATATTGTTATGAAGGTGTCTGTTACTACATTATATATATATACTTGCAGTGTGTATATTGTACATATTACATATTGTTATGAAGGTGTCTGTTACTACATTATATATATACTTGCAGTGTGTATATTGTACATATTACATATTGTTATGAAGGTGTGTGTTACTACATTATATATATACTTGCAGTGTGTATATTGTACATATTACATATTGTTATGAAGGTGTCTGTTACTACATTATATATATACTTGCAGTGTGTATATTGTACATATACATATTGTTATGAAGGTGTCTGTTACTACATTATATATATACTTGCAGTGTGTATATTGTACATATTATATTGTTATGAAGGTGTCTGTTACTACATTATATATATACTTGCAGTGTGTATATTGTACATATTACATATTGTTATGAAGGTGTCTGTTACTACATTATATATATACTTGCAATGTGTATATTGTACATATTATATATTGTTATGAAGGTGTCTGTTACTACATTATGTATATACTTGCAGTGTGTATATTGTACATATTACATATTGTTATGAAGGTGTCTGTTACTACATTATATATATACTTGCAGTGTGTATATTGTACATATTACATATTGTTATGAAGGTGTCTGTTACTACATTATATATATACTTGCAGTGTGTATATTGTACATATTATATTGTTATGAAGGTGTCTGTTACTACATTATATATATACTTGCAGTGTGTATATTGTACATATTACATATTGTTTTGAAGGTGTCTGTTACTACATTATATATATATACTTGCAGTGTGTATATTGTACATATTACATATTGTTATGAGGTGTCTGTTACTACATTATATATATACTTGCAGTGTGTATATTGTACATATTACATATTGTTATGAAGGTGTCTGTTACTACATTATATATATACTTGCAGTGTGTATATTGTACATATTACATATTGTTATGAAGGTGTCTGTTACTACATTATATATATACTTGCAGTGTGTATATTGTACATATTACATATTGTTATGACGGTGTCTGTTACTACATTATATATATACTTGCAGTGTGTATATTGTACATATTATATTGTTATGAAGGTGTCTGTTACTACATTATATATATACTTGCAGTGTGTATATTGTACATATTACATATTGTTATGAAGGTGTCTGTTACTACATTATATATATACTTGCAGTGTGTATATTGTACATATTACATATTGTTATGAAGGTGTCTGTTACTACATTATGTATATACTTGCAGTGTGTATATTGTACATATTACATATTGTTATAAAGGTGTCTGTTACTACATTATATATATACTTGCAGTGTGTATATTGTACATATTACATATTGTTATGAAGGTGTCTGTTACTACATATATATATACTTGCAGTGTGTATATTGTACATATTACATATTGTTATGACGGTGTCTGTTACTACATTATATATATACTTGCAGTGTGTATATTGTACATATTACATATTGTTATGAAGGTGTCTGTTACTACATTATATATATACTTGCAGTGTGTATATTGTACATATTATATTGTTATGAAGGTGTCTGTTACTACATTATATATATACTTGCAGTGTGTATATTGTACATATTACATATTGTTATGAAGGTGTCTGTTACTACATTATATATATACTTGCAGTGTGTATATTGTACATATTACATATTGTTATGAATGTGTCTGTTACTACATTATATATATACTTGCAGTGTGTATATTGTACATATTACATATTGTTATGAAGGTGTCTGTTACTACATTATATATATACTTGCAGTGTGTATATTGTACATATTACATATTGTTATGAAGGTGTCTGTTACTACATTATATATATATATACTTGCAGTGTGTATATTGTACATATTACATATTGTTATGAAGGTGTCTGTTACTACATTATATATATACTTGCAGTGTGTATATTGTACATATTGTTATGAAGGTGTGTGTTACTACATTATATATATACTTGCAGTGTGTATATTGTACATATTACATATTGTTATGAAGGTGTCTGTTACTACATTATATATATACTTGCAGTGTGTATATTGTACATATTACATATTGTTATGAAGGTGTCTGTTACTACATTATATATATACTTGCAGTGTGTATATTGTACATATTATATTGTTATGAAGGTGTCTGTTACTACATTATATATATACTTGCAGTGTGTATATTGTACATATTACATATTGTTATGAAGGTGTCTGTTACTACATTATATATATACTTGCAATGTGTATATTGTACATATTATATATTGTTATGAAGGTGTCTGTTACTACATTATGTATATACTTGCAGTGTGTTTATTGTACATATTACTTATTGTTATGAAGGTGTCTGTTACTACATTATATATATACTTGCAGTGTGTATATTGTACATATTACATATTGTTATGAAGGTGTCTGTTACTACATTATATATATACTTGCAGTGTGTATATTGTACATATTACATATTGTTATGAAGGTGTCTGTTACTACATTATATATATACTTGCAGTGTGTATATTGTACATATTACATATTGTTATGAAGGTGTCTGTTACTACATTATATATATACTTGCAGTGTGTATATTGTACATATTACATATTGTTATGAAGGTGTCTGTTACTACATTATGTATATACTTGCAGTGTGTATATTGTACATATTACATATTGTTATGAAGGTGTCTGTTACTACATTATATATATATACTTGCAGTGTGTATATTGTACATATTACATATTGTTATGAAGGTGTCTGTTACTACATTATATATATACTTGCAGTGTGTATATTGTACATATTACATATTGTTATGACGGTGTCTGTTACTACATTATATATATACTTGCAGTGTGTATATTGTACATATTACATATTGTTATGAAGGTGTCTGTTACTACATTATATATATACTTGCAGTGTGTATATTGTACATATTATATTGTTATGAAGGTGTCTGTTACTACATTATATATATACTTGCAGTGTGTATATTGTACATATTACATATTGTTATGAGGGTGTCTGTTACTACATTATATATATACTTGCAGTGTGTATATTGTACATATTACATACTGTTATGAAGGTGTCTGTTACTACATTATATATATATACTTGCAGTGTGTATATTGTACATATTACATATTGTTATGAAGGTGTCTGTTACTACATTATATATATACTTGCAGTGTGTATATTGTACATATTACATATTGTTATGAAGGTGTCTGTTACTACATTATATATATACTTGCAGTGTGTATATTGTACATATTACATATTGTTATGAAGGTGTCTGTTACTACATTATATATATACTTGCAGTGTGTATATTGTACATATTACATATTGTTATGAAGGTGTCTGTTACTACATTATATATATACTTGCAGTGTGTATATTGTACATATTATATTGTTATGAAGGTGTCTGTTACTACATTATATATATACTTGCAGTGTGTATATTGTACATATTACATATTGTTATGAAGGTGTCTGTTACTACATTATATATATACTTGCAGTGTGTATATTGTACATATTACATATTGTTATGAAGGTGTCTGTTACTACATTATATATATACTTGCAGTGTGTATATTGTACATATTACATATTGTTATGAAGGTGTCTGTTACTACATTATATATATACTTGCAGTGTGTATATTGTACATATTACATATTGTTATGAAGGTGTCTGTTACTACATTATATATATACTTGCAGTGTGTATATTGTACATATTACATATTGTTATGAAGGTGTCTGTTACTACATTATATATATACTTGCAGTGTGTATATTGTACATATTACATATTGTTATGAAGGTGTCTGTTACTACATTATATATATACTTGCAGTGTGTATATTGTACATATTACATATGTTATGAAGGTGTCTGTTACTACATTATATATATACTTGCAGTGTGTATATTGTACATATTACATATTGTTATGAAGGTGTCTGTTACTACATTATATATATACTTGCAGTGTGTATATTGTACATATTACATATTGTTATGAAGGTGTCTGTTACTACATTATATATATACTTGCAGTGTGTATATTGTACATATTACATATTGTTATGAAGGTGTCTGTTACTACATTATATATATACTTGCAGTGTGTATATTGTACATATTACATATGTTATGAAGGTGTCTGTTACTACATTATATATATACTTGCAGTGTGTATATTGTACATATTACATATTGTTATGAAGGTGTCTGTTACTACATTATATATATACTTGCAGTGTGTATATTGTACATATTACATATTGTTATGAAGGTGTCTGTTACTACATTATATATATACTTGCAGTGTGTATATTGTACATATTAATATTGTTATGAAGGTGTCTGTTACTACATTATATATATACTTGCAGTGTGTATATTGTACATATTACATATTGTTATGAAGGTGTCTGTTACTACATTATATATATACTTGCAGTGTGTATATTGTACATATTACATATTGTTATGAAGGTGTCTGTTACTACATTATATATATACTTGCAGTGTGTATATTGTACATATTACATATTGTTATGAAGGTGTCTGTTACTACATTATATATATACTTGCAGTGTGTATATTGTACATATTACATATTGTTATGAAGGTGTCTGTTACTACATTATATATATACTTGCAGTGTGTATATTGTACATATTACATATTGTTATGAAGGTGTCTGTTACTACATTATATATATACTTGCAGTGTGTATATTGTACATATTACATATTGTTATGAAGGTGTCTGTTACTACATTATATATATACTTGCAGTGTGTATATTGTACATATTACATATTGTTATGAAGGTGTCTGTTACTACATTATATATATACTTGCAGTGTGTATATTGTACATATTACATATTGTTATGAAGGTGTCTGTTACTACATTATATATATACTTGCAGTGTGTATATTGTACATATTACATATTGTTATGAAGGTGTCTGTTACTACATTATATATATACTTGCAGTGTGTATATTGTACATATTACATATTGTTATGAAGGTGTCTGTTACTACATTATATATATACTTGCAGTGTGTATATTGTACATATTACATATTGTTATGAAGGTGTCTGTTACTACATTATATATATACTTGCAGTGTGTATATTGTACATATTACATATTGTTATGAAGGTGTCTGTTACTACATTATATATATACTTGCAGTGTGTATATTGTACATATTATATTGTTATGAAGGTGTCTGTTACTACATTATATATATACTTGCAGTGTGTATATTGTACATATTACATATTGTTATGAAGGTGTCTGTTACTACATTATATATATACTTGCAGTGTGTATATTGTACATATTACATATTGTTATGAAGGTGTCTGTTACTACATTATATATATACTTGCAGTGTGTATATTGTACATATTACATATTGTTATGAAGGTGTCTGTTACTACATTATATATATAACTTGCAGTGTGTATATTGTACATATTACATATTGTTATGAAGGTGTCTGTTACTACATTAATATATATACTTGCAGTGTGTATATTGTACATATTATATTGTTATGAAGGTGTCTGTTACTACATTATATATATACTTGCAGTGTGTATATTGTACATATTACATATTGTTATGAAGGTGTCTGTTACTACATTATATATATACTTGCCAGTGTGTATATTGTACATATTATATATGTTATGAAGGTGTCTGTTACTACATTATATATATAACTTGCAGTGTGTATATGTACATATACATATTGTTATGAAGTTGTCTGTTACTACATTATGTAATACTTGCAGTGTGTATATTGTACATATTACATATTGTTATGAAGGTGGTCGTTACTACATTA
>NC_084745.1:177500-190501 GCF_033978785.1 Entelurus aequoreus | reverse complement strand
GCGCACTAATTGACTGAAAGAGCACGCACTTGGCGCGATGATGTCATGTTATCGATGGGAAAATGCATGTTTAGACAATATGATTTGCCTGAGCGTTGCCTTTTTGCCTTTCCATTAAGAACAATAAACTAGTTTTTAGTGTAAGTTTGCTGGTTTCAAGAAATGTAATGCCGAGCGCATACCATTATGTCAAGATAATGGCACTAGCATTTACTTCATTTAAGAATATTTTTCAACATATTGAGCAAAAAAAGGTCTCATTTGTTTTTTTTTTACCAAGAAAAGTGCACTTGTTATTAGTGAGAATATACTTATTTTAAGGTATTTTTGGGTTAATTGAGGTTAGCTAATTTGACTTGTTTTGGAAAGTCTTGACAAGCCGAATTTTCTTGTTCTACTGGCAGATAATTTTTCTTAGTTCAAGTAAAATACCCCTCATTTTTGCATTTTTAGACAATATGATTTGCCTGAGCGTTGCCTTTTTGCCTTTCCATTAAGAACAATAAACTAGTTTTTAGTGTAAGTTTGCTGGTTTCAAGAAATGTAATGGCGAGCGCATATCATTATGTCAAGATATGGCACTAGCATTTACTTCATTTAAAAATATTTTTCAACATATTGAGCAAAAAGGTCTTTTTTTCTACCAGAAAAGTGCACTTGTTATTAGTGAGAATATACTTATTTTAAGCTATTTTTGGGTTCATTGTGGTTAGCTAATTTGACTTGTTTTGGAAAGTCTTAACAAGCCAACTTTTCTTGTTCTATTGGCAGATAATTTTCCTTAGTTCAAGTAAAATACCCCTCATTTTTGTATTTTTTTTTTTCTTGTTTTTGAACACTGACTTTTTGCAGTGCGCAGGTTGACAATTGGAGAAAGCAATCTCAAAATGGTCCTGGCTTTTGGGCACACTCCGCATTAGCATAGTTGGTGAGGTAACCCTGACGGTTTTACCACCAACTTCCCGGAGCTCGCACAGAAAACACCACGTTGACATGGATTTGTAGCAAAGAAGTGTGGATTTTTTTTTTTGTGGGGTGGCTTTAGGCCCCTTCTACACTAAGGTAAATCCCACCTAACCTTATCCTTTCACCCAAAAATTCACCAAAAAAGTGTAATTCCTCTTTACTACTACTACCTTAAAATTCAGCTGCCCGTCTCCTGACAAAGACCAGAAGGCGGGCTCACATTACACCAGTTTTAAAATCTCTGCAATGGCTCCCCGTGTGTTTCAGGAACATTTTTAAGGTTCTTCTTATGGTTTATAAATGTTGTTTTCTTTAATAGTATTGGGCCTTCTTATCCTTCAGATTTGCTTTTACCCTCCGAACCTTTGCAGACTCTGAGATCCTCCTTATATCTTTATGTCTGTATATGATGGTTAGTATAAATTACCCCAAATTTCCATTAATTCCCGTTAATTCCCATTAATTCCCATGGACGGTGTCCAACTTTGAATAATCAAAAAATGGTCAATATTTCCAAACTTCCCGAGCTTAACTTCCCGTGGTAAATTTCCGGAAACTTTCCGGAAACTTTCCGGAAATTTACCGGAAACCCCTCCCCTTTGCAACCCCAAGTGTGACTGACGGTGTTGTACTTTTTGCAGGAGTGTGTAAAAGAGGATTACTGCGAGAACACGGTCGCCCTAAAACAAACGTAACCTTAAACAAGAGGTGTGTATGAAGGAAGGGAGAAAATGGCGGACATTAAAAAGAACAAGGCTTACTGTTCAAAGTGAAGGTTGCGTATATCTCTCTGATTGATCCTGACAATGCAATCATTCTTCTGGAAGAGACGCTCCTGCTCCGCCTTGCCCCCACGCTCCAGACGATTGACGAGCAAGCCCTGGGTTCTGTAAAGGAATCCGGAGGAATTACATCATGCGGACGAACAAAAGACAAAAGAAATGTCTAAAAGGCCAAGTCATTTGACACGAGTTTTGCACATTTCATGCATTGTATAGTAGCTGTATGCATGGTTAAGGTTCACATTGCAGGAAATGTTTATTATTCATGGTCAGGGCAACACTGAGGGTGGAAGCACATTACACCAGTTTTAAATGTGTTGCATTGACTCCCTGTCTGCTTCAGGGTCGATTTTAAAGTTATATTACCGTATTAGTATTTGTACGCATGGTTAAGGTTCACATTGCAGGAAATGTTTATTGTTCATGGTCAGGGCAACACTGAGGGTGGAAGCACATTACACCAGTTTTAAATGTGTTGCATTGACTCCCTGTCTGCTTCAGGGTCGATTTTAAAGTTATATTACTGTATGTAGTAGCTGTATGCATGGTTAAGGTTCACATTGCAGGAAAGGTTTATTGTTCATGGTCAGGTCAACACGGAGGGTGGAAGTACGTTACACCAGTTTTAAATGTGTTGCATTGGCTCCCCGTCTGCTTCAGGGTCGATTTTAAAGTTACATTACTGTATTTGTATTTGTACGCATGGTTAAGGTTCACATTGCAGGAAATGTTTATTGTTCATGGTCAGGTCAACACTGAGGGTGGGAGCACATTACACGAGTTTTAAATGTGTTGCATTGACTCCCTGTCTGCTTCAGGGTCGATTTTAAAGTTACATTACTATATTTGTATTTGTACGCATGGTTAAGGTTCACATTGCAGGAAATGTTTATTATTCATGGTCAGGGCAACACTGAGGGTGGAAGCACATTACACCAGTTTTAATTTTAAACGTGTTGCATTGGCTCCCCGTTTGCTTAAGGGTCGATTTTAAAGTTCTATTACCGTATTAGTATTTGTACGCATGGTTAAGGTTCACATTGCAGGAAGTGTTTATTGTTCGTGGTCAGGGCAACACTGAGGGTGGCAGCACATTACACCAGTTTTAAAGTTGCTGCATTGGCTCTCTGTCTGCTTCAGGGTCGATTTTAAAGTTACATTACTGTATTAGTATTTGTACGCATGGTTAAGGTTCACATTGCAGGAAATGTTTATTGTTCATGGTCAGGGCAACACTGAGGGTGGGAGCACATTACACCAGTTTTAAATTTGTTGCATTGGCTCCCCGTCTGCTTCAAGGTCGATTTTAAAGTTATATTACTGTATTAGTATTTAAATGTTTTAATGGGCTTGCACCTTCTTACCTCGCGGATCCTGAGATCCACTGCCCTTTTAGCTTCACCAAATACCAGGACAAAGACTAGCAACTATGTAAATGTTTATTGTTCATGGTCAGGTCAACACTGAGACTACGCACACAACACAAGATTCTAATTGTCTCCCACAAAGTTTACTTTTCCAACTATATAAAGATGTCTTTTCCTGTGGTCTGGAAAATAATGTTTTGCTGAGTAAATGTTTATGTTGTATCATCTTAAGAAGATAGCCACAGTCCGCCCATTTCTTTCTCAGACCAACAAGGAGGTGCTAATGCATGTTTTTATTTCCTGCCGTTTAGACATTTGTAATGCTCTCTGGTCTTCCCGAAAGGAATATCGGAAGTCTACAATTATTAAAAACAGAGGACCAGAGGGTGGGAGCACATTACACCAGTTTTAAAGTCGCTGCATTGACTCTGTCTACTTCAGGGTTGATTTTAAAGTTATATTACTGTATTAGTATTAAAATGTTTTAATGACCTAGCACCTTCTTACCTCTCGGATCCTGAGATCCACTGCCCTTTTATCTTTACCAAATACCAGAACCAAGACTAGCCACTATGTAAATGTTTATTGTTCATGGTCAGGTCAACACTGAGAGACCATACACACAACACAAGATTCTAATTGTCTCCCTGAAAGTTTACTTTTCCAACTGTATAAAAATGTATACAGTTGTTTATCATCTTAAGAAGATAACCAAGTCTGCACGTTTCTTTCTCAGACCAACAAGGAGGTGCTAATGCATGCTTTTATTTCCTGTCGTTTAGACTAGTGTAATGCCCTCTGGTCCTCTCAAAATAAATATCAGGGGCCGTACTTATCAAGCTTCTTAGAGTTACTCCTAAGAAGTCTGCTAAGAGTTGACTTAAGAGTAAATAAATTATTCGCTGAAAGCTGCACTTAAAAGTTAGTTATCAAGCGTCTTACTCACACTTTCAGCGAAGTGTAGGACTGAATCTTAAGTGTCACACTCAGAGCTGAATTACGACATTACTATGTGCCGTAAACGCAATTTTAGGTGACGTCATTTCTGTGTCCATAGAAATGACCAATCACGGAAGGGAATCCCTTGTCTAAGAATAAAGAAATATCTTGGAAATATTTAAGTGGACAATGGGAGTGTATATTTTGACAATAAACTACAAAATAATACAAAACAAACTAGTCCCCGCCGGCACTCACGCTACCGCTCCCTCTCTTCTCTCGCCCACACACTCACTGACGTCACTCACCTCACGGCCACACACATACGCTACTGTCATAACATTTTCTTTCCAATTCATTAATTAGGCAACTAATTTGAAACTGGTGTGGGTGGCTCTATATATACTAGCCCACTGCAGACACATGCAGAAATCAACAAGGAATCGAAAAGTATTAAATCTGTGACAAAAATAATATCCGCTCTGTCTAAACGATACCGTTTGATCAGCTGCTCGTCATCAAAAAAAACAACAACATTGTTCCGTTCCCTGAACGTTCGCGCACGTCTCTCTCGCCTCAGTGCCATCCCCTGCTGGCAACTCCTAACCACTTAAGACACCTCTGAAGGTCTCTTAAATATCGTGGAGAGTAGGAGTGATTCTTAGACTTAAGAACGTTGATAAAAAGCTTTTATTCTTAAGTTTGAGAGTAGGACTAAATTTCGCAAATTCTCAGGACTTAAGTGTAAAATGGCACTCTAAGAAGCTTGATAAGTACGGCCCCAGAACTCTACAATTCTCTTCTCCCCTGTCCCTTTGGAGGGGGAGTTGCATAGGTCTGGTGGCCATGGATGAAGTGCTGGCTGTCCAGAGTCGGGACCCAGGGTGGACCACTAGCCTGTGCATCGGTTGGGGACATCTCTACGCTGCTGACCCGTCTCCGCTCCGGACGGTTTCCTGCTGGCCCCACTATGGACTGGATGTGTTGGATCCACTGTGGACTGGACTTTCACAATATTATGTCAGACCCACTCGACATCCATTGCTTTCGGTCTCCCCTAGAGGGGGGGGGGGGGGGGGGGGGTTACCCACATATGCGGTCCTCTCCAAGGTTTCTCATAGTCATTCACCGACGTCCCACTGGGGTGAGTTTTTCCTTGCCCGTATGTGGGCTCTGTACCGAGGATGTCGTTGTGGCTTGTGCAGCCCTTTGAGACACTTGTGATTTAGGGCTATATAAATAAACATTGATTGATTGATTCATACAATTATTACAAAACTCAGATGCACGCGTGCTGACGAGGACCAGAGGGCGGGAGCACATTACACCAGTTTTAAATTCTCTGCATTGGCTCGCTGTGTGCTTCAGGGTTGATTTTAAAGTGATATTACTGTATTAGTATTTAAATGTTTTAATGGCCTTGCACCTTCTTACCTCGCGGATCCTGAGAGAGCATTTTAGCTTTACCAAATACCAGAACAAAGACTCAACACAACACAAGATTCGAATTGTCTCACTCAAAGCTTACTTTTCCAATTATATAATGATGTATTTTCCTGTATAATTTTATTTTGTTTGTACTTCATGAAGTTTTGCACTTGTTGTCTTTTTTGTTCATTTTCGTTATATTTGGATGTATTTGTTTGGTTTCTATGCTATCCATTAAGTAAGACTACGTATTATGTTGAAGGGGGCAGGAAAATATAAGATTTTCTTCATCCTGTTCCTTCTCAGGCAAAGGTGTGTAAATGTGTGTTTAGTTGCTTAGAATCAACCCTGAAGCACACAGCGAGCCAATGCAGAGAATTTAAAACTGGTGTAATGTGCTCCCGCCCTCTGGTCCTCGTCAGCACGCGTGCATCTGAGTTTTGTAATAATTGTAGAGTTCAGGGGCCGTACTTATCAAGCTTCTTAGAGTGCCATTTTACACTTAAGTCCTGAGAATTTGCGAAATTTAGTCCTACTCTCAAACTTAAGAATAAAAGCTTTTTTATCAACGTTCTTAAGTCTAAGAATCACTCCTACTCTCCACCATATTTAAGAGACCTTCAGAGGTGTCTTAAGTGGTTAGGAGTTGCCAGCAGGGGATGGCACTGAGGCGAGAGAGACGTGCGCGAACGTTCAGGAATGTTTTTTGTTTTTTTTATGACGAGCAGCTGATCAAACGGTATCGTTTAGACAGAGCGGATATTATTTTTGTCACAGATTTAATACTTTTCGATTCCTTGTTGATTTCTGCATGTGTCTGCAGTGGGCTAGTATATATAGAGCCACCCACACCAGTTTCAAATTAGTTGCCTAATTAATGAATTGGAAAGAAAATGTAGATCGGTAGGTTGGAGTTCAAATCCCAGCCGAGTCATACCAAAGACTATAAAAATGGGACCCATAACCTCCCTGCTTGGCACTCAGCATCAAGGGTTGGAGTTGGGGGTTAAATCACCAAAATGATTCCCGGGCGCGGCGCCGCTGCTGCCCACTGCTCCCCAAGGGGATGGGTCAAATGCAGAGGACAAATTTCACCACATCTAATTGTCCACTTAAATATTTCCAAGATATTTCTTTATTCTTAGACAACGGATTCCCTTCCGTGATTGGTCATTTCTATGGACACAGAAATGACGTCACCTAAAATTCCGTTTACGGAACATAGTAATGTCGTAATTCAGCTCTGAGTGTGACACTTAAGATTCAGTCCTACACTTCGCTGAAAGTGTGAGTAAGACGCTTGGTAACTAACTTTTAAGTGCAGCTTTCAGCCAAGAATTTATTTACTCTTAAGTCAACTCTTAGGAGTAACTCTAAGAAGCTTGATAAGTACGGCCCCAGAAGTCTACAATTATTACAAAACTCAGCTGCACGAGTGCTGACGAGGACCAGAGGGCGGTAGCACATTACACCAGTTTTAAATTCTCTGCATTGGCTCGCTGTCTGCTTCAGGGTTGATTTTAAAGTTATATTACTGTATTAGTATTTAAATGTTTTAATGGCCGAGCACCTTCTTACCTCGCGGATCCTGAGATCATCTGGCCCCGACCATTTAGCTTTACCAAATACCAGAACAAAGACTCAACACAACACAAGATTCTAATTGTCTCACTCAAAGTTTACTTTTCCAACTAAATAAATATGTATTTTCCTGTATGCTTTTATTTCCTGTCACTTAGACTATTGCAAAAATATCAGAAGTCTACAATTAATACAAAACTCAGCTGCACGTGTGCTGACGAGGACCAGAGGGCGGTAGCACATTACACCAGTTTTAAATTTGCTGCATTGGCTCCTTCAGGCAGCATTTAGCCACTATGTAAATGCTGATTGTTCATGGTCAGATCTACAATTATTACAAAACTCAGCTGCACGAGTGCTGACGAGGACCAGAGGGCGGTAGCACATTACACCAGTTTTAAACTTGCTGTATTGGCTCCTTCAGGCAGCATTTAGCCACTATGTAAATGCTGATTGTTCATGGTCAGTCTACACTGAGAGACACAAGATTCTAATTGTCTCACTCAAAGTTTACTTTTCCAACTATATAAAGATGTCTCCTCCTGTGGCCTAGAAATAAAACAAAACGTGTTTTGCTGACTAAATGTTAATCCCCGGTCCATCCCTTCGCACACCCACACTGTCTGCAGGCCTGGTGGAATGTGCGGAGCAGACCAACAACTGCGAGAGATCATCTTATGGCTGGTGAGGGGATTGTGTATTCGCCATGGCCGCAGCTTGAGATGAGAGGCGCTGATGGTGGAGTAAATACCAAAAGCTTGAGAAAGAAGGTAAGTCTCTCACTTTTGCATATCACCCCCTCAAGAAATGCACGAGTACATCTGAAACTCCATCCATCCAGAACAGACCTGGGCATTCTGCGGCCCGCGGGCCACATCCGGCCCGCGTGAGGCCAATCATTAATTACAAAATAAAGTTGAAAAAACATCTATGTTGTGTTATTTATGGGCGTATGTCCGTGTGTAACCTGTGAGTGAAGGTGCACAGCGACAAGTGACGAGACACTAAAAAGGGAAAAGTTGATGAGGAATATATAAGACTTTTAAAGCCATTTTGATAGTAGGCTAACATAGCTAATATAGACACTTGCATCACGTGTTGCCTTCATTATAACACTTATATATGACTTTTAAAGTCATTCTGATAGTAGGCCAATATAGCTAATATAGACACTTACATCATGTGTTGCCTTCATTATAACACTTATATAAGACTTTTAAAGTCATTTTGATAGTAGGCTAATATAGACACTTACATCATGTGTTGTCTTCATTATAACACTTATATAAGACTTTTAAAGTCATTTTGATAGTAGGCTAATATAGACACTTACATCATGTGTTGTCTTCATTATAACACTTATATAAGACTTTTAAAGTCATTTTGATAGTAGGCTAATATAGACACTTACATCATGTGTTGTCTTCATTATAACACTTATATAAGACTTTTAAAGCCGTTTTGATAGTAGGCTAATATAGACACTTACATCATGTGTTGTCTTCATTATAACACTTATATAAGACTTTTAAAGTCATTTTGATAGTAGGCTAATATAGACACTTACATCATGTGTTGTCTTCATCATAACACTTATATAAGACTTTTAAAGTCATTTTGATAGTAGGCTAATATAGACACTTACATCATGTGTTGCCTTATTATAACACTTATATAAGACTTTTAAAGTCATTTTGATAGTAGGCCAATATAGCTAATATAGACACTTACATCATGTGTTGTCTTCATTATAACACTTATATAAGACTTTTAAAGTCATTTTGATAGTAGGCTAATATAGACACTTACATCATGTGTTGTCTTCATTATAACACTTATATAAGACTTTTAAAGTCATTTTGATAGTAGGCTAATATAGACACTTACATCATGTGTTGTCTTCATTATAACACTTATATAAGACTTTTAAAGCCGTTTTGATAGTAGGCTAATATAGACACTTACATCATGTGTTGTCTTCATTATAACACTTATATAAGACTTTTAAAGTCATTTTGATAGTAGGCTAATATAGACACTTACATCATGTGTTGTCTTCATTATAACACTTATATAAGACTTTTAAAGTCATTTTGATAGTAGGCTAATATAGACACTTACATCATGTGTTGCCTTATTATAACACTTATATAAGACTTTTAAAGTCATTTTGATAGTAGGCCAATATAGCTAATATAGACACTTACATCATGTGTTGTCTTCATTATAACACTTATATAAGACTTTTAAAGTCATTTTGATAGTAGGCTAATATAGACACTTACATCATGTGTTGTCTTCATTATAACACTTATATAAGACTTTTAAAGTCATTTTGATAGTAGGCTAATATAGACACTTACATCATGTGTTGTCTTCATTATAATACTTATATAAGACTTTTAAAATCATTTTGATAGTAGGCTAATATAGACACTTACATCATGTGTTGCCTTATTATAACACTTATATAAGACTTTTAAAGTCATTTTGATAGTAGGCTAATATAGACACTTACATCATGTGTTGCCTTCATTATAACACTTATATAAGACTATTAAAGTCATTCTTATAGTAGGCTAATATAACTATTATAGACACTTACATCATGTGTTGCCTTCATTATAACACTTATATAAGACTATTAAAGTCATTCTTATAGTAGGCTAATATAACTAATATAGACACTTACATCATGTGTTGCCTTCATTATAACACTTATATAAGACTTTTAAAGTCATTTTGATAGTAGGCTAATATAGACACTTACATCATGTGTTGCCTTCATTATAACACTTATATAAGACTATTAAAGTCATTGTGATAGTAGGCTAATATAGCTAATATAGACACTTACATCATGTGTTGCCTTCATTATAACACTTATATAAGACTTTTAAAGTCATTTTGATAGTAGGCTAATATAGACACTTACATCATGTGTTGCCATCATTTTAACACTGATATTTTTTTTTAATTGTTTGCGGCTCCAGACCGATTACTTTTTAGTTTTTGTGGTCCAATATGGCTCTTTCAAGTTTTTGGGTTACCGACCCCTGGGTTAAGGTGAGGGCTAAACGTGTCCAGGTACGCTCAGACCTTGAGAAGAGGTGTAGTCCCGACCACGTGTGATACACCAAGAGTTATGAGAAGGTTCTCCTAACTCCGCGTACGCTGACTAGAATGCTGAGCAGGAAGCACATAAATAGAAGCAATTATGAGCGTTATTGATCTTTGTGGTAATAACACTTGTGTTTTATTAGCTATTTAATGCTTTGCTACACCACTTACACACACCAGCTGCCGGCGTCACCTCGGACTAACAAAAAAAACATTTGTGTAACATTTCATACAGAAAAACAACCAAGCATGCATCACTATAGCTCTTGTCTCAAAGTAGGTGTACTGTCACCACCTGTCACATCACACCCTGACTTATTTGGACTTTTTTGCTGTTTTCCTGTGTGTAGTGTTTTACTTCTTGTCTTGCGCTCTTATTTTGGTGGCTTTTTCTCTTTTTTGGGTCAAGTATATATATAATGTAGTAACAGACACCTTCATAACAATATGTGATATGTACAATATACACACTGCAAGTATATATATAATGTAGTAACAGACACCTTCATAACAATATGTAAAAAGGACAATATACACACTGCAAGTATATATATAATGTAGTAACAGACACCTTCATAACAATATGTCATATGTACAATATATACACTGCAAGTATATATATAATGTAGTAACAGACACCTTCATAACAATATGTAATATGTACAATATACACACTGCAAGTATATATATAATGTAGTAACAGTCACCTTCATAACAATATGTACAATATACACACTGCAAGTATATATATAATGTAGTAAGAGACACCTTCATAACAATATGTAATATATACAATATACACACTGCAAGTATATATATAATGTAGTAACACACACCTTCATAACAATATGTACAATATACACACTGTAAGTATATATATATAATGTAGTAACAGACACCTTCATAACAATATGTAATATGTACAATATACACACTGCAAGTATATATATAATGTAGTAACAGACACCTTCATAACAATATGTAATATGTACAATATACACACTGCAAGTATATATATAATGTAGTAACAGCCACCTTCATAACAATATGTAATATGTACAATATACACACTGCAAGTATATATATAATGTAGTAACAGACACCTTCAGAACAATATGTAATATGTACAATATACACACTGCAAGTATATATATAATGTAGTAACAGACACCTTCATAACAATATGTAATATGTACAATATACACACTGCAAGTATATATATAATGTAGTAACAGACACCTTCATAACAATATGTAATATGTACAATATACACACTGCAAGTATATATATAATGTAGTAACAGACACCTTCATAACAATATGTAATATGTACAATATACACACTGCAAGTATATATATAATGTAGTAACAGACACCTTCATAACAATATGTAATATGTACAATATACACACTGCAAGTATATATATAATGTAGTAACAGACACCTTCATAACAATATGTAATATGTACAATATACACACTGCAAGTATATATATAATGTAGTAACAGACACCTTCATAACAATATGTAATATGTACAATATACACACTGCCAGTATATATATAATGTAGTAACAGACACCTTTATAACAATATGTAATATGTACAATATACACACTGCAAGTATATATATAATGTAGTAACAGACACCTTCATAACAATATGTAATATGTACAATATACACACTGCCAGTATATATATAATGTAGTAACAGACACCTTCATAACAATATGTAATATGTACAATATACACACTGCAAGTATATACATAATGTAGTAACAGACACCTTCATAACAATATGTAATATGTACAATATACACACTGCAAGTATATATATAATGTAGTAACATTTATAAAATTAGCAAAAAAAAATAGCATGTTAATTTTAGCATTGTAATGTAAACATGCTAACAGTTAGCATGTTTCACATACCAAGTTATAATAATCTAAGGTGTTTGGCTTGCGGAATTATAGAAAAAAGTTTAAAATTAGTTTTAAAAAGTTAGCGCTTTAATGTTAGCATGCTAGAACGCTAACGTCAGCACGCTAACAGTTAACAAGTGTCCCATACCAAGTTATGTGACTCTGGGATAAATGGTTAGCTCAAAAATTTAGCATGCTAACGTAAACTAAAACCCGTAATATCACAAAAGCAGTGTTTTGAAGCCTTTAAGAGCAACACAGTGTTTTCGAATCCATCCATCCATCCATTTTCTACCGCCTGTCCTTTTCGGGGTTGAGGGGGGGGTGCTGGAGCCTGCATTCGGGCGGAAGGCGGGGTACGCCCTGGACAAGTCGCCACCTCATTTGAATGATGGCGACTCGCATCCGACCGCCGATTGGTCCGTCGGCTAAAAGGAAAGCCAATCAATAAGATAGTGGGAGGCGTACAGTGACAGGACCCGGTCTGATTGCTGGTTGTCCGCCTGGCACAAGTGTTTGACTTGCCTCCATTCAATGGCGTCCTATTATTTTTGGACATTACAAAGTGCAGGGGATGTGTCCCTCCTCCCCGAGTTACGTCCATGTCCTGAGTGGGTGTTGTTGTGTGGAGTGCAGCCGTGACCCGACTTCCTTCACGTTGGGTGCACTCGGACAAACGGCCTTCACGCCGCCGCCCTGCCAGGACTGACGGCTCTATCGGACGTCGTCTCGTCCGGCGGAAGCAGGAACACGGAGGTCCTCGCATGGGCGCACACGGGAGAAGTGGAAAGGATTTAGCCGCGCGTCACCTTTTGTGCCCGCCGGGAACAATGCCGATCTGGTTCTTGTTCCCGGGACCACCATGAAACTGCTGAAAGGCTGGATGGCGATAATCAGC
>NC_084745.1:160000-172500 GCF_033978785.1 Entelurus aequoreus | reverse complement strand
TAGAATCAGGCAATAATAGAATCAACGCGCCGCCTCGGGCTGAGAACTATTTCATATTTATCATCCTGTGGGAATTTCAGTCCGCTCACGTTCTCGCCTGAAGGATGCCTGTTGACTTTCTCTCCTCTTTGCCCTCCACACAGCAATAATACAACGATAATATTTTTTGCAGCACATTTTTTGACAATATTGACACGGGCACAAAAAAGGTTTTTACCAAAGACTTGCAATTATAGAAACAACTTTCCTTAAAAAAATGATTGGCAAGTATAAAAAGTATGAAAAGCAGTTTTCTTCAGTTTAAAACACGATTCGCAAGTAAAAATAATATCTTTTTTTTCCAATAAAAATAATATTTGTACATTCAATTATGTTAAATCCATTCGCAAGTAAAAAGAAATATTTTATTTATTTATTGAAAACATTTTTTAAAAATTGTTTTCATATAAAGAAACAATTTTTAAGTAAAAAAAGCAAAACAATTCGCACATCAAAAAAATGTTGCTTGTAAAAAAAAACATAATAAAAAAATAAAAAAACCTTAAAACAACAATAATATTTTTTGCAGCCCATTTTTTGACAATATTGACACGGGCACGAAAAATGTTTTTACCAAAGACTTGCAATTATAGAAACAACTTTCCTTAAACAAATGATTGGCAAGTATGAAAAGCAGTTTTCTTCAATTTAAAACACGATTCGCAAGTAAAAATAATATCTTTTTTTTCCAATAAAAATAATATTGGTACATTAAATTATGTTAAATCCATTCGCAAGTAAAAATAAGTATTTTATTTATTTATTGAAAACATTTTTTAAAATTTTTTTATTATAAAGAAACAATTTTTAAGTAAAAAAAGCAAAACAATTCGCACATCAAAAAAATGTTGCTTGTAAAAAAAACATATTAATAAAAAAATAAAAAAAACCTTAAAACAACAATAATATTTTTTGCAGCAAAATGTTTTGACAATATTGACATGGGCACAAAAAATGTTTTTACCAAAGACTTGCAATTATAGAAACAACTTTCCTTAAAAAAATGATTGGCAAGTATAAAAAGTATGAAAAGCAGTTTTCTTCAATTTAAAACACGATTCGCACGTAAAAATAATGTATTTTTTTTCCAATAAAAATAATATTGGTACATGAAATTATGTTAAATCCATTCGCAAGTAAAAATAAGTATTTTATTTATTTATTGAAAAAAATGTTTTAAATTTTTTTCATATAAAGAAACCATTTTTAAGTAAAAAAAACAAAAAAACAATTCGCACTTCACATAAATGTTGCTTGTAAAAAAAACATAATAATAAAAAAAATAATAACAAATTAAAACAACAATAATATTTTTTGCAGCCCATTTTTTGACAATATTGACACGGGCACAAAAAAGGTTTTTACCAAAGACTTGCAATTATAGAAACAACTTTCCTTAAAAAAAATTATTGGCAAGTATAAAAAGTATGAAAAGCAGTTTTCTTCAATTTAAAACACGATTCGCAAGTAAAAATAATATCTTTTTTTTCCAATAAAAATAATATTTGTACATTAAATTATGTTAAATCCATTCGCAAGTAAAAATAAGTATTTTATTTATTTATTGAAAACATTTTTTTTATTTTTTTATTATGAAGAAACAATTTTTAAGTAAAAAAAAGCAAAACAATTCGCACATCAAAAAAATGTTGCTTGTAAAAAAAAACATAATAATAAAAAATTAAAACAACAATAATACTTTTTGCAGCACATTTTTTGACAATATTGACACGGGCACGAAAAATGTTTTTACCAAAGACTTGCAATTATAGAAACAACTTTCCTTAAACAAATGATTGGCAAGTATAAAAAGCAGTTTTCTTCAATTTAAAACACGATTCGCAAGTAAAAATAATATATATTTTTTCCAATAAAAATAATATTTGTACATTCAATTATGTTAGATCCATTCGCAAGTAAAAATAAGTATTTTATTTATTCATTGAAAAAAAATTTTTTCAATTTTTTTCATATAAAGAAACAATTTTTAAGTAAAAAAAGCAAAACAATTCGCACATCAAAAAAATGTTGCTTGTAAAAAAAAACATATTAATAAAAAAATAAAAAAACCTTAAAACAACAATAATATTTTTTGCAGCACATTTTTTGACAATATTGACACGGGCACAAAAAATGTTTTTAACCAAAGACTTGCAATTATAGAAACAACTTTCCTTAAAAAAATGATTGGCAAGTATAAAAAGCAGTTTTCTTCCATTTAAAACACGATTCGCAAGTAAAAATAATATATATTTTTTCCAACAAAAATAATATTTGTACATTCAATTATGTTAGATCCATTCGCAAGTAAAAATAAGTATTTTATTTATTCATTGAAAAAAATTTTTTAAAATTTTTTTCATATAAAGAAACAATTTTTAAGTAAAAAAAGCAAAACAATTCGCACATCAAAAAAATGTTGCTTGTAAAAAAAAACATATTAATACAAAAATATAAAAAACCTTAAAACAACAATAATATTTTTTGCAGCACATTTTTTGACAATATTGACACGGGCACAAAAAATGTTTTTAACCAAAGACTTGCAATTATAGAAACAACTTTCCTTAAAAAAATGATTGGCAAGTATAAAAAGCAGTTTTCTTCAATTTAAAACACGATTCGCAAGTAAAAATAATATCTTTTTTTTCCAATAAAAATAATATTTGTACATTAAATTATGTTAAATCCATTCGCAAGTAAAAATAAGTATTTTATTTATTTATTGAAAAAAAAAATTTAAATTTTTTTATTATAAAGAAACAATTTTTAAGTAAAAAAAAGCAAAACAATTCGCACATCAAAAAAAATTTGCTTGTAAAAAAAACATAATAAAAAAATAAAAAAACCTTAAAACAACAATAATATTTTTTGCAGCCCATTTTTTGACAATATTGACACAGGCACAAAAAAGGTTTTTACCAAAGACTTGCAATTATAGAAAGAACTTTCCTTAAAAAAAATGATTGGCAAGTATAAAAAGTATGAAAAGCAGTTTTCTTCAATTTAAAACACGATTCGCAAGTAGAAATAATATCTTTTTTTTCCAATAAAAATAATATTTGTACATTCAATTATGTTAAATCCATTCGCAAGTAAAAAGAAATATTTTATTTATTTATTGAAAACATTTTTTAAAAATTGTTTTCATATAAAGAAACAATTTTAAAGAAAAAAAACTAAAACAATTCGCACATCAAAAAAATGTTGCTTGTAAAAAAACCATAATAATAAAAAATTAAAACAACAATAATACTTTTTGCAGCCCATTTTTTGACAATATTGACACGGGCACGAAAAATGTTTTTACCAAAGACTTGCAATTATAGAAACAACTTTCCGTAAAAAAAAAAAAGAAAAAAAGATTGGCAAGTGTAAAAAAAATATTTTCTGCAAGTAAAATAAGTATGAAAAACAATTTTCTTCAATTTAAAAAAGGATTTGCAAGTAAAAAATATAATTTTCCTCAATTACAGAAAAGTATTTGTGCGTTAAATTATGTTCAATCGATTCGTAAGTAAAAAAAAATATATGTATATATTTTTATGTATTTAAACATTTTTTTGCGTTTTTTTCATATAAAGAAACATTTTTCAAGTAAAAAAAAACAATTCACACATCAAAAAAATGTTTCTCGTAAGAAAAAACTATTTGAAAACAATTTTTTGGAATGTTTTCATTGTATTTTTTTTAATTTTATTCATTACATTATTTTCTGCAAGTAAAAAATCTTTCTGTGTATAAACAATTTTCTCGAAAAAAAAAGTATACAAATGTTTTTTCTTCAATTAAAAAAAACGATTCACGAGTAAAAACTATTTTCTTCGACTAAAAAAATGATTGGCAAGTATAAAAAAAAATATTTTCTGCAAGTTAAAAAAGTATGAAAAACAATTTTCTTCAATTTAAAAAACGATTCTAAAATAAAAATTAAAATTTTCCTCAATTAAAAAAAAACATTTGTACATTAAATTATGTTAAATCAATTCGCAAATAAAAAATATATGTATATGTATACATTTTATTTATTTACAATTTTTTTAAACATTTTCTTCATATAGAGAAACCATTTTCAAGTTTAAAAAAAACTATTCACACATCAAAACAATTTAGCTTGTAAAAAAAAATATTTGAAAACAATTTTTTTGAATGTTTTCATTGTATTTTTTTTATTTTATTCAATAAACTATTTTCTGCAAGTAAAAAAAGATTTTGTGTAAAAACAATTTTCTAGCAAAAAAAAGTATAAAACTCTTTTTTCTTCAATTAAAAAAAAACGATTCACAATTAAAAACTATTTTCTTTGACTAAAAAAATTATTTGCAAGTATAAAAAAAATATTGTCTGCAGTGTGAAAAACAATTTTCTTCAATTTAAAAAAAACGATTTTCAAGTAAAAATAATAATTTTTCTGATTTAAAAAAAATATTTGTAAAAAAAATCGATTTGCAACTAAAAACAATTCAATTTATTTTTCAATCATTTTTAAAAAATGTTTACATTTTCTTCAATTAAAGAAACAATTGTTTAGTAAAAACCCATTCGCATATTAAAAAAAAGCATGCTTGTAAAAAAAAACAATTATAAAACATTAAAACAACAATAATACTGACAATTTTGACACGGGCACAAAACATGTTTTTACCAAAGATTTGCAATTATAGAAACAACTTTCCTTAAAAAAAATGATTGGCAAGTATAAAAACACTGCATTTTACCACATTGTAAACCATTGTAACAATTTGCAATTTTAAACACATTGACATAAACACACTATCGTCAGCATAATTTTGTATTAAACATTCACAAAATTCAAAGGTAAATGAAAACAGAAATTGTCACAGTGAATATTTATGCACTGATTTTCTTTTACACTGAATTTTTACACACTGAACGACCCTGAACGGGACAAGCGGTAGAAAATGGATGGATGGATAGAGATTTCTTACACTGAATTTTCGCACATGAATTCATTTTTACACTCATTTTTCACACACTGAATTTTTTTTACATTCAATTTTTAAACACTGAATGTTTTTTACACTGAATTTTTACACACTGAATTTCTGTTACAATGCATTTTTTACACACTGACATTTTTTACATTTAAGTTTTACACATTTAATTTTTTACACTGAATTTCTTTTACACATAATTTTTTTTACACTGGATTTCTTTTACACTCAATTTTTACACACTGAATTTTTTTACACAGAAATTTGAGACACTTAATTTTTTTACACTGAATTTTAAAACACTGTATTTGAGAACAAAAATACAAGTTTTGAACACATTTAGCTCCCAAACTTGTGTTAATGAAAGTGTAATGTAAAAATTAATTAATTTCACAAAATTCAAATGAAATATAATTCAAACAGTTTCTACCGTACTTTAAAGAAAACTGGTTTTGTTCCAGTGACGTGATTTTAATATTTATATAATTTTTATTTATATTATTTATATATATTTTATTTATATATATTATTATATTTTTTATTTATTTATATATATTTTTATACTAAATTTTCACACACTGAATTTTTTTTACATTCAACTTTTACACACTGAATGTTTTTACATTGAATGTTTCACACTGAACTGATTTCAATATTCATATAATATTTATATATATATATATATATATATATATATATATATATATATATATATATATATATATATATATATATATATATATTTTATTTATATATATTTATATCTATTTTTATACTAAATTTTCACACACTGAATTTTTTTTACATTCAATTTTTACACACTGAATGTTTTTACATTGAATGTTTCACACTGAACTGATTTTAATATTTATTTATATTTATTTATATATATTATATATATATATATATATATATATATATATATATATATATATATATATATATATATATATATATATATATATATATATATATTTTTTTTTTTTTTTATTTATATATATTTATATATATTTTTACACTAAATTTTCACATTGAATTTTTTTACATTCAATTTTTACACACTGAATGTTTTTTACACTGAATTTTTTACATTGAACTGATTTTAATATTTTTTATAATATTTATTTGTATTCATTTATATATATATATATATGTATATATATATATATATTTTTTTTTTTTTTTTTTTTATATATATTTATATATATTTTTACACTAAATTTTCACACTGAATTTTTTTTACATTCAATTTTTACACACTGAATGTTTTACACTGAACTGATTTTAATATTTATATAATATTTTTTTATATATATTTAATTTTTATATATATATATATATATATATATATATATATATATATATATATATATATATATATATATATATATATATATATATATATATATATATATATATATTTATATATATTGGTACACTCAATTTTCACACTGGATTTTTTTTACATTGAATTTTTACACTGAATGATTTTTACACTGAATTTTTTACACTAAACTGATTTTTATATTTTTATATTTATATAATATTTATTTATATTTATTTGTATATATTTTATTTATATATATTATTATATATATTATATACATATATATATATATATTTTAAATTTATATATATATTTGTTCACTCAATTTTCACACACTGAATTTTATTTACATTCAATTTTTACACACTGAATGTTTATTACACTGAATTTTTACACACTGAATTTCTTTTACACTCAATTTTTTACACACTGAAATTGTTTTTACATTTAAGTTTTACACACTGAATTGTTTGAAAATAATTCAAACAATTTCTACCGTACTTGAAAGAAAACCAGGTTTTGTTCCAGTGAAGTGATCTTAATATTTATATAGCGCTTTTCTCGAGTGACTCAAAGCGCTTCACATAGTGGGAGCCAATAAAGTTCTATAAGGCAACAAGTGTCCAAGCAGCAAAGTCAGTGTGCTGAGTGTGTGATATTTGCCCCAGTGTATGCTGGGAATATTAATTAGGCCCATCCATGACGTTGCCGTCAAAAGGATGTCAGCGGGCTGAATGGATGCTGTGACCTGGAAAAGGCGGCATTCACTCCGTCCAGTCCGCCATAGTTCATTCTCCTTTCTCCTCTTTTAAACAGGCCGATTGTGCCGCGCTGAAACGGGTGTGTGAAGGAATACAAATATGTCAAAGTTGAAACGCTTTTTCTCTCTCCGACCTCGGCGCTCAAGTACATTTTCTAAAGAGATGAAGCAATTAAGGCGGAACCCCGCTCGGAAAGAGCTGACTTTGTTTGGGCTTTAATGACATGACACGGATCACAGGGCTTCAAAGCAAACACAGCATACAAATGTTCGTGTCCGACACGTACTCACTCGCTCTGCGCGCCCCAACGATCACGCTCAATGTGGGAAGAATATTTACTAACCGATAGAAATGTCAACCTTACCAAAGCTTCGGGCAAGTCCCAGGGGCCGTTTATGTCCCCGAGCTCGCTTTTTTATTCACTAGCTTGCTAGCTTTTTTCTTGTTGTTAATTTTGCAGGTGTACACCCTTAGCCTCAGTTACTTGACCAATGATACTTGTTAGCATGCTAGCTTTTTTTTAAATGTATTTATTTTTTTGACCATTTTTGCAGGTGAACACCCTTAGCGTCAAAAAACTCCCGACTCATGTCAAGTTTGAAGTCACATTGAAATTTGACACAGGGAATTCTCACACGCAGAATTTTTTTTACACAGAATTTTTACACACATGATTTTTTTTACACTGAATTTTCACACCCTGAATTATTTTTACACTGAATTTTCTCACATTGAATTTTCACACACTGAATTGTTTTTACACTGCATTTTCTCACATTGAATTTTCACACACTGAATTGTTTTTACACTGCATTTTTACACTGAATTTATTTTACACTGTATTTTCTCACACTGATTTTTCACACACTGAATTTTTTTACACTGAATTTTCTCACACCTAATTTTTATTACACTGAATTTTTGTTCACTGAATTTTTACACACTGAATTCTCACACACTGAATTTTTTTTACATGGAATCTTTACACATTGATTTTTTTACACTGAATTTTTACACAATGAATTTTTTTACACTGAATTTTCACACACCTAATTTTTATTACAATGAATTTTTATTTTTACATTTTTATTTTTACACTGAATTTTTACACACTGAATTTTCACACACTGAATTATTTGTACACTGAATTTTCTCACATTGAATTTTCACACACTGAATTGTTTTTACACTGCATTTTCACACACTGAATTTGTTTTACACTGCATTTTTACACTGAATTGATTTTACACTGTATTTTCTCAAATTGATTTTTCACACACTGAATTTTTTTACACTGAATTTTCTCACACCTAATTTTTATTACACTGAATTTTTGTTCACTGAATCTTTACACACTGAATTCTCACACACTGATTTTTTTTTTACATGGAATCTTTACACATTGATTTTTTTACACTGAATTTTTACACAATGAATTTTTTTACACTGAATTTTCACACACCTAATTTTTATTACAATGAATTTTTATTTTTACATTTTTATTTTTACACTGAATTTTTACACACTGAATTTTCACACACTGAATTATTTTGACACTGAATTTTGTCACATTGAATTTTCACACACTGAATTGTTTTTACACTGCATTTTCACACACTGAATTTGTTTTACACTGCATTTTTACACTGAATTTTCTCAAACCTAATTTTTATTACACTGAATTTTTGTTCACTGAATTTTTACACACTGATTTTTTTTTTACATGGAATCTTTACACATTGATTTTTTTACACTGAATTTTTACACAATGAATTTTTTTACACTGAATTTTCACACACCTAATTTTTATTACAATGAATTTTTATTTTTACATTTTTATTTTTACACTGAATTTTTACACACTGAATTTTCACACACTGAATTATTTTGACACTGAATTTTGTCACATTGAATTTTCACACACTGAATTGTTTTTACACTGCATTTTCACACACTGAATTTGTTTTACACTGCATTTTTACACTGAATTTTCTCAAACCTAATTTTTATTACACTGAATTTTTGTTCACTGAATTTTTACACACTGATTTTTTTTTTACATGGAATCTTTACACATTAATTTTTTTACACTGAATTTTTACACAATGAATTTTTTTACACTGAATTTTCACACACCTAATTTTTATTACAATGAATTTTTATTTTTACATTTTTATTTTTACACTGAATTTTTACACACTGAATTTTCACACACTGAATTATTTTTACACTGAATTTTCTCACATTGAATTTTCACACACTGAATTGTTTTTACACTGCATTTTCACACACTGAATTTGTTTTACACTGCATTTTTACACTGAATTGATTTTACACTGTATTTTCTCACATTGATTTTTCACACACTGAATTTTTTTACACTGAATTTTCTCACACCTAATTTTTATTACACTGAATTTTTGTTCACTGAATTTTTACACACTGAATTCTCACACACTGATTTTTTTTTTACATGGAATCTTTACACGTTGATTTTTTTACACTGAATTTTTACACAATGAATTTTTTTACACTGAATTTTCACACACCTCATTTTTATTACAATGAATTTTTATTTTTACATTTTTATTTTTACACTGAATTTTTACACACTGAATTTTCACACACTGAATTATTTTGACACTGAATTTTGTCACATTGAATTTTCACACACTGAATTGTTTTTACTCTGCATTTTCACACACTGAATTTGTTTTACACTGCATTTTTACACTGAATTTATTTTACACTGTATTTTCTCACATTGATTTTTCACACACTGAATTTTTTTATACTGAATTTTCACACACCTAATTTTTATTACACTGAATTTTTGTTCACTGAATTTTTACACACTGAATTCTCACACATTGAATTTTTTTTTACATGGAATCTTTACACATTGATTTTTTTTACACTGAATTTTTAGACAATTAATTTTTTTACACTGAATTTTCACACACCTAATTTTTATTACAATGCATTTTTAGACAGATTTATTTTTACACTGAATTTTTACACACTGAATTTTCACACTGAATTATTTTTAGACTGAATTTTCTCACATTGAATTTTCACACACTGAGTTGTTTTTACACTGCATTTTCACACACTGAATTTTTTTACACTGAATTTTTTTTACACTGTATTTTCTCACATTGAATTTTCACAAACTGAATTTTTTTACACTGAATTTTTTACACACATTTTTTTTACACTGATTTTTTACACACAACATCTTTTTGTACACTGAATTTTTACACACTGAATTTTTTTACACTGAATTTTCTCACTGAATTTTCAAACACTGAATTTTTGTTGTTGTTAATTTTGCAGGTGTTCACCCTTAGCCTCAAACATTTTCTTACTTGACCAATGATACCTGTTAGCATGCTTTATTTATGTATTTTTTTTAACCATTTTTGCAGGTGAACACCCTTAGCGTCAAAAAGCTCCCGACTCATTTCCGGTAAATTAAGACTAAAGTGATCGATAGAGAGGTGTCAAGTTTGAAGTCACGTGACAAGAATATTAACATTGTAATTTGACACACGTAATTTTCACACGCAGAATTTTTTTTACACTGAATTTTTACACACTGAATTTTTTTACACTGAATTTTTACACATGATTTTTTTTACACTGAATTTTCACACACTGAATTATTTTTTCACGGAATTTTCTCACATTGAATTTTCACACACTGAATTTGTTTTACACTGAATTTTTACACTGAAATAATTTTACACTATGCTTTCTCACATTGAATTTTCACACACTGAATTTTTTACATTGAATTTTTACACACAGCATTTTTTTACACTGAATTTTTACACACTGTATTTTTTTACACTGAATTTTTACACATCTAATTTTTTTACACAATATTTTCACACGCCTAATTTTTCTTACACTTTATTTTTTTACACTGAATTTTTACACACTGAATTTTTTTTACACTGAATCTTTACACATAGAATTTTTTTTACACTGAATTTTCACACACTGAATTTTTATTACACTGAATTTTCACACACTGAATTTTTACACACAGCATTTTTTTTACACTGAATTTTAACATAATTAATTTTTTTACACATTTTCACACGCCCAATTTTTCTTACACTTAATTTTTTTACACGGAATTTTTACACACTGAATTCTCACACACTGAATTTTTTTTATACTGATGTGTGTGTGTAGGTGATGTGTGTGTGTGTCACCTGTGTGTAGGTGATGTGTGTGTGTCACCTGTGTGTAGGTGATGTGTGTGTGTCACCTGTGTGTAGGTGATGTGTGTCACCTGTGTGTAGGTGATGTGTGTGTGTGTCACCATTGTGTAGGTGATGTGTGTGTGTGTCACCTGTGTGTAGGTGATGTGTGTGTGTGTCACCTGTGTGTAGGTGATGTGTGTGTGTGTCACCTGTGTGTAGGTGATGTGTGTCACCTGTGTGTAGGTGATGTGTGTGTCACCTGTGTTTAGGTGATGCGTGTCACCTGTGTGTAGGTGATGTGTGTGTGTGTCACCTGTGTGTAGGTGATGTGTGTGTGTGTGTCACCCGTGTGTAGGTGATGTGTGTGTATGTGTCACCTGTGTGTAGGTGATGTGTGTGTGTGTGTCACCTGTGTGTAGGTGATGTGTGTGTGTGTCACCTGTGTGTAGGTGATGTGTGTGTGTGTCACCTGTGTGTAGGTGATGTGTGTGTGTGTCACCTGTGTGTAGGTGATGTGTGTGTGTGTGTGTCACCTGTGTGTAGGTGATGTGTGTGTGTGTCACCTGTGTGTAGGTGATGTGTGTGTGTGTCACCTGTGTGTAGGTGATGTGTGTGTGTGTGTCACCTGTGTGTAGGTGATGTGTGTGTGTGTGTGTCACCTGTGTGTAGGTGATGTGTGTCACCTGTGTGTAGGTGATGTGTGTGTGTGTCACCTGTGTGTAGGTGATGTGTGTGTGTGTCACTTGTGTGTAGGTGATGTGTGTGTGTGTGTGTCACCCGTGTGTAGGTGATGTGTGTGTCACTCCTTTTGTTAGTGTGTACAGGTGATGACCTCTGTGTGTGTGTCACCTGTGTGTAGGTGATGTGTGTGTGTGTGTGTGTGTGTCACCTGTGTGTAGGTGATGTGTGTGTGTGTGTCACCTGTGTGTAGGTGATGTGTGTGTGTGTGTCACCTGTGTGTAGGTGATGTGTGTGTGTGTCACCTGTGTGTAGGTGATGTGTGTGTGTGTCACCTGTGTGTAGGTGATGTGTGTGTGTGTCACCTGTGTGTAGGTTATGTGTGTGTGTGTCACCTGTGTGTAGGTGATGTGTGTGTGTGTGTCACCTGTGTGTAGGTTATGTGTGTCTGTGTCACCTGTGTGTAGGTTATGTGTGTGTGTGTCACCTGTGTGTAGGTTATGTGTGTGTGTGTCACCTGTGTGTA
>NC_084745.1:130000-155000 GCF_033978785.1 Entelurus aequoreus | reverse complement strand
ATAAAAGTTGTCATTTTACTCAGCGCGACTCAAAATTGTACGAGAAAAATTGAACATTTGTGTAACATTATGATAAAAGTTGGAATTTTACTCAACAACAGTCGCAATTTTGCAAGAAAAAGCTTAAAGTTTTGGCAATTTTATGAAAAGAGTCGTGATTTTACTCGACGAAAGTCACAATTGTATATGAAAACGTTAAAATGTTGGCAATATTATAATAATAATCGGAATTTTGCTCGGCAAAATGATGAAAAAAGTCATCGTTTTACTCCAAAAAAAATGTCACTATTTTACAAGAACAACAACAAAAATTGGCAATATTGTGATAAAAGTCCGAATTGTATATGACAAATGTTGACATTTTGCATTAAAAAGTAATAATTTTACAAAAAAAAAGTAATAATTTTATATAAAAAAAAGTAATAATTTTATGAGAAAATATTGCAATATTACAGAAACATAAAGAAATTGTTCCCAATTTTAAAAGAAAAAGTCGACATATTGTGAGAAAAAGACTGCTTTTTGTTAATTATTATTTTTTGTTTGTAATTGGTTTTTAATCTTCATTATTTACTTCAAGCTATTACAGTATGTCTCTATATACATATTTATTTTATTTCATTTATTAATTTTGGCCAAAGGGGGCCGAATTTCAATTTCTTACACACACTTGTTATTTCATATGTTGACCAGTCAATTTAACAAATCCCTCCTTTTTGGGACCACCCTCATTTTGATAGATTTCACCACCAAAATGAGACATTCTCTATTAGATTTTCCGTATTAGGACCATGATTTATGTCCTCACTTGTTCACACCTCCTCATATGGAAGCTACTTTTCCCTGTTGATGTCTCAAGAAGGGTGGAAATACAAGAACACACACACACACACACACACATTCTCATATTTTTACCTTCTTGAGACCTGAGAAAAATGCCTACCTTTTTTATAAATAAATTAGTTGGAATTTCACAAGAAAAAGGTCACAATTTCACAAGAAAAACGTATAATTTAGGCAGTATTATAATAAAAGTTGTCATTTTACTCAGCGCGACTCAAAATTGTACGAGAAAAATTGAACATTTGTGTAACATTATGATAAAAGTTGGAATTTTACTCAACAACAGTCGCAATTTTGCAAGAAAAAGCTTAAAGTTTTGGCAATTTTATGAAAAGAGTCGTGATTTTACTCGACGAAAGTCACAATTGTATATGAAAACGTTAAAATGTTGGCAATATTATAATAATAATCGGAATTTTGCTCGGCAAAATGATGAAAAAAGTCATCGTTTTACTCCAAAAAAAATGTCACTATTTTACAAGAACAACAACAAAAATTGGCAATATTGTGATAAAAGTCCGAATTGTATATGACAAATGTTGACATTTTGCATTAAAAAGTAATAATTTTACCAAAAAAAAGTAATAATTTTATATAAAAAAAGCAATAATTTTATGAGAAAATATTGCAATATTACAGAAACATAAAGAAATTGTTCCCAATTGTAAAAGAAAAAGTCGACATATTGTGAGAAAAAGACTGCTTTTTGTTAATTATTATTTTTTGTTTGTAATTGGTTTTTAATCTTCATTATTTACTTCAAGCTATTACAGTATGTCTCTATATACATATTTATTTTATTTCATTTATTAATTTTGGCCAAAGGGGGCCGAATTTCAATTTCTTACACACACTTGTTATTTCATATGTTGACCAGTCAATTTAACAAATCCCTCCTTTTTGGGACCACCCTCATTTTGATAGATTTCACCACCAAAATGAGACATTCTCTATTAGATTTTCCGTATTAGGACCATGATTTATGTCATCACTTGTTCACACCTCCTCATATGGAAGATACTTTTCCCTGTTGATGTCTCAAGAAGGGTAGAAATACAAGAACACACACACACACACACACAACACACACACACACACACACACACACACACACACACACACACACACACACACACACACACACACACACACACACACACACACACACACACTCATCCTCTATGCAAAGGCTCCTTTTGTAAGGGGGAGGGGAAGCCAGGACACACACTTTTCTTGCAAATGCAGCTGAGATAGGCTCCAGCACCCCCCGCCACCCCAAAAGGGACAAGCGGTAGAAAATGGATGGATGGACTTGGGTTGTGTTGTTTTTGGGGGGCTGGGTGGGGAGTCAGCATGAGTCCTGGTCACACACTTTAATTTGGGCCTTTGCAGGTGCACCACTAATTGCAGGTGTTGGACAACCTTTCAAGACATCATTCGGGGAAAACCTCAGCGAGAGCCTCATTTGCATTTTCAGTCGTCGGACACCAGGATGAAATATTTCTGAAATATTCAACCTAAAGCACATCAATCATGCGTTATCCAAATATGTTTATGCAAAAAAAATTAAAAAAAATAAAAAATAAAATAAAATGTGTACTTCAGATCCGGGTCCCGGCACCAATTGTAAGACCCTACCCTCGTTCTTGTCTTGTATGGTGAAAAAGCGTGTAGTTAGAGAAGGTTTTTGTCTTGAGGTTGTGTGAAAAAGTGTGTAGTTAGAGAAGGTTTTTGTCTTGAGGCGTGTGAAAAAGCGTGTAGTTAGAGAAGGTTTTTGTCTTGAGGAGTGTGAAAAAGCGTGTAGTTGGAGAAGGATTTTGTCTTGAGAAGTGTGCAAAAGCGTGTAGTTAGAGAAGGTTTTTGTCTTGAGTGTGGAAAAGCGTGTAGTTAGAGAAGGTTTTTGTCTTGAGGCGTGTGAAAAAGCGTGTAGTTAGAGAAGGTTTTTGTCTTGAGGAGTGTGAAAAAGCGTGTAGTTGGAGAAGGATTTTGTCTTGAGAAGTGTGCAAAAGCGTGTAGTTAGAGAAGGTTTTTGTCTTGAGGAGTGTGGAAAAGCGTGTAGTTAGAGAAGGTTTTTGTCTTGAGGCGTGTGAAAAAGCGTGTAGTTAGAGAAGGTTTTTGTCTTGAGGAGTGTGAAAAAGCGTGTAGTTAGACAAGGTTTTTTGTGAAAAAGCGTGTAGTTAGAGAAGGTTTTTTGTGAAAAAGCATGTAGTTAGAGAAGGTTTTTGTCTTGAGGCGTGTGAAAAAGCGTGTAGTTAGAGAAGGTTTTTGTCTTGAGGAGTGTGAAAAAGCGTGTAGTTGGAGAAGGTTTTTGTCTTGAGGAGTGTGAAAAAGCGTGTAGGTAGAGAAGATTTTTGTCTTGAGGAGTGTGAAAAAGCGTGTAGTTAGAGAAGGTTTTTGTCTTGAGGCGTGTGTAAAAGCGTGTAGTTAGAGAAGGTTTTTGTCTTGAGGCGTGTGTAAAAGCGTGTAGTTAGAGAAGGTTTTTGTCTTGAGGCGTGTGAAAAAGCGTGTAGTTAGAGAAGGTTTTTGTTTTGAAGAGTGTAAAAAAGCGTGTAGTTAGAGAAGGTTTTTGTCTTGAGGAGTGTGAAAAAGCGTGTAGTTAGACAAGGTTTTGTGTGAAAAAGCGTGTAGTTAGAGAAGTTTTTTTGTGAAAAAGCATGTAGTTAGAGAAGGTTTTTGTCTTGAGAAGTGTGAAAAAGTGTGTAGTTAGAGAAGGTTTTTGTCTTGAGGCGTATGAAAAAGCATGTAGTTAGAGAAGGTTTTTGTCTTGAGGAGTGTGAAAAAGCGTGTAGTTAGAGAAGGTTTTTGTCTTGAGGAGTGTGAAAAAGCATGTAGGTTTTTTGTCTTGAGGAGTGTGAAAAAGCGTGTAGTTAGAGAAGGTTTTGTGTGAAAAAGCATGTAGTTAGAGAAGGTTTTTTGTGAAAAAGCATGTAGTTAGAGAAGGTTTTGTCTTGAAGAGTGTGAAAAAGTGTGTAGTTCGAGAAACTTTTTGTCTTGAGGAGTGTGAAAAAGCATGTAGTTGAGAAGGTTTTTTGTGAAAAAGCGTGTAGTTAGAGAAGGTATTTGTTTTGAGGAGTGTGAAAAAGCGTGTAGTCAGAGAAGGTTTTTTGTGAAAAAGCGTGTAGTTCGAGAAGGTTTTTTGTGAAAAAGCGTGTAAATCAAGAATGTTTTTGTCTTGAGGAGTGTGGAAAAGCGTGTAGTTAGAAAAGGTTTTTGTCTTGAGGAGTGTGAAATAGCATGTAGTTCGAGAAGGTTTTTTGTGAAAAAGCATGCAGTTAGAGAAGGTTTTTTGTGAAAAAGCGTGTAGTTCAAGAATGTTTTTGTCTTCAGGAGTGTGAAAAAGCGTGTAGTCAGAGAAGGTTTTTTGTGAAAAAGCGTGTAGTTAGAGAAGGTTTTTGTTTTGAGGAGTGTGAGAACGCGTGTAGTTAGAGAAGGTTTTTTGTGAAAAAGCGCGTAGTTAGAGAAGGTTTTTTATGAAAAAGCGTGTAGTTAGAGAAGGTTTTTGTCTTGAGGAATGTGAACAAGCATGTAGTTAGAAAAGGTTTTTGTCTTGAGGAGTGTGAAATAGCGTGTAGTTCGAGAAGTTTTTTGTGAAAAAGTGTGTACTTAGAGAAGGTTTTTGTCTTGAGGAGTGTGAAATAGCGTGTAGTTCGAGAAGGTTTTTTGTGAAAAAGCGTGTAGTTAGAGAAGGTTTATTGAGAAAAAGCGTGTAGTTAGAGAAGGTTTTTTGTGAAAAAGCGTGTAGTTAGAGAAGGTTTTTTTGTGAAAAAGCGTGTAGTTAGAGAAGGTTTTTTGTGAAAAAGCGTGTAGTTAGAGAAGGTTTATTGAGAAAAAGCGTGTAGTTAGAGAAGGTTTTTTGTGAAAAAGCGTGTAGTTAGAGAAGGTTTTTGTTTTGAGGAGTGTGAAAACGCGTGTAGTTAGAGAAGGTTTTTTGTGAAAAAGCGCGTAGTTAGAGAAACTTTTTTGTAAAAAAGCGTGTAGTTAGAGAAGGTTTTTGTCTTGAGGAATGTGAAAAAGCATGTAGTTAGAAAAGGTTTTTGTCTTGAGGAGTGTGAAATAGCGTGTAGTTCGAGAAGTTTTTTGTGAAAAAGTGTGTACTTAGAGAAGGTTTTTGTCTTGAGGAGTGTGAAATAGCGTGTAGTTCGAGAAGGTTTTTTGTGAAAAAGCGTGTAGTTAGAGAAGGTTTATTGAGAAAAAGCATGTAGTTAGAGAAGGTTTTTTGTGAAAAAGCGTGTCGTTCGAAAAGGTTTTTTGTGAAAAAGCGTGTCGTTCGAAAAGGTTTTTTGTGAAAAAGCGTGTAGTTCGAGAAGGTTTTTTGTGAAAAAGCGTGTAGTTAGAGAAGGTTTATTGAGAAAAAGCGTGTAGTTAGAGAAGGTTTTTTGTGAAAAAGCGTATAGTCAGAGAAGGTTTTTTTGTGAAAAAGCGTGTGGTTAGAGAAGGTTTATTGAGAAAAAGCGTGTAGTTAGAGAAGGTTTTTTGTGAAAAAGCGTGTAGTTGTAGAAGGTTTTTTGTGAAAAAGCGTGTAGTTGTAGAAGGTTTTTTGTGAAAAAGCGTGTAGTTGTAGAAGGTTTTTTGTGAAAAAGCGTGTAGTTCGAGAAGTTTTTTGTGAAAAAGTGTGTACTCAGAGAAGGTTTTTGTCTTGAGGAGTGTGAAATAGCGTGTAGTTCGAGAAGGTTTTTTGTGAAAAAGCGTGTAGTTAGAGAAGGTTTATTGAGAAAAAGCGTGTAGTCAGAGAAGGTTTTTTGTGAAAAAGCGTGTAGTTCGAAAAGGTTTTTTGTGAAAAAGCGTGTAGTTCGAGAAGGTTTTTTGTGAAAAAGCGTGTAGTTAGAGAAGGTTTATTGAGAAAAAGCGTGTAGTTAGAGAAGGTTTTTTTGTGAAAAAGCGTGTGGTTAGAGAAGGTTTTTTGTGAAAAAGCGTGTAGTTCGAGAAGTTTTTTTGTGAAAAAGCGTGTAGTTCGAGAAGGTATTTTGTGAAAAAGCGTGTAGTTCGAGAAGGTTTTTTGTGAAAAAGCGTGTAGTTTGAGAAGATTTTTATTTTGAGGAGTGTGAAAAAGCATGTAGTCAGAGAAGGTTTTTTGTGAAAAAGCGTGCAGTCAGAGAAGGTTTTTTGTGAAAAAGCGTGTAGTCAGAGAAGATTTTTTGTTAAAAAGCGTGTAGTTCGAGAAGGTTTTTATTTTGAGAAGTGTGAAAAAGCATGTAGTCAGAGAAGGTTTTCTGTGAAAAAGCGTGTAGTCAGAGAAGGTTTTTTGTGAAAAAGCGTGTAGTTACAGAAGTTTTTTTGAAAAAGCGTGTAGTTGTAGAAGGTGTTTTGTGAAAAAGCGTGTAGTTGTAGAAGGTGTTTTGTGAAAAAGCGTGTAGTTGTAGAAGGTTTTTTGTGAAAAAGCGTGTAGTTGTAGAAGGTGTTTTGTGAAAAAGCGTGTAGTTAGAGAAGGTGTTTTGTGAAAAAGCGTGTAGTTAGAGAAGGTTTTTTGTGAAAAAGCGTGTAGTTGTAGAAGGTTTTTTGTGAAAAAGCGTGTAGTTGTAGAAGGTGTTTCGTGAAAAAGCGTAGTTGTAGAAGGTGTTTTGTGAAAAAGCGTGTAGTTGTAGAAGGTGTTTTGTGAAAAAGCGTGTAGTTGTAGAAGGTTTTTTGTGAAAAAGCGTGTAGTTTGAGAAGGTTTTTATTTTGAGAAGTGTGAAAAAGCATGTAGTCAGAGAAGGTTTTTTGTGTAAAAGTGTGTAGTCAGAGAAGGTTTTTTGTGAAAAAGCGTGTAGTCAGAGAAGGTTTTTTGTGAAAAAGCGTGTAGTTAGAGAAGTTTTTTTTGAAAAAGTGTGTAGTTAGAGAAGGTTTATTGAGAAAAAGCGTGTAGTCAGAGAAGGTTTTTTGTGAAAAAGCGTGTAGTTAGAGAAGGTTTTTTGTGAAAAAGCGTGTAGTTAGAGAAGGTTTTTAGTGAAAAAGCGTGTAGTTAGAGAAGGTTTTTTGTGAAAAAGCGTGTAGTTGTAGAAGGTTTTTTGTGAAAAAGCGTGTAGTTAGAGAAGGTTTTTAGTGAAAAAGCGTGTAGTTAGAGAAGGTTTTTTGTGAAAAAGCGTGTAGTTGTAGAAGGTTTTTTGTGAAAAAGCGTGTAGTTAGAGAAGGTGTTTTGTGAAAAAGCGTGTAGTTAGAGAAGGTTTTTAGTGAAAAAGCGTGTAGTTAGAGAAGGTTTTTGTGAAAAAGCGTGTAGTTAGAGAAGGTTTTTTGTGAAAAAGCGTGTAGTTGTAGAAGGTTTTTAGTGAAAAAGCGTGTAGTTGTAGAAGGTGTTTTGTGAAAAAGCGTGTAGTTGTAGAAGGTGTTTTGTGAAAAAGCGTGTAGTTGTAGAAGATGTTTTGTGAAAAAGCGTGTAGTTGTAGAAGGTTTTTTGTGAAAAAGCGTGTAGTTGTAGAAGGTTTTTTGTGAAAAAGCGTGTAGTTAGAGAAGGTGTTTTGTGAAAAAGCGTGTAGTTAGAGAAGGTTTTTAGTGAAAAAGCGTGTAGTTAGAGAAGGTTTTTTGTGAAAAAGCGTGTAGTTGTAGAAGGTTTTTAGTGAAAAAGCGTGTAGTTGTAGAAGGTGTTTTGTGAAAAAGCGTGTAGTTGTAGAAGGTTTTTTGTGAAAAAGCGTGTAGTTGTAGAAGGTTTTTTGTGAAAAAGCGTGTAGTTGTAGAAGGTGTTTTGTGAAAAAGCGTGTAGTTGTAGAAGGTGTTTTGTGAAAAAGCGTGTAGTTGTAGAAGGTTTTTTGTGAAAAAGCGTGTAGTTGTAGAAGGTGTTTTGTGAAAAAGCGTGTAGTTCCTGCAAAGGCCAAATGAGAGGAAATGAGTCATCCAGTGATTATGAAACTGTTGGCATTAGAGAAATCAGCCTGCAAAGAAAGGAGGAAAAAGGGTCTCAGGCAATTTGTTGTCAATGAAGAGTCTGAAGGGTCTCCTTGGAAAGCTGCTTCTGCTTGAGGGCCTGGGGGGGGGCGGGGGTGTGGGGGCCCCACGTGACACGGGGGTCTGCAGGTAATCAGACTGACATTAATGCGGCCTCCAAAAGAGACACCTCGTCATCGGGAATTTTCCTCATTGGCACGGAAAATGCCAGACGGCACACCTCTGACAGCGTGGCCCCCACATCTATTAACCTTATTGATTTGGACCCCCGCTGAGACCCTCCAGTGCTCCCGCCTCCCCGCTGCTGCAGCCAAGTGGATCAATCCTCCGCCAGGGGCCAGGACTCCATAACAAGCACCCAGGATGCTCTGTATATATATATATATATATATATATATATATATATATATATATATATATATATATATATATATATATATATATATATATATATATATATATATATATATATATATATATATATATATATATATATATATATATATATATATATATATATATATATATATATATATATATATATATATATGTGTGTGTCCACCAATCACGCTCATCGTATTCTTTACATCAAACACTCCAGGAAGTCTGCATTTAAAAAGGAATCAATCTTAAATATGAATCAATCTTAAATATGAATCAATCTTAAATATGAATCAATGCGAATTACAGCCAAGCAAAGAAGAAGAAATTGTTGAGTGTTTTTTACTAAGTATTCTTTCATGCTATCCACATTTTACCTGGTTTGATATGTTTCTCTGATTGTCAAGTATGATATATATTATTATTATTATTATTATTTTACCAAGTACCAAAATTTAAATACAGTAGTGTAGTAGGCAAGTATTCATTAAAAAACAAATCAAAGGTTTTATTCAACAAGTTTATTTATGTTTGGCCAAGGTAACATTGCACTATTTTTTTGTCCTGTCCAGCATCCACACACACATTCACTGTACATATATATATATATTATATATATATATATATATATATATATATATATATATATATATATATATATATATATATATATATATATATATATATATATATATATATATATATATATATATATATATATATATATATGTACATACGTATATATATAATGTACATACATGCACACATTCACTGTACAAACATACATATACTTATACTGTACATATATACACACATTCACTGTACAAACATACATATACTTATACTGTACATATACACACATTCAGTGTACAAACATTCATATACTTATACTGTACATAAACATGCATATTCACTGTAAAAACATACATATACTTATACTGTACATATACATACATTCACTGTACAAACATACATATACTTATAATGTACATATACACACATTCACTGTACAAACATTCATATACTTATACTGTACATACACACATTCACTGTACATACATACATATACTTATACTGTACATAAACACACATATTCACTGTAAAAACATACATATAATTATACTGTACATATACACACATTCACTGTACAAACATACATGTACTTATACTTTACATATACACACATTCACTGTACAAACATACATATACTTATACTGTACATAAACACGCACATTCCATGTACAAACCTACATATACTTATACTGTACATAAACACGCATATTCACTGTAAAAACATACATATACTTATACTGTACATATACACACATTCACTGTACAAACATTCATATACTTATACTGTACATACACACATTCACTGTACATACATACATATACTTATACTGTACATAAACACGCATATTCACTGTAAAAACATGCACATACTTATACTGTACATATACACACATTCACTGTACAAACATACATATGCTTATACTGTAAATATAAACACGCATTCACTGTACAGACATACATATACTTATACTGTACATAAACACGCATATTCACTGTACAAACATACATATACTTATACTTTACATATACGCACATTTACTGTACAAACATACATATACTTCTACTGTACATAAACACGCACATTCACTGTACATACATACATATACTTATACTGTACATATATACACACATTCATTGTACAAACATACATATATTTATACTGTACATACACACATTCACTGTACAAACATACATATACTTATACTGTACATATATACACACATTCACTGTACAAACATACTTATACTGTACATACACATACATTCACTGCACAAACATACATATACTTATACTGTACATATATACACATTCACTGTACAAACAAACATACACTTATACTGTACATCAGGGGTCTCAAACACGCGGCCCGCGGGCCAATTGCGGCCCGCGAGACGTTATTTTGCGGCCCGCACCTTAATATGAAAATTTAATGTTAGTGCGGCCCGCGAGTTTTATAGGAATGGCGCTTGACAGTGTCATACTTGCCAACCCTCCCGATTTTTCCGGGAGACTCCCGAATTTTAGGGCAACCATTCTCTCGAATGTCTTCACCCAAACAACAATATTAAGGGCGTGCCGTGATGTCACTGCCTTTAGCGCCCTCTACAACCTGTACAAACAGCGTGCCAGCCCAGTCACATGTTGTATTTGGCTTCTGTAGACACACGTAAGTGACTGCAAGACATACTTGATCATCAGCCATACAGGTCACACTGAGGGTGGCCGTATAAACAACTTTAACACTGTTACAAATATGCGCCACACTGTGAATCCACACCAAACAAGAATGACAAACACATTTCGGGAGAACATCCGCACCGTAACACAACATAAACACAACAGAACAAATACCCAGAATCCCATGCAGCCCTAACTCTTCCAGGCTACAATATACAACCCCTCCCCCGCTACTACCAAACCCCGCCCCGCCCCGAGTTAGGGCTGCAAGGTGTTCTGGGTATTTGTTCTGTTGTGTTTATGTTGTGTTACAAAATTTGTTTGTCATTCTTGTTTGGTGTGGGTTCACAGTGTGGCGCATATTTGTAACAGTGTTAAAGTTGTTTATACGGCTACCCTCAGTGTGACCTGTATGGCTGTTGACCAAGTATGCTTTGCATTCACTTATGTGTGTTTAAAAGCCGCACATATTATGTGACTGGGCCGGCACGCTGTTTGTATGGTGAAAAAGCGGACGCGACGACAGGTTGTAGAAGACGTTAAAGGCAGTGCCATCACGACACGCCCTTAATATTGTTGTCCGGGTGAAAATGGGAGAAATTCGGGGGAATGGTTGCCCCGGGAGATTGTCGGGAGGGACACTGAAATTCGGGAGTTTCCCAGAAAAATTGGGAGGGTTGGCAAGTATGTTGCTAGGGCGGGATAGCCATTCAAAGAAGGTGAATTCATTAAAAAGTGCATCTTAGATTTTTTAAAGAAATCTTTTCTTGTGGCCCAGCCTCACCCAGTTTCTGCATCCAGTGGCCCCCAGGTAAATTGAGTTTGAGACCCCTGATATATAAATAATAAATGTCAATGTTTATCTGTAAATAACAATATATCAATAATAAATGTCAGTGTTTATCTGTAAATAATATATCAATAATAAATGTCAGTGTTTATCTGCAAATAACAATATATAAATAATAAATGTCAGTGTTTACCTGTAAATAACAATATACAAATAGTAAATGTCAGTGTTTACCTGTAAATAACAATATAACAATAATAAATGTCAGTGTTTATCTGTGAATAACAATATATCAATAATACATGTCAGTGTTTATCTATAAATAACATATCAATAATAAATGTCAGTGTTTATCTGCAAATAACAATATAACAATAACAAATGTTAGTGTTTATATGTGAATAACAATATATAAATACATGTCAGGGTTTATCTGTGAATAACAATGTATATATAATACATGTCTCTGTTTATCTGTAAATAACTATATATAAATGATAAATGTCATTTTTTTTTACCTGTAAGTAACAATCTATAAATGATAAATGTCCGACTTGTATTATTTATATATTGTTATTTACAGATAAACACTCACATTTATTATTGATATTTTGTTATTTACAGATAAACACTGACATGTATTATATATATATATATATATATATATATATATATATATATATATATATATATATATATATATATATATATATATATATATATATATATATATATATATATATATATATATATATATATATATATATATACATATATATATATATATATATATATATATATATATATATATATATATATATATATATATATATATACATAGTGTGATATATTTGGGAGGGTTGTAATCTCTTTTTATGGCTGTTAAGTAGAGGGGACACAGACATCAGCTTGGGTTAGCTTTATTTTTCCGGGTGTTGTTGATAAATGGCTGTGGGTTTGCATAGTAGAGTTTTAACTTGCACTTACGGATGTAGCAACCGACTGTAGCTACTGACAGTGGTTTTCTGAAGTTCCAAATGAGCTAATATTTGCAAAAAATAACAACATTTACCAGTTTGGACGTTAAATATCTTGTGTTTGCAGTCTATTCAATTGAATATAAGTTGAAAAGGATTCGCAAATCATTGTATTCTCTTTTTATTTACCATTTACACAACGTGACAACGGCTTTTGGCTTTTGTAATATAATGTATGTATGTATCTGTAAAAAACAATATATAAATAATACATGTCAATGTTTATCTGTAAATAACAATATATCAATAATAAATGTCAGTGTTCATCTGTAAATAATATATCAATAATAAATGTCAGTGTTTATCTGCAAATAACGATATATAAATAATAAATGTCAGTGTTTACCTGTAAATAACAATACAACAATAAAAAATGTCAGTGTTTATCTTTGAATAACAATATATCAATAATACATGTCAGTGTTTATTTATAAATAACATATCAATAATAAATGTCAGTGTTTATCTGCAAATAGCAATATAACAATAACAAATGTTAGTGTTTATTTGTGGATAACAATATATAAATACAGGTCAGGGTTTATCTGTGAATAACAATGTATATATAATACATGTCTCTGTTTATCTGTAAATAACTATATATAAATGATAAATGTCATTTTTTTACCTGTAAGTAACAATCTATAAATGATAAATGTCCGACTTGTATTATTTATATTTTGTTATTTACAGATAAACACTCACATTTATTATTGATATTTTGTTATTTACAGATAAACACTGACATGTATTATTTATATATATATATATATATATATATATATATATATATATATATATATATATATATATATATATATATATATATATATATATATATATATATATATATATATATATATATATATATATATATATATATATATATATATATATATATATATATATATATATATATATATATATATATATATATATATATATATATATATATATATATATATACATATATATATATATATATATATATGTATATATATATATATATATATATACATAGTGTGATATATTCGGGAGGGTTGTAATCTCTTTTTATGGCTGTTAAGTAGAGGGGACACAGACATCAGCTTGTGTCTACGTTAGCTTTATTTTTCCGGGTGTTGTTGATAAATGGCTGTGGCTTTGCATAGTAGAGTTTTTAACTTGCGCTTACGGATGTAGCAACCGATTGTAGCTACTGACAGTGGTTTTCTGATGTTCCAAATGAGCTAAAATTTGCAAAAAAACAACAAAATTTACCAGTTCGGACGTTAAATATCTTGTCTTTGCAGTCTATTCAATTGAATATAAGTTGAAAAGGATTCGCAAATCATTGTATTCTCTTTTTATTTACCATTTACACAACGTGACAACGGCTTTTTGCTTTTGTAATATAATGTATGTATGTATGTATCTGTAAAAAACAATATATAAAAAATAAATGTCAATGTTTATCTGTAAATAACAATGTATCAATAATAAATGTCAGTGTTCATCTGTAAATAATATATCAATAATAAATGTCAGTGTTTATCCGCAAATAACAATATATAAATAATAAATGTCAGTGTTTACCTGTAAATAACAATACAACAATAATAAACGTCAGTGTTTATCTGTGAATAACAATATATCAATAATACATGTCAGTGTTTATTTATAAATAACATATCAATAATAAATGTCAGTGTTTATCTGCAAATAGCAATATAACAATAACAAATGTTAGTGTTTATCTGTGAATAACAATATATAAATACATGTCAGGGTTTATCTGTGAATAACAATGTATATATAATACATGTCTCTGTTTATCTGTAAATAACTATATATAAATGATAAATGTCATTTTTTTTTACCTGTAAGTAACAATCTATAAATGATAAATGTCCGACTTGTATTATGTATATATTGTTATTTACAGATAAACACTCACATTTATTATTGATATTTTGTTATTTACAGATAAACACTGACATGTATTATTTATATATATATATATATATATATATATATATATATATATATATATATATATATATATATATATATATATATATATATATATATGTATATAGTGTGATATATTTGGGAGGGTTGTAATCTCTTTTTATGGCTGTTAAGTAGAGGAGACACAGACATCAGCTTGGGTCTACGTTAGCTTTATTTTACCGGGTGTTGTTGATAAATGGCTGTGGCTTTGCATAGTAGAGTTTTTAACTTGCGCTTATGGATGTAGCAACCGACTGTAGCTACTGACAGTGGTTTTCTGAAGTTCCAAATGAGCTAACATTTGCAAAAAAACAACAACATTTACCAGTTCGGACGTTAAATATCTTGTCTTTGCTGTCTATTCAATTGAATATAAGTTGAAAAGGATTCGTAAATCATTGTATTCTCTTTTTGTTTACCATTTACACAACGTGACAACACCACGTTGGGTTTTGTTCATGGATCAAATCTGATACCTGAAATGTGAAACGCGGTGGAAACAGAAACCACACACTTGTACAGGATCACGTAGTTCCAGGAACCGACTTTTAGTGGACTAAATGGTAGCTTGGAGGCGCTACTATTCTTAAACAAAGTCTCAGGACTGAAACGCCATTAATCGTGCAGGCCTGGACTGCCACTTTTTGCATTTTATAGCGGCCTGCCTGACTTTGTGTCAACACCTTCTCCGTGTTTCTGCACATTTTTGCCCCGGAATCAAACCTCTCGTTTGGCGCCGGTGTTTTTTTTTTAAATACACCGCGGCTGCTCGCCCGTGTTTGCACAGACACATCGGAGACGGTGTCGGAGATGCTCAGAAAGAATTTGCACACAATTTATCGGCGGGACTCGTCCCGAGGAGAGAAAAAAATAAAAAAATAAAGAAGGTCTCAATTGAGTTTTGAGGGATTCCCATAAAAAAGCCAACTTGTGGGCGAGATGAGCCAAGCTCCGCCCACTTTGCCCTTTGAAGTGCGCTCCAAAAGAGTGGAGAAAAAAAGGCGGCATCTGTGAAAACAAAGCCAGTGTGTCTTTAAACTTTGAGCACATTCTTCACTTGGCAGCTGTAACAACTGTTGGACACGTGGTCCTGCAATGCATTGTGGGGCATTTTTTTGTCGGCCGAAGCTTTTGTTCGCATGGCTGGACTGTACCCGCGTCATGTGAGAGAGAGAGAGAGAGAGAGAGAGAGAGAGAGAGAGAGAGAGAGTTACAATGAAGCCTACACAATTGAGACAAAATGGACCATGTTGCAGGGACTTTTCCACTACACAGGGGCCCGGGGCCCACTCAAATATTAACACTGACATGTATTATTTATTCATTGCTATTTACAGATAAACACTGCCATGTATTATTTATATGTAATCTACAGATAAACACTGACATGTATTATTATATATTGTTATTTACAGGTGAACACTGACATTTATTATTTATGTGTCGTTATTTACAGACAAACACTGACATTTATTGTTGATTTATTATTTACAGAAACACTTACATGTATTATTGATATATTTTTATTTACAGAAAAACACTGACATTTATTATTGATATATTGTTATTTAAAGAAACACTTACATTAATTGTTTGTATGTTGTTATTTACAGATACACACTGATATTGATTTTTATATTATGTTTTACCGATGAACACTGACATTTATTATTTAAATATTGTTTTCACAGATAAACACTGACATCTATTATTTATGTATTGTTATTTACAGATAGACACTAGCAATTGTTATATATATATATATATATATATATATATATATATGTATATATATATATATATATATATATATATATATATATATATATATACAGTATATATATATATATATATATATATATATATATATATATATATATATATATATATATATATATTGTTTTTTACCGATAAACACTGACATGTATTATTTATGTATCGTTATTTACAGATAAACACTGCCATATATTATTTATGTATTGTTATTTACAGATAAACACTGACATTTATTGTTGATGTATTGTTATCTACATACAAACACTGACATTTAATATTGATATATTATTTACAGAAACACTTACATGTATTATTTATATATTGTTATTTACAGAAAAACACTGAAATGTATTATTCATATATTGTTATTTACAGATAAACACTGACATTTATTATTTATTTATTATTATTTACAGATAAACACTGACATTTGCTATTTATATGTTGTTATTTACCGATAAACACTGACATATGTTATTTATATATTGTTATTTACCGATAAACACTGACAATTATTATTTATGTATTGTTATTTACAGATAAACACTGATATTTTTTATTTATATATTGTTATTTACCGATAAACACTGACATATGTTATTTATATATTGTTATTTAATGATAAACACTGACAATTATTATTTATGTATTATTATTTACAGATAAACACTGACATTTGTTATTTATATATTGTTATTTACCGATAAACACTGACATATGTTATTTATATATTGTTATTTACCGATAAACACTGACAATTATTATTTATGTATTTTTATTTACAGATAAACACTGACAATTATTATTTATTGTTATTTACAGATAAACACTGACATTTATTGTTGATATTTGTTATTTACATACAAACACTGAAAATTATTATTTATATATTGTTATTTACAGATAAACACTGACATTTATTATTTATGTATTATTATTTACAGATAAACACTGATATTTTTTATTTATATATTGTTATTTACCGATAAACACTGACATATGTTATTTATATATTTTTATTTAATGATAAACACTGACAATTATTATTTATGTATTATTATTTACAGATAAACACTGACATTTGTTATTTATATATTGTTATTTACCGATAAACACTGACATATGTTATTTATATATTGTTATTTACCGATAAACACTGACAATTATTATTTATGTATTGTTATTTACAGATAAACACTGACAATTATTATATATTGTTATTTACAGATAAACACTGACATTTATTGTTGATATTTGTTATTTACATACAAACACTGAAAATTATTATTTATATATTGTTATTTACAGATAAACACTGACATTTATTATTTATGTATTATTATTTACAGATAAACACTGACATTTGTTATTTATATATTGTTATTTACCGATAAACACTGACATATGTTATTTATATATTGTTATTTACCGATAAACACTGACAATTATTATTTATGTATTGTTATTTACAGATAAACACTGACAATTATTATTTATTTTTATTTACAGATAAACACTGACATTTATTGTTGATATATTGTTATTTACATACAAACACTGACATTTAATATTGATATATTATTTACAGAAACACTTACATGTATTATTTATATATTGTTATTTACAGATAAACACTGACATTTATTGTTGATATATTCTTATTTACATACAAACACTGCCATTTATTATTGATATATTATTTACAGAAACACTTACATGTATTATTTATATATTGTTATTTACTGAAAATTACTGACATTTATCATTCATATATTATTTACAGATAAGCACTGACATTTTTTATTGATATATTGTTGTTTACAAATAAACACTGACATTTATTATTGATATGTTATTTACAGATAAACACTGACATTTATTATTGATATATTGTTATTTACAGAAACACTTACATTTATTGTTTATAAATTGTTATTTACAGCTAAACACTGACCTTTATTATTTTTATATTGTGTTTTGCAGATAAACACTGGCATTTATTATTTATATATTATTTACAGATAAACACTGACATTAAATATTGTTTTTTACAGATAAAAACTGACATTTATTATTTGTATATTGTTATTTACAGATAAACACTGACATGTATTATTCATATATTGTTATTTACAGACAAACACTGACATGTATTGTTGATATATTGTTATTTACATACAAACAATAACATGTATTATTGATATATTGTTATTTACAGATAAACACTGACATGTATTATTGGTATATTGTTATTTACAGATAAACACTAACATGTATTATTGATATATTGTTATTCACAGATAAACACTGACATGTGTTATTGATATATTGTTATTTACAGATAAACACTGACATTTATTGTTGATATATTCTTATTTACATACTAACACTGACATTTATTATTGATATATTATTTACAGAAACACTTACATGTATTATTTATATATTGTTATTTACTGAAAATTACTGAAATGTATCATTCATATATTATTTACAGATAAGCACTGACATTTATTATTGATATATTGTTGTTTACAAATAAACACTGACATTTATTATTAATATATTATTTACAGATAAACACTGACATTTATTATTGATATATTGTTATTTACAGAAACACTTATATTTATTGTTTGTACATTTTTAATTTACAGCTAAACACTGACCTTTATTATTTTTATATTGTGTTTTACAGATAAACGCTGACATATATGATTGATTTATTGTTATTTACAGATAAACACTGACATGTATTATTGATATATTGTTATTTACAGATAAACACTGACATATATTATTGATATATTGTTATTTAAAGATAAACACTGACACGTGTTATTGATATATTGTTATTTACAGATAAACACTGACATATATTATTGATATATTGTTATTTACAGATAAACACTGACATGTGCTATTGATATATTGTTATTTACAGATAAACACTGACACGTATTATTGATATATTGTTATTTACAGATAAACACTGTCATGTGTTATTGATATATTGTTATTTACAGATAAACACTGACATATATTATTGATATATTGTTATTTACAGATAAACACTGACATGTGTTATTGATATATTGTTATTCACAGATAAACACTGACATGTGTTATTGATATATTGTTATTTACAGATAAACACTGACATATATTATTGATATATTGTTATTTACAGATAAACACTGACATGTATTATTGATATATTGTTATTTACAGATAAACACTAATATGTATTATTGATATATTGTTATTTACAGATAAATACTGACATGTATTATTGATATATTGTTATTCACAGATAAACACTGACATGTGTTATTGATATATTGTTATTTACAGATAAACACTGACATATATTATTGATATATTTTTATTTACAGATAAACACTGACATGTGTTAATGATATATTGTTATTTACAGATAAACACTGACATGTGTTATTGATATATTGTTATTTACAGATAAACACTGACATATATTATTGATATATTGTTATTTACAGATAAACACTGAGATATATTATTGATATATTGTTATTTACAGATAAACACCGACATGTGTTATTGATATATTGTTATTTACAGATAAACACTGACATGTGTTAATTATATATTGTTATTTACAGATAAACAAAGACATATATTATTGATATATTGTTATTTACAGATAAACACTGACATATATTATTGATATATTGTTATTTACAGATAAACACTGACATGTATTATTGATATATTGTTATTTACAGATAAACACTGACATGTGTTAATGATATATTGTTATTTACAGATAAACACTGGCATGTGTTATTGATACATTGTTATTTACAGATAAACACTGACATATATTATTGATATATTGTTATTTACAGATAAACACTGACATGTGTTATTGATATATTGTTATTTACAGATAAACACTGACATGTGTTATTGATATATTGCACTCAGTACAGACATTCACACACACAAAGTGCTACCCACGAGCAGTCAAGAGTGGTGAACCTGGACTGGCCGTTCATAACCTGCCTTCCTACCCACTCACACATATGGAGCCCATATGGACCCAGTTGGTACCACACACCATTTGCTGCTTCGTTCATATGGACCCAGTTGGTACCACACACTATTTTCTGCTTAGTTCATATGGACCCAGTTGGTACCACACACTATTTGCTGCTTTGTTCATATGGACCCAGTTGGTACCACACACTATTTGCTGCTTTGTTCATATGGACCCAGTTGGTACCACACACTAACGAAGTTACTAATGCCTGGTTCACACCATCGGCGCTTGCCGCGCTTTAAAGCGGCGAGCAAAGCGCCGTCATTTTTGTCAATTTTTCCACGAATATCCCGATCTCTGAAGTAATGTCATGCTTTGATACGCTCTGATACGCTCTGATACGAATTAGTTGCCGCTTTGTTACCGTTCCTCACGCTTTGATCCCGCTTTGATTCGCTTTAAATCACGCTTTGATACGTTTTATTACGCTTTATTGAACTTTATTACACTTTGATGCGATCCTGACGCTTTAAATCAGGCTCTGACACGATTATCAAGCTCTGTTGTGCATTGTTACAACAAAAATAAGAAAAAAAATGTGAAAAACTCAGTATACTGTTTTCCACACATTTTTTATATTCATTTATTTTTTCCATTTCTCTTTTTTCTCTCCGTTATATTATGTTTTATATCTTAATTTCTTTTATTTTTGTCATCTTAATAAATATTTATCTTTCATTTCTTATGCTAGTTGAAAATAATAAAAGGCAATTATCCACACATTTTTTATATTCATTTATTTTTTCAATTTCTCTTTTTTTTCTCATTATATCATGTTTTATATCTTAATTTCTTTTATTTTTGTCACCTTAATAAATATCTATCTTTCATTTCTTATGCTAGTTGAAAATAATAAAAGGCAATTAACCACACATTTTTTATATTCATTTATTTTTTCAATTTCTCTTTTTTTTTCTCGTTACATTATGTTTTATATCTTCATTTCTTTTATTTTTGTCATCTTAATAAATATCTATCTTTCATTTCTTATGCTAGTTGAAAATAATAAAAGGCAATTATCCACACATTTTTTATATTCATTTATTTTTTCAATTCCTCTTTTTTTTCCGTTATATTATGTTTTATATCTTCATTTCTTTTATTTTTTCATCTTAATAAATATCTACCTTTCATTTCTTATGCTAGTTGAAAATAATAAAAGGCAATTATCCACACATTTTTTATATTCATTTATTTTTTCAATTTCTCTATTTTTTCCCGTTATATTATGTTTTATATCTTCATTTCTTTTATTTTTGTCATCTTAATAAATATCTATCTTTCATTTATTATGCTAGTTGAAAATAATAAAAGGCAATTATCCACGCATTTTTAATATTCATTTATTTTTTCAATTTCTCTTTTTTTTTCGTTTTATTATGTTTTATATCTGTGGAAACAAAACTTGTATTAATCTCGTCTCGTTTGTATCCCGGTGAAAGCAAGTTCCGAAGGCAAAGTGTGTCAAGACTCATCGTCCTCCGTTCAATTAATGTATAATCTAAATATTTAATCTCTTACGTTACTTTCAAATACTTTGATCCCTGTGCTACTTCTCCGGAAATAATAATACTCATTTTTGTGCTTAGCCAAGACGAAAAATAAACAACTCCGTACGTAGTTTGTAGCCTAACGCTAAATGCCTACTAGATGCTACAGAAAACAAACATGGTTCGATTGGAACTGAAACTAGCGTGGACTCTAGAGATGGGCTGATACAGGGTTTTTTCAGGGCCCATACTGATTATTAGAAGTCTAAAAGGCCGATATTTGGAGGCGATATTCATTTACGGTAAAAGTAAGTTAAAGATGAATATTATACGTCACATTATCACTGCACCTTAACCAGTCAAAGTAACAATCTAAATGTTATGTTATCACTTATGTCGTTTTACTTACTAAATCAGTCACAGTAACAATCTAAATGTTATGTTATCAGTGCACCTTAACCAGTCACAGTAACAATCTAAATGTGATGTTATCACTTATGTCGTTTTACTTAATAAATCAGTCACAGTAACAATCTAAATGTTATGTTATCACTGCACCTTAACCAGTCACAGTAACAATCTAAATGTTATGTTATCACTGCACCTTCACCAGTTACAGTAATAATCTAAATGTTATGTTATCACTTATGTCGCCTTACTTGCTAAATCAGTCACAGTAACAATCTAAATGTTATGTTATCACTTATGTCATCTTACTTGCTAAATCAGTCACAGTAACAATCTAAATGTTATGTTATCACTCAGGGCCGGCCCGTGGCATAGGCCGTATAGGCAAATGCTAAGGGCGCCGTCCATCAGGGGGCGCCACGCCAGTGCCACAAATGTTGGAGAAAAAAAAAAAAAAAAAAAAAGTTGGTATTATTATTTCTAAATACAAAAAATAATCCCACGTTAATTAAAATGCAAAGTAAAGCCTATTTAATAGAAGTATTATTTGTTACAACATTACGCCCCCCCTCGGTGCGCCCCCTCCCTTACCGTATCATGACTCTTTTTGGACGTCACCACATCAAAAAACTACACAAGATGTCAAAACGGCCAAAACTGTCAGGTGCCCAGGGAAGAAAAAAGAGAAAAGAAGAGGAGGAGAAACGAGAAAAAGACAGAGGTAGCAGGTAGGTAACGTTAGCCTACATGAAATTATTTGTCTGTTACAGAATGTGATAGTAACCTAGCTTTAAGCTAATGTTACATGATTCGGCATCTGCTAATCAATAAATAGCTAGTTCTGTTTTAACGTCGGGTTAATATTGTGGAGGGGGCTAAATTGTTATGGAAAATAATAATGTAACGTTAGGTAATTACAGTACTCCCTGGTGTACAGTAATTTGTAAGTCATTCTAGTTAATGCAATATTAAAAAGCACAAATAGAGAACTCTGTAGGATCCCCTTTTTTTTGTAATATAGTTGTTAAAGTCATACTGGTTTGATATCTTGTTTTGTGTAGTGCCTTATTTATATTGTATTTTTAACTTATTTTATGCAACTTGTTGACACGTTTTATTTTGTGTTTATGTATGTAAAAAATATTGTATTTCATATAATATTTTTTTATTTTTTGTATTCATTTATTTATCCATATTTTTTTTTTTATCTTGTTAACTATTCTGATTGTTAATTTGCTTTCTTTAAGTAAAAAAAAAAGGTCAAAGACAAAGCTATTCGGTTTCTTGTGAGTATATACACTTCACTGCCGATGTGGGGGGGGGGGGGGGGGGGGGGGCGCCACCTAAAATCTTGCCTAGGGCGCCAGATTGGTTAGGGCCAGGCCTGTTATCACTGCAACTTAACCAGTCACAGTAACAATGTAAATGTGATGTTATCACTGCACCTTCACCCTAATCTGATACCCGGAAGTGAAGCACCACCCACCTCTAGAACGACACGCACAGCAGGCGTTTGTTAAGAATGGAGGACAAAATATTTATTACAAAATTGGCAATAAAAGCTAAAAAGAGCGTCAGACGCTGTCTAATTCTGGACGCTAGAATACATTACATTACTTTATTTTGTTAGGTGTGGCGCCACAGTCAAACACATTAAGGGGAAACCCTGGAGACCCACAATGCATTGCGTTTACTAAGTCTTTTAGCATTGTCTGACTCGGTACCGTCCTCCCCGGTATTCCGAGGCCGCAGCCGTTTGTATGGCGTGGGTAAATAGCTGCTAATAGTGTCTTACGCCGGATGGCTGGCGTAAGCCGCGGCGAGCCCCCACCCGCGCGATGGAAACATCAGCGTCAGTGTCAAACGCTCCTTCTCATCTGCAACTCATCATCAGCCGGCGGAGCCCAGCAGGGGGGCCCAACGTACACCCAGGGCAAATCTGTAAACACCAATTTAATCTGCATGGAGAAAGTTACTGTCATCAGCGCTGACAGCAAAAGCCTCGGGGCCACGCCAACGCGCCGAGACTCACTCTTCTTCCCCCTCCAATCTCTCCGTCAAAGACGACATTAAGCCATTACGCGCGTCAAGAACCTGCCATTGAGGACTTCTTCTCCGGCTGCCACTCATCCCGCCGGCGGAAAAAAAACCGCGCCTCGCACTTCCTGCCAGCCTGCGAAAGGAAACACTTGACCTTTTCAACATCGGAATTAGACTTATTAGCGCGTTTGACCGTAAAATAATTAATCTTCCCCGCCTTTCATTTAGGATTTGACAATAAAAATGCCCAACCTTTAAACGCTCCCGTCTTGTAGTAATTAATTTAGGGTCACACTCAGACTTAAGAGGATTCTCGCCCTAAAATCGACTGCTTTTGAATTCATGGCGTCTCTCCTCGCCAGACGGAGGAAAAGTCAACACGCGGGGACGGCGAACGTTTAACAATAACCACAATTACTTGCGCTCTCACCCCTGTTTTTCATACCCTAACATTTTGATTTCATGGGTGACACTTAGGGACCCCCCAGGCTCCCTAATGGGCGCCTGGGGACCCATGTGGTGGTCATAGCCAAGGCTCTTTATCAGACACAAAGATGCGGGGAATTAACGCCGTCACTATTGAACAGCATTTTATTCAGCGTTTGTCGTCCTGCGCAATAAATCCATTTTATCGAGAAATTCTAGTTTTTTGTTGCAGAAGATTTATAGAATAAATAATCCGTTTTTCCTCCTTTTGCTTTGCCATATTTTTGGCCCACAGGAGCTTCCGTAGCTTCCACATATTTCCTTTGTGTCTATTCACGCAAACGAGAGCGGGACAGGGTCTTCCACCGAAGAGAAAAATGTCGGCAGCGGTTTGGTTTTGCGGCAACAGGCGTGGGACAAATGACTGCACGCTGCAAAGTTTGTTTTAGGAACTTATTCCATTGTCTGAAACTGAAGTGCGGGAATGCAACAGACAAGAAAAACTAAAATTTTCGGCAATGGTTTGGTTTTGCGGCAACAGGTGTGGGACAAACGACTGCGCGCTGCAAAGTTTGATTTAGGAACTTATTCCATTGTCTGAAACTGAAGTGCAGGAATGCAACAAACAAGA
>NC_084745.1:90000-125000 GCF_033978785.1 Entelurus aequoreus | reverse complement strand
TTGCCTCACCATTGTTGTCTATTACCATTGTTGCTGTGTTGTCTATTACCATTGTTGCTATGTTGTCTATTACCATTGTTGCTATGCTGTCTATTACCATTGTTGCTATGCTGTCTATTACCATTGTTGCTGTGTTGTATATTACCATTATAGCTATGTTGTCTATTACCATTGTTGCTATGTTGTCTATTACCATTGTTGCTATGTTGTCTATTACCATTGTTGCTATGTTGTCTATTACCATTGTTGCTATGTTGTCTATTACCATTGTTGCTATGCTGTCTATTACCATTGTTGCTATGCTGTCTATTACCATTGTTGCTGTGTTGTATATTACCATTATAGCTATGTTGTCTATTACCATTGTTGCTATGTTGTCTATTACCATTGTTGCTATGTTGTCTATTACCATTGTTGCTATGTTGTCTATTACCATTGTTGCCATGTTGTCTATTACCATTGTTGTTATGTTGTCTATTACCATTGTTGCTATGTTGTCTATTACCATTGTTGCTATGTTGTCTATTACCATTGTTGCTATGTTGTCTATTACCATTGTTGCTATGTTGTCTATTACCATTGTTGTTATGTTGTCTATTACCATTGTTGCTATGTTGTCTATTACCATTGTTGCTATGTTGTCTATTACCATTGTTGCTATGCTGTCTATTACCATTGTTGCTATGTTGTCTATTATCATTGTTGTTATGTTGTCTATTACCATTGTTGTTATGTTGTCTATTACCATTGTTGCTATGTTGTCTATTACCATTGTTGCTATGTTGTCTATTACCATTGTTGCTATGTTGTCTATTACCATTGTTGCTATGCTGTCTATTAACATTGTTGCTATGTTGTCTATTATCATTGTTGTTATGTTGTCTATTACCATTGTTGTTATGTTGTCTATTACCATTGTTGCTATGTTGTCTATTACCATTGTTGCTATGTTGTCTATTACCATTGTTGCAATGTTGTCTATTACCATTGTTGCTATGTTGTCTATTACCATTGTTGCTATGTTGTCTATTACCATTGTTGCAATGTTGTCTATTACCATTGTTGCTATGTTGTCTATTACCATTGTTGCTATGTTGTCTATTACCATTGTTGCAATGTTGTCTATTACCATTGTTGCTATGTTGTCTATTACCATTGTTGCTATGTTGTCTATTACCATTGTTGCTATGTTGTCTATTACCATTGTTGCTATGCTGTCTATTACCATTGTTGCTATGTTGTCTATTACCATTGTTGCTATGTTGTCTATTACCATTGTTGCTATGCTGTCTATTACCATTGTTGCTATGTTGTCTATTACCATTGTTGCTATGCTGTCTATTACCATTGTTGCTATGTTGTCTATTATCATTGTTGTTATGTTGTCTATTACCATTGTTGTTATGTTGTCTATTACCATTGTTGCTATGTTGTCTATTACCATTGTTGCTATGTTGTCTATTACCATTGTTGCTATGTTGTCTATTATCATTGTTGTTATGTTGTCTATTACCATTGTTGCTATGTTGTCTATTACCATTGTTGCTATGTTGTCTATTACCATTGTTGCTATGCTGTCTATTACCATTGTTGCTATGTTGTCTAGTATCATTGTTCTTATGTTGTCTATTACCATTGTTGCAATGTTGTCTATTACCATTGTTGTTATGTTGTCTATTACCATTGTTGCTATGTTGTCTATTACCATTGTTGCAATGTTGTCTATTACCATTGTTGATATGTTGTCTATTACCATTGTTGCTATGTTGTCTATTACCATTGTTGCAATGTTGTCTATTACCATTGTTGCTATGTTGTCTATTACCATTGTTGCTATGTTGTCTATTACCATTGTTGCTATGTTGTCTATTACCATTGTTGCTATGCTGTCTATTACCATTGTTGCTATGTTGTCTATTACCATTGTTGTTATGTTGTCTATTACCATTGTTGTTATGTTGTCTATTACCATTGTTGCTATGTTGTCTATTACCATTGTTGCTATGTTGTCTATTACCATTGTTGCAATGTTGTCTATTACCATTGTTGCTATGTTGTCTATTACCATTGTTGCTATGTTGTCTATTACCATTGTTGTTATGTTGTCTATTACCATTGTTGCTATGTTGTCTATTACCATTGTTGTTATGTTGTCTATTACCATTGTTGTTATGTTGTCTATTACCATTGTTGCTATGTTGTCTATTACCATTGTTGCAATGTTGTCTATTACCATTGTTGTTATGTTGTCTATTACCATTGTTGCTATGTTGTCTATTACCATTGTTGTTATGTTGTCTATTACCATTGTTGTTATGTTGTCTATTACCATTGTTGCTATGTTGTCTATTACCATTGTTGCTATGTTGTCTATTACCATTGTTGCTATGTTGTCTATTACCATTGTTGCTATGTTGTCTATTACCATTGTTGCAATGTTGTCTATTACCATTGCTGCTATGTTGTCTATTACCATTGTTGGTATTTTGTTTGCAATGGACGTTGAGTGGATCTAACATAATAGTGTGAGAGTCCAGTCCATAGTGGATCTAACATAATAGTGTGAGAGTCGAGTCCATAGTGGATCTAACATAATAGTGAGAGTCCAGTCCATAGTGGATCTAACATAATATTGTGAGAGTCCAGTCCATAGTGGATCTAACATAATATTGTGAGAGTCCAGTCCATAGTGGATCTAACATAATAGTGTGAGAGTCCAGTCCATAGTGGATCTAACATAATAGTGTGAGAGTCCAGTCCATAGTGGATCTAACATAATATTGTGAGAGTCCAGTCCATAGTGGATCTAACATAATATTGTGAGAGTCCAGTCCATAGTGGATCTAACATAATAGTGTGAGAGTCGAGTCCATAGTGGATCTAACATAATATTGTGAGAGTCCAGTCCATAGTGGATCTATTATAATAGTGTGAGAGTCCAGTCCATAGTGGATCTAACATAATAGTGAGAGTCCAGTCCATAGTGGATCTAACATAATAGTGTGAGAGTCCAGTCCATAGTGGATCTAACATAATATTGTGAGAGTCCAGTCCATAGTGGATCTAACATAATAGTGTGAGAGTCGAGTCCATAGTGGATCTAACATAATAGTGAGAGTCCAGTCCATAGTGGATCTAACATAATATTGTGAGAGTCCAGTCCATAGTGGATCTAACATAATAGTGTGAGAGTCCAGTCCATAGTGGATCTAACATAATAGTGAGAGTCCAGTCCATAGTGGATCTAACATAATATTGTGAGAGTCCAGTCCATAGTGGATCTAACATAATAGTGTGAGAGTCCAGTCCATAGTGGATCTAACATAATAGTGAGAGTCCAGTCCATAGTGGATCTAACATAATAGTGAGAGTCCAGTCCATAGTGGATCTAACATAATATTGTGAGAGTCCAGTCCATAGTGGATCTAACATAATAGTGTGAGAGTCCAGTCCATAGTGGATCTAACATAATAGTGAGAGTCCAGTCCATAGTGGATCTAACATAATATTGTGAGAGTCCAGTCCATAGTGGATCTAACATAATATTGTGAGACTCCAGTCCATAGTGGATCTAACATAATAGTGTGAGAGTCGAGTCCATAGTGGATCTAACATAATAGTGAGAGTCCAGTCCATAGTGGATCTAACATAATATTGTGAGAGTCCAGTCCATAGTGGATCTAACATAATAGTGTGGAGTCCAGTCTATAGTGGATCTAACATAATAGTGAAAGTCCACTCCATAGTGGATCTAACATAATAGTGTGAGAGTCCAGTCCATAGTGGATCTAACATAATAGTGTGAGAGTCAAGTCCATAGTGGATCTAACATAATAGTGAGAGTCCAGTCCATAGTGGATCTAACATAATATTGTGAGAGTCCAGTCCATAGTGGGTCTAACATAATAGTGTGAGAGTCGAGTCCATAGTGGATCTAACATAATAGTGTGAGAGTCCAGTCCATAGTGGATCTAACATAATAGTGAGAGTCCAGTCCATAGTGGATCTAACATAATATTGTGAGAGTCCAGTCCATAGTGGATCTAACATAATAGTGTGAGAGTCCAGTCCATAGTGGATCTAACATAATAGTGAGAGTCCAGTCCATAGTGGATCTAACATAATAGTGTGAGAGTCGAGTCCATAGTGGATCTAACATAATAGTGAGAGTCCAGTCCATAGTGGATCTAACATAATAGTGTGAGAGTCCAGTCCATAGTGGATCTAACATAATAGTGAGAGTCCAGTCCATAGTGGATCTAACATAATATTGTGAGAGTCCAGTCCATAGTGGATCTAACATAATAGTGTGAGAGTCCAGTCCATAGTGGATCTAACATAATAGTGAGAGTCCAGTCCATAGTGGATCTAACATAATATTGTGAGAGTCCAGTCCATAGTGGATCTAACATAATATTGTGAGAGTCCAGTCCATAGTGGATCTAACATAATAGTGTGAGAGTCGAGTCCATAGTGGATCTAACATAATAGTGAGAGTCCAGTCCATAGTGGATCTAACATAATATTGTGAGAGTCCAGTCCATAGTGGATCTAACATAATAGTGTGAGAGTCCAGTCCATAGTGGATCTAACATAATAGTGAAAGTCCAGTCCATAGTGGATCTAACATAATAGTGTGAGAGTCAAGTCCATAGTGGATCTAACATAATAGTGAGAGTCCAGTCCATAGTGGATCTAACCATTGTTGCTATATTCATTCTTCATACTTTATTGTTATTGTGTAATAATTATAGTTACCTGTGGTAACGCCACTATGACACAACACTTGTATTATAATCCCTAAACAAAGTAAGAGTGAGACTCACTGGAATAATCACTGAATGGAGAACTGGGGGTGGGATTAAATAAATGATCTTCTTCTCACTCCCTTTCAGGTAAAACTGGACAATTGTGCATTACATACTATACATTACCTTTTGCACTATATTAATTTATATTATTATTTATTGTCTAACTTGTACTTTATTTTTATTAAATGTATTTGCCTGAAATAAATGAATAAATGAACATAATACATCCGAAACTTGTTTCGAATGATCTCTGTCATTTGTATTCATTGGTTTCTTTCAAAAGTCGGACTTGGTCATAATTTTTACCGGCCTGATGCCAGTGGACTGGTGTCCTGGCTTCCACCCTCCGAGATCTGTCAATCCCAGTCGGGGTTCATCGTGTTCGCAGGCGCAAGGAAACTGCACGGTTCAGCCGGCTGTGGCCCGGTTTCGGAGGATGAGGTTCAGGGGCAGTGTGTACCCCCCCCGGTCTCCCCCCAGAGGGCCTCCTGACAGACTCGGAACATCAGGACAGATTCAGCAAACGTGCACTCCGGTTTGGCCTTTTTGGAGATGCAGTACCAGTTATGTTCCACCAAACATCTGACCAGGGTGTCCCCCAAACCCCAGGAAATCTCCCCGGCCTCTCAACTTAGTCCGTGGTCCGCAACTTCCCCGCACAATTTGGCCTCCTTTTCAGCGTTCAAATGAGTCCCCGAGTCTTTGTTTCCTGCGTGGACAAAGCCACGTGTGACAACATATTATCGGCTCTTCCACTGACCAATCAGAGGCCAGGTCTTTCTGAAAGATTGAACATTTGACCCAACGAAGGTCACGGATGAAAATGACTGAATTGTTCTCAGTCGACAATCGGGGGCAATGAATGACTCTTCCTTCTCCTTGGACTCCATCAGACCCCCCAAAAAATGCCCATCTGGTCCAGACAAACATGTCATGGCCCAGCGAGTCTTGGGGGCCAGTCCAAGGAATAATAGTCCAGGTGGCCCTTTGGGTTGAAAAGAGGAAGTTGCGTACCTAATTAAAACTGCAGGATGCGTAATTATTATTTGAATATTACAAGACAAGTCCACATTCCTACGGTCCCGAGCAGGCACAAGACGGCCCGGTGGTCCATAAGTCAAATAACCGGGCGATAAATGTAAGTTTTCTGTGCGTTGTTACGGATTGCAAGAGTGGTCTCTCTTCTGCATGGTGTTGTTTGTACTAGGTGCACATAAACAGTACTGGAACCACTGGGAAAATATTCAGTTTTTCCTCTTTTTGCTTGGCCGTATTTTTGGCCCACCGGAGCTTCCGTAGCTTCCACATATTTCCTTTGTGTCTATTTACGCAAACGAGAGCGAGACGTGTCTTCCACCGAAGAGAAAAGTGTCGGCAGCGGTTTGGTTTTGCGGCAACAGGTGTGGGACAAACGATCACAGGCTGCAAAGTTTGTTTTAGGAACTTATTCCAGCGTCTGAAACTGAAGTACAAAAAATGCAACAAACAAGAAAAACAAAAAGTGTCGGCAGCGGTTTGGTTTTGCGGCAACAGGCGTGGGACAAACGACCACGCGCTGCAAAGTTTGTTTTGAGAACTTGTTGCAGCATTTGAAACTGAAGTGTGGGAAATGCAACGAACAAGTAAAACGAAACGTGTCGGCAGCGGTTTGGTTTTGTGGCAACAGGCGTGGGACTAACGACCGCGCGCTGCAAAGTTTGTTTTAGGAACGTATTCCATTGTCTGAAACTGAAGTGCGGGACATGCAACGAACAAGAAAAACGAAAAGTGTCAGCAGTGGTTTGGTTTTGCGGCAACAGGCGTAGGACAAACGACCGCAGGCTGCAAAGTTTGTTTTGAGAACTTGTTGCAGCGTCTGAAACTGAAGTGCGGGAAATGCAACGAAGAAGAAAAACGAAACGTGTCGGCAGCGGTTTGGTTTTGCGGCAACAGGCGTGGGACTAACGACCACGCGCTGCAAAGTTTGTTTTAGGAACTTATTCTTGCATCTGAAACTGAAGTGCGGGAAATGCAACGAACAAGAAAAACGAAAAGTGTCAACAGTGGTTTGGTTTTGCGGAAACAGGCGTCGGACTAACGACAACACGCTGCAAAGTTTGTTTTGAGAACTTGTTGCAGCGTCTGAAACTGAAGTGCGGGAAATGCAACAAACAAGAAAAACGAAACGTGTCGGCAGCGGTTTGGTGTTGCGGCAACAGGCGTGGGACTAACGACCACGCGCTGCAAAGTTTGTTTTAGGAAGTTAATCCAGCGTCTGAAACTGAAGTGCAGGAAATGCAACGAACAAGAAAAACAAAAAGTGTCAGCAGTGGTTTGGTTTTGCGGCAACAGGCAAGGGACAAAGGATCACGGGCTGCAAAGTTTGTTTTAGGAAGTTAATCCAGCGTCTGAAACTGAAGTGCAGGAAATGCAACGAACAAGAAAAACAAAAAGTGTCAGCAGTGGTTTGGTTTTGCGGCAACAGGCAAGGGACAAAGGATCACGGGCTGCAAAGTTTGTTTTAGGAAGTTAATCCAGCGTCTGAAACTGAAGTGCAGGAAATGCAACGAACAAGAAAAACAAAAAGTGTCAGCAGTGGTTTGGTTTTGCGGCAACAGGCAAGGGACAAAGGATCACGGGCTGCAAAGTTTGTTTTAGGAACTTATTCCAGCGTCTGAAACTGAAGTGCGGGAAATGCAACGAACAAGAAAAACGAAAAGTGTCAGCAGTGGTTTGGTTTTGCGGCAACAGGTGTGGGACAAACGATCACAGGCTGCAAAGTTTGTTTTAGGAACTTATTCTTGCATCTGAAACTGAAGTGCGGAAAATGCAACAAACAAGAAAAACAAAAAGTGTCGGCAGCAGTTTGGATTTGCGGCAACAGGCGTAGGACAAACAACCACGGGCTGCAAAGTTTGTTTTAGGAACTTATTCCAGCGTCTGAAACTGAAGTGCGGAAAAAGCAACAAACAAGAAAAACAAATAGTGTCGGCAGCGGTTTGGTTTTGTGGCAACAGGCGTAGGACAAACGACCACGCGCTGCAAAGTTTGTTTTAGGAACTTGTTGCAGCGTATGAAACTGAAGTGCAGGAAATGCAACGAACAAGAAAAACGAAAAGTGTCAGCAGTGGTTTGGTTTTGCGGCAACAGGCGTGGGACTAACGACCACACGCTGCAAAGTTTGCTTTAGGAACTTATTCCTGCATCTGAAACTGAAGTGCGGGAAATGCAACGAACAAGAAAAACGAAACGTGTCAGCAGCGGTTTGGTTTTGCGGCAACAGGCGTGGGACTAACGACCGCGGGCTGCAAAGTTTGTTTTGAGAACTTATCTAGTGTCTGAAACTGAAGTGCGGAAAATGCAACGAACAAGAAAAACAAAAAGTGTCAGCAGTGGTTTGGTTTTGCGGCAACAGGCATAGGACAAACGACCACACGCTGCAAAGTTTGTTTTAGGAACTTGTTGCAGCGTCTGAAACTGAAGTGCGGGAAATGCAACGAACAAGAAAAACGAAACGTGTCGGCAGCAGTTTGGTTTTGCGGCAACAAGCGTGGGACAAACCAGTGTACGTCAATATATGCTAAGCTAGCTGAACAAAACAACCATGTTAGCTTTGTGTCGTGGGTGACAAAGCCCACGGAGCCCCTAAAGGGACATGGGGGGAAAAAAAATTATATAATTTATTTTATTTTAATTTTATTTTTTTTAGACATGTATCTCGTGCGCACGAGAAACTTTTTATAAAGTTATAAAAAAAAAATTAAAATGTTTTTTATAATTTTATTTTTATTTTATCTTGGCGCACGAGATAGTTTCTCTTGTGCACAAGAAAAATGTCTAAAAAAATAAAATAAAATACAAATTATTTTATTGTATTTTCTTTTAGACATGTATCTCCTGCACACGAGAAACTATCTCTTGCGCAAGAGAGTTTCTCGTGCGCACAAGATACATGTTCAAAAAAGTAAATAATATATATATATATATATATATATATATATATATATATATATATATATATATATATATATATATATATATATATATATATATATATATATATATATATATATATATATATATAATTATTATAATTTTTTTTATAACTTTATAAAAAGTTTCTCGTGCGCACGAGATACTTGTCTAAAAAAAAACTAAAAAAAAATTACACTTTTTTTTTACCCCTCATGTCCCTTTCGGGGCTCCGTAGAATAATAGTATAATGTATTTATGTTATTCATATGTAAATAATGCTGTATAATAGACTGTATTTATGTTATTCACATGTGAATAATGCTGTATAATAGACTGTATTTATATTATTCACATGTGAATAATGCTGTATAATAGACTGTATTTATATTATTCATATGTGAATAATGCTGTATAATAGACTGTATTTATGTTATTCACATGTGAATAATGCTGTATAATAGACTGTATTTATGTTATTCGCATGTGAATAATGCTGTATAATAGACTGTATTTATGTTATTCGCATGTGAATAATGCTGTATAATAGACTGTATTTATATTATTCACTTGTGAATAATGCTGTATAATAGACTGTATTTATATTATTCACTTGTGAATAATGCTGTATAATAGACTGTATTCATGTTATTCACATGTGAATAATGCTGTATAATAGACTGTATTTATATTATTCACTTGTGAATAATGCTGTATAATAGACTGTATTTATGTTATTCACATGTGAATAATGCTGTATAATAGACTGTATTTATATTATTCACATGTAAAAAAATACCTAAGTGTTTATTGTCTATTGTGAGCGAACTGCGGTGCTGAATTTCCTCCAGGAATCAATAAAGTACTTTCTATTCTATTCTATTTTTCATGAATATGTTGTCCTGTTACGCTACTGTGTTTAATGTTGGTCATTAAGGCGGTCCTTGGTGCAAAGCACTGGTCTATAGGCCCTGCTTGGACCCGTGCAGGTACGCTAGGAGCACCTGACCCGTGTGGAAGGTCTGCTCATAAAGTTGCATTTGAAAGAAGTGATTGTATTTACTCTCCACGCCGCACATTCCCTATCCAATCAAAGTGCCGCCCCGCCGCTCCGTGATTCATTTGTGAGATGGCGGAGGTTGAGGAACACCTCCAGGAGAGCCTCACCCCCGCTGCTTGAAGACATTGACTTCATAGCTCCCATCCGAGGCCGGAGATTCTTTTTTCCCCCCCTCAAATAATTAGACGACACCTTCAATTGTCTCGTCACCCCCTTTGACCGACACATTCGCCGCCGCTAATTGAATGAGCAAGGGGGGGGGGGGCGGGGGGGGGCAGACAATTGCGGTCCCTCGTAAATCTTCCATAAACGTTATTTGTGGGGGGGAAAATTGCCAGTGTCATGCTGTTAAATTCCTCCGGCCTGCCGTCGCCGATTAAAAGGACGGTCAGCTGGACGCCCGGGTCCCACTGGGTAATGGTCAGTGTTAGGGGCCGCTGACCCCCGCTGCTGTCAGTAAATGAACACATTCTCTTGTTTGGAATCACCATGCAGATGCACGGACAACTGCAATACTACTGCAAGTGTCGTGGCGGGGGGATGGGTGGTCAGACCAATGTGGTCGGTCAATGATGCAAGGCAAGACGGCCAATACCACACCGCTCACCCTTTAGAGCACAGCTCTAACTTCCTGCCACTGGGGTGTAATCGGATCGCTCACCACCCCCAGACATACACAAAAAAAATTATAACAAATTAAATAAATACAAAAATGAAAAAAAAGGTTTATTTTATTTTGTAGTAGCAGCGACTTCCTAACGGTCAACTTCCTTTGTTTTCCCTACATCGAACTGTGCATGCAAGTGACGTCAACGGGGCCACGTTGGCGCCACGTTGGGGCCTGTACGCGTTTATACTGGAATGTGAAAAAATAAATAAAAATGTATTTTATTTTTTTCCCATCCCCTAAAAATACCCAAAAATTTAATAAATAAAATCGGATTTTTTTCGTTTTTTTTTTTTGCAAAAAATAATAAATAAAAAATGAAAAAATCCGATCCCCCCCCAAAAAAAAAATATATAATGAAAATAAAAACAAATTAAATAAATAAATAAAAATTAAAAATCCAATTCCCCCCTCCAAAAAAAAAAAAAAAATAAAAAATAAAAACTAATAAAATAAATAAAAAATGAAAAAATCCGATCCCCCCCCAAAAATTTTAAAAAAATAAAAATAAAATAAAAACAAATCAAACAAACAAATAAATAAATAAAACAATTGAAACATCCAATTCACCCCCCACCCCCCCAAAAAAAAAAAAAAAAAAAATAATAAAAGAAAAGAAAAAAAAAAAAAAATTAGATTTGGGCCACTTTGGCCTTCAGTGTAAACGTATGGGTCGATCTCTACTCTTAGTTTACCATTTTTAATGTATTAGTACCACCGTACTTTATTAGAATTATATATTAAAACACAAATTTTTAAGGTGTGGCGACTTTTATTTTATTTTGTAGTAGTAGCGACTTCCTCACAGTCAACTTCCTTTGTTTTCCCTTCATGCAAGTGACGTCAACGGGGCCACATTGGGGCCACATTGGGGCCTGTATGCGTTTATACTGGAATGTGAAAAAATAAATAAAAATGTATTTTATTTTTTTCCCATCCCCCAAAAATACCAAAAAATTTAATAAATAAAATCAGATTTTTTCGGTCTTTTTGCGGATTTTTTTCACCACCCAAAAAATAAAAAATTAAAAATTAAAAAATCCGATCCCCCCCCAAAAAAAATAAATATATAATGACAATAAAAACAAATTAAATAAATAAATAAAAATTAAAAATCCAATCCCCCCCTCCAAAAAAAAAATAAAAATAAAAATAAAAACTAATAAAATAAATAAAAAATGAAAAAATCCGATCCCCCCAAAAATTTAAAAAATTTAAAAATAAAATAAAAACAAATCAAACAAACAAATAAATAAATAAAACAATTGAAACATCCAATTCATCCCCCAACCCCCCCAAAAAAATAATAATAATAATAATAATAAAAGAAAAGAAAAAAACAAAAAATTTTTTTGATTTGGGCCACTTTGGCCTTCAGTGTAAACGTATGGGTCGATCTCTACTCTTAGTTTACCATTTTTAATGTATTAGTACCACCGTACTTTATTAGAATTATATATTAAAACACACATTTTTAAGGTGTGGCGACTTTTATTTTATTTTGTAGTAGCAGCGACTTCCTCACAGTCAACTTCCTTTGTTTTCCCTTCATGCAAGTGACGTCAACGGGGCCACATTGGGGCCACATTGGGTCCACATTGGGGCCTGTATGCGTTTATACTGGAATGTGAAAAAAATCTGATTTTCATTTTGTATTTTCATCCCCCCCACTCCTCCAAAAAAAAAAAAAAAAAAAAAAAAAAAATTTAAGAAATTAAAAACTAAAAAAAAAAAAAAAAAAATTCAAAATCCCATTCACCCCCAAAAAATAAATAGATAAAATAAAAATTAAAAAACACCAAAAAAAAATTTAAAAAAATAAATAAATCCACTTTGGCCTTCAGTGTAAACGTAGTCCTTGACCACTAATCATCAGTATCGACCTTGAAAAAAACCACATGGGTCGATCTCTACTCTTAGTTTACTGAAGACGTGATTAATCAAGTCAAAGCATGCTAACGCTCAATTAGCGAGTACTTTGGTCGGCCGTAAGTTCGATTCTTCTGCTCCTTCCTGGTAATTCTTTGTACTTGTAAGCCTCAAAGGGAAACACTGACCTTCTAATGTAAATACAATTCCCACTCCAACCTCGGAGGGAATTGAATTACCCGCACATGAAACATAATTAGATAGCATCTTTTCTTGACAAAAAAAAGGAGATAGCCTAATTATTAGCGAAGCCGCTTAAGTTGCTTTAATTGAAGCAGATCATGAATGTTCTGGCATGTTCCCAGCAAATCTAAATCTTAATTTGCCCGACATGCACCTCTGCTCCTTTTACCAGTCATGCCACGACAATAAAATAAATAAATATAAAATGAAAAAATCCGATCCCCCCCCAAAAATTTAAAAACATTAAAAATAAAATAAAAACAAATCAAACAAACAAATAAATAAATAAAACAATTGAAACATCCAATTCACCCCCCACCCCCCAAAAAAAAATAAAAATAATAATAATAAAAGAAAAAAAAAAAAAAAAAAAAATTAGATTTGGGCCACTTTGGCCTTCAGTGTAAACGTATGGGTCGATCTCTACTCTTAGTTTACCATTTTTAATGTATTAGTACCACCGTACTTTATTACAATTATATATTAAAACACACATTTTTAAGGTGTGACGATTTTGTTTTATTTTGTAGAAGCAGCGACTTCCTCACGGTCAACTTCCTTTGTTTTCCCTTCATGCAAGTGACGTCAACGGGGCCACATTGGAGCCACATTGGGGCCTGTACGCGTTTATACTGGAATGTGAAAATGTTTGTATTTTTTTTTTTTTTTTTCCCACCCCCCAAAAATAAAAACTAATAAAATAAATAAAATCCGATTTTTTTTTTTTTGCGGAGTGGGGAAAAAAAATCAGATGTTTTTCTCCCCCCAAAAAATAAAAATAAAAACAAATAAAATAAATAAAAATGAAATAATTCGATCACCCCCCCCCCAAAAAAAATACAATTAAATTAAAATAAAATAAAATAAAAACAAATCAAATAAATAAATAAATAAAAAATCTAATTTCCCCCTCCAAAAAAAATAAATGAAATAATATAAAATAAAAACTAATAAAATAAATAAAAAGTGGAAAAAATCCAATCCCCCCTTCCCAAAAAAATTTTTTTAAAAATTAATGAAAATAAAAACAAATAAAATAAATTAAAAATTAAAAAAATTTAAAAATCAAATTCACCTCCCCCCAAAAAAAATACAAATAATAATAAAAGAAAAAAAAAAGAAAAAATACAATTTGGAAAAATCCGATTTGGGCCACTTTGGCCTTCAGCGTAAAGGTATTCCTTGACCACTAATCATCGATATCGACCTTGAAAAAAACCATGTGTCGATCTGTACTCTTAGTTTTTAATGTATTAATACCGCCGTACTTTATTATAATTATTTATTAAAACACATATTTTTAAGGTGTGGCGACTTTTATTTTATTTTGTAGTAGCAGCGACTTCCTCACAGTCAACAACGCGTTTATACTGGAATGTGAAAAAAAAATTCTGATAAATAAAATAAATTCAAACAATTAAAACAATTAAATAAATAAAAAACAGAAAAAAATAAAAATACAAAATCCGATTCCCCCCAAAAATAAAAAAATAAAATTAAAAAATTAAAAACTTGTTAAATAAATATAAAAAAGATGAAAAAATCCACTTTGGTCTTCAGTGTAAACGTAGTCCTTACCACTAATCATCAGTATCGGCCCTGAAAAAAAACCACATGGGTCGATCTCTACTCTTAGTTTACTGAAGATGTGATTAATCAAGTCAAAGCATGCTAACGCTCAATTAGCGAGTACTTTGGTCGGCCGTACGTTCGATTCTTCTGCTCCTTCCTGGTAATTCTTTGTACTTATAAGCCTCAAAGGGAAACACTGACCTTCTAATGTAAATACAATTCCCACTCCAACCTCGGAGGGAATTGAATTACCCGCACATGAAACATAATTAGATAGCATCTTTTCTTGACAAAAAACAAAACTAAAGTACCGGTATTTTTTCAGAAGCAGTAGAGTACCGTTTTTAATGTATTAGTACCACCGTACTTTATTAGAATTATATATTACAACACACATTTTTAAGGTGTGGCGACTTTTGTTTTATTTTGTAGTAGCAGCGACTTCCTCACGGTCAACTTCCTTTGTTTTCCCTTCATGCAAGTGACGTCAACGGGGCCACATTGGGGCCTGTACGCGTTTATACTGGAATGTGAAAATGTTTGTATTTTTTATTAAATTTTTTTCCCACCCCCCAAAAATAAAAACAAATAAAATAAATAAAATCCGTTTTTTGGGGTTTTTTTTGCGGAGTGGAGAAAAAAAATCAGATTTTTTTTTTCTCCCCCCAAAAAATAAAAATAAAAACAAATAAAATAAATAAAAAATGAAAACATTTGCTCCCTCCAAAAAAAAATACAAATACAATTAAATTAAAATAAAATAAAAACAAATCAAATAAATAAATAAATAAAAAATAAAATTTCCTCCCGCCAAAAAAAAATTAAATAATATAAAATAAAAACTAATAAAATAAATAAAAAATGAAAAAATCCGATACCCCGCCCCCCCAAAAAAAATAAATGAAATGAAATGAAAATAAAAACAAATCAAATAAATCAATAAATAAAAAATTTAATTTCCCCCCTCCAAAAAAAAAAATAATAATATAAAATAAAAACTAATAAAATAAATAAAAAATGAAAAAATAATGAAAAAATCCTATACCCCGTCCCCCCCCCCAAAAAAAAAAAGAAAAAAAGAAAATAAAAACAAATCAAATAAATAAAAAAAAATAAAAATTAAAAAATCCTATTCACACCCCCAAAAAAATAAATAAAATAATAATAAAAGAAAATAAAAAATACGATTTGTAAAAATCCGATTTGGGCCACTAATCATCAGTATCGGCCCTGAAAAAAACCCACAAGGGTCGATCTCTACTCTTAGTTTACTGAAGACGTGATTAATCAAGTCAAAGCATGCTAACGCTCAATTAGCGAGTACTTTGGTCGGCCGTACGTTCGATTCTTCTGCTCCTTCCTGGTAATTCTTTGTACTTGTAAGCCTCAAAGGGAAACACTGACCTTCTAATGTAAATACAATTCCCACTCCAACCTCGGAGGGAATTGAATTACCCGCACATGAAACATAATTAGATAGCATCTTTTCTTGACAAAAAAAAGGAGATAGCCTAATTATTGGCGAAGCCGCTTAAGTTGCTTTAATTGAAGCAGATCATGAATGTCCTGGCATGTTCCCAGCAAATCTAAATCTTAATTAAATGTGCAAAAGAAAGAGTTGGGAGCGAAGGGGCCTTAATCCATTTAAAGGACTATTAGAGGGCGTTAATTGCTTCATCAGAGCGCGGTGTGGCCATCCTCACCGTATTGAAGGCGGCACGCAGCGGGCGGCGTACACAAACAGCCCGCGGCCATTGTGGCGACCGGCAAATGACAAAAAAAAAAAGGCCATTGAGCGAATTCTAGCCGCGATGAAATATTCCGGGGCCATTATGTCGGCGAAGGGATCATCCCCGACCAGCGCGGCGGCAGGTAAGGGCCGCCACAAAGGCCCGGCGGGGGGGTGGTGGTGGTTAACGTGGCCATAATGGACACCACCTCGCCGCCTTCAAAGCAGCTTAGAGAAGACGCGGCCTAGAAATGCACAACAAAAGACAATTCCTCTTAAGTCCTAATACGGCGGATTGGAAAGTTGAGGACGCGTCCTTGACAAAATCCTCTAATCCACCTTTTACTGCGGGACTGGAGTGTGCGCCATCTTTTCAGCGTCCTGATTATGTTCCCCGGGCCTTTTCAGTGCGGTCACACCTGGGAGGAGGAGGAGGTCTGAATAGCTTAACCAGGTGTTGAAACAAATAGCCGCTCATTGCTCTCAGGGAAGGTCGCCTCTGTTCAACGACTCCGGTATGCCGGGGTGGGGGGGGGGACTGGGGACGGACGCAGGGCTGAAAGGCTCCTTTCTTTGGCCCCGTGGAGAAGAAGGAACTAATGGGGGAATTAAGATCTCTGCAGCATGGCGGGCTTCTCCTAGGCCGCCGCGTAACGCCACAGTCCGCGCCAGTCGCCACTTGGCCAACGCGGGACCTCGTTACGGTTCACGATCCTCACGTCTCGTCTCCATTACTGTAACGTATTATTTAAAAAGAAGGGTTTTTAAGCCTTTTTTAAAAAAAAGCATTCACAGTCTGTGGTGCCCTCAGGTGGTCAGGGAGAGCGTTCCACAGACTGAAGAAAGTTTGGTCATACTACGCCAGGGGTCACCAACGCGGTAGCCCGTAAGGACCAGATGAGTAGCCCGCCGGCCTGTTCTAAAAATAGCTCAAATAGCAGCACTTACCAGTGAGCTGCCTCTATTTTTTAAATGGTATTTATTTACTAGCAAGCTGGTCTCGCTTTGCCCGACATTTTTAATTCTAAGAGAGACAAAACTCAAATAGAATTTGAAAATCCAAGAAAATATTTTAAAGACTTGGTCTTCACTTGTTTAAATAAATTCATTCTTTTTTTTTAATTTTGCTTCTTATAACTTTCAGAAAGACAATTTTAGAGAAAAAAATACAACCTTAAAAATGATTTTAGGATTTTTAAACACATATACCTTTTTTACCTTTTAAATTCCTTCCCTTTCTTTCCTGACAATTTAAATCAATGTTCAAGTATTTTTTTATTATTATTATTGTAAAGAATAATACATACATTTTAATTTAATTCTTCATTTTAGCTTCTGTTTTTCCGACAAAGAATATTTGTGAAATATTTCTTCAAACTTATTATGATTAAAATTAAAAAATATATATTCTGGCAAATCTAGAAAATCTGTACAATCAAATTTAAATCTTATTTCAAAGACTTTTGAATTTTAAAAAACATTTTGTTCTGGAAAATCTAGAAAAAATAATCATTTGTCTTTGTTAGAAATATAGCTTGGTCCAATTTGTTATATATTCTAGCAAAGTGCAGATTGGATTTTAACCTATTTAAAACATGTCATCAAAATTCTAAAATTAATCTTAATCAGGAAAAATGACTAATGATGTTCCATCAATTCTTTTTCTAAGTTTTTCTCTTCTTTTTTTCGGTTGAATTTACAATTTTAAAGAGTCGAAATTGAAGATAAACTATGTTTCAAAATCTAATTGTCATTTTTTTTTGGTGTTTTCTCCTCTTTTAAACCGTTCAATTAAGTGTAAATATCATTAATTATTAATAATAACATAGAGTTAAAGGTAAATGGAGCAAATTGGCTATTTCTGGCAATTTATTGAAGTGTGTATCAAACTGGTAGCCCTTCGCATTAATCACTACCCAAGAAGTAGCTCTTGCTTTCAAAAAGGTTGGTGACCCCTGTACTACGCCTATACTGTATATACCTTTATATACATATATATATATATATACCTATACTGGCTCACCTGCACTGGCTTCCTGTGCACTTAAGATGTGACTTTAAGGATTTACTACTTACGTATAAAATACTACACGGTCTAGCTCCATCCTATCTTGCTTGCTTCAAACTAGACAGCCTAATAGCTAGAAATAGCATGTATCTAAAAACGGCTTCTTTAAAAAGAAGGGTTTTTAAGCCATTTTTAAAAGCATTCACAGTCTGTGGTGCCCTCAGGTGGTCAGGGAGAGCGTTCCACAGACTGAATAAAGTTTGATCATACTACGCCAGGGGTCACCAACGCGGTGCCCGCGGGGCACCAGGTAGCCCGTAAGGACCAGATGAGTAGCCCGCCGGCCTGTTCTAAAAATAGCTCAAATAGCAGCACTTACCAGTGAGCTGCCTCTATTTTTTAAATGGTATTTATTTACTAGCAAGCTGGTCTCGCTTTGCCCGACATTTTTAATTCTAAGGGAGACAAAACTCAAATAGAATTTGAAAATCCAAGAAAATATTTTAAAGACTTGGTCTTCACTTGTTTAAATAAATTCATTATTTTTTTTACTTTGCTTCTTATAACTTTCAGAAAGACAATTTTAGAGAAAAAATACAACCTTAAAAATGATTTTTAGGATTTTTAAACACATATACCTTTTTTACCTTTTAAATTCCTTCCTTTTCTTTCCTGACAATTTAAATCAATGTTCAAGTACATTTTTTTTTATTGTAAAGAATAATAAATACATTTTAATTTAATTCTTCATTTTAGCTTCTGTTTTTCCGTCAAAGAATATTTGTGAAATATTTCTTCAAACTTATTATGATTAAAATTTAAAAAAAAAATATTCTGGCAAATCTAGAAAATCTGTAGAATCAAATTTAAATCTTATTTCAAAGACTTTTGAATAAAAAAAAAAAAAAATTTTTATGGAAAATCTAGAAAAAATAATCATTTGTCTATGTTAGAAATATAGCTTGGTCCAATTTGTTATATATTCTAACAAAGTGTAGATTGGATTTTAACCTATTTAAAACATGTCATCAAAATTCTAAAATTAATCTTAATCAGGAAAAATTACTAATGATTAGGGATGTCCGATAATATCGGCCGATACTATAAAAATGGGACCCGTTTCCTCCCTGCTTGGCACTCAGCAACACGGGTTGGAGTTGGGGGTTAAATCACCAAAATGATTCCCGGGCGCGGCGCCGCTGCTGCCCACTGCTCCCCAAGGGGATGGGTCAAATGCAGAGGACACATTTCACCACATCTAGTGTGTGTGTGACAATCATTGGTACTTTAATCTTTAATCTTAATTAAATGCGTTAAAATGTAATATCGGAAATTATCGGTATCGTTTTTTTTATTATCTGTATCGTTTTTAAAAAAAAAAAAAAATATCTTAATTAAATCAACATAAAAAACACAAGATACACTTACAATTAGTGCACCAACCCAAACAACCTCCCTCCCCCCATTTCTTTCTGTTATTAATATTCTGCTTCCTACATTATATATCAATATATATCAATACAGTCTGCAAGGGATACAGTCCGTAAGCACACATGATTGTGCGTGCTGCTGCTCCACTAATAGTACTAACCTTTAACAGTTAATTTTACTCATTTTCATTCATTACTAGTTTCTATGTAACTGTTTTTATATTGTTTTACTTTCTTTTTTATTCAAGAAAATGTTTTTAATTTAGTTATCTTATTTTATTATTATTTTTAAAAAGTACCTTATCTTCACCATACCTGGTTGTCCAAATTAGGCATAATAATGTGTTAATTCCACGACTGCATATATCGGTTGATATCGGTATCGGTTGATATCGGTATCGGTAATTAAAGAGTTGGACAATATCGGAATATCGGATATCGGCAAAAAGCCATTATCGGACATCCCTACTAATGATGTTCCATAAATTCTTTTTTAAAGTTTTTCTCTTCTTTTTTTCGGTTGAATTTAGAATTTTAAAGAGTCGAAATTGAAGATAAACTATGTTTCAAAATCTAATTGTCATTTTTTTTTTCGTGTTTTCTCCTCTTTTAAACCGTTCAATTAAGTGTAAATATCATTAATTATTAACAATAACATAGAGTTAAAGGTAAATTGAGCAAATTGGCTATATCTGGCAATTTATTGAAGTGTGTATCAAACTGGTAGCCCTTCGGTTTTTAAGCCATTTTTAAAAGCATTCACAGTCTGTGGTGCCCTCAGGTGGTCAGGGAGAGCGTTCCACAGACCGAAGAAAGTTTGATCATACTACGCCTACACTGGCTCACCTGCACTGGCTTCCTGTGCACTTAAAGGTCTACTGAAATGACATTTTTTTTATTTAAACGGGGATAGCAGATCCATTCTATGTGTCATACTTGATCATTTCGCGATATCGCCATATTTTTGCTGAAAGGATTTAGTAGAGAACATCGACGATAAAGTTCGCAACTTTTGGTCGCTGATAAAAAAGAAAAAGCCTCGCCTGTATCGGAAGTAGCGTGACGTCGCAGGTTGAAAGGCTCCTCACATTTCTCCGTTGTTTACACCAGCAGCGAGAGCGATTCGGACCGAGAAAGCGACGATTACCCCATTAATTTGAGCCAGGATGAAAGATTCGTGGATGAGGAACGTGAGAGTGAAGGACTAGCGTGCAGTGCAGGACGCATCTTTTTTTCGCTCTGGCCGTAACTTAGGTACAAGCTGGCTCATTGGATTCCACACTCTCACCTTTTTCTTGATGAGCGACTACAAAGACTACTTTGGTACAAATAATGATCCAGAAACTTCTATTTTTGAACCTGAATATAAGGAGGATGACCTACAAGTTTTAGAAGCCGTGTGCTATAAACACTAAATATCATGTAGCAGTATTGTTAAGTGCTAAACAACATATACAAACATAATAAAACAATCACTTAGTGCACAATGTCTGCTCTCACTGGGATAAAGACTGATGGGATGTTTATATCTTCCCCTTTACATGAACTATTCATCATAATCCTCACAAAATATACTTTAAAAGTGGTTTTTTTTCGTGTTTTTTGATCATTTTAAGCATTCATGTTAATTAACGTTCACTATTCCCTTCAACAACAAGACTACTAATCATTTGGTACAAATAATGATCCAGTAATTTCCATTTTTGAACCTGAATATAAGGAGGATGACCTACAAGTTTTAGAAGCCGCGTGCTATAAACACTAAGCATCATGTAGCAGTATTGCTAAGTGTTAAACAACATATACAAACATAATAAAACAATCACTTACTGTACAATGTCTGCTCTCACTGGGATAACGACTGATGGGATGTTTATATCTTCCCCTTTTACATGAACTATTCATCATAATCCTCACAAAATATACTTTAAAAGTGGGTTTTTTTCGTGTTTTTTGATCATTTTAAGCATTCATGTTAATTAACGTTCACTATTCCCTTCAACAACAAGACTACTAATCATTTGGTACAAATAATGATCCAGTAATTTCCATTTTTGAACCTGAATATAAGGAGGATGACCTACAAGTTTTAGAAGCCGTGTGCTATAAACACTAAGTATCATGTAGCAGTATTGCTAAGTGTTCAACAACACATACAAACATAATAAAACAATCACTTACTGTACAATGTCTGCTCTCACTGGGATAAAGACTGGTGGGATGTTTATATCTTCCCCTTTACATGAACTATTCATCATAATCCTCACAAAATATATTTTAAAAGTGTTTTTTTTTTCGTGTTTTTTGATCATTTTAAGCATTCATGTTAATTAACGTTCACTATTCCCTTCAACAACAACAAGACTACTAATCATGTCAAACTTGATGAGAGACAACAGAGACTACTTTGGTACAAATAATGATCCAGTAACTTCTATTTTTGAACCTGAATATAAGGAGGATGAACTACACGTTTTAGAAGCCGTGTGCTATAAACACTAAATATCATGTAGCAGTATTGTTAAGTGCTAAACAACATATACAAACATAATAAAATAATCACTTAGTGCACAATGTCTGCTCTCACTGTGATAAAGACTGGTGGGATGTTTATATCTTCCCCTTAACATTAAATATTCATTATAATCCTCACAAAGGGTTAAAAACACGTTTTTCTTTTTGTGTCTTTCTGGCCATCTCCGGGTCTAACTTGGATGTCAAAGTGGACCAACTTGTGGGTTTATATCCACAACCTTTTACTATCCAGGTGAGAGGCATGATTTACAATCTATAATTAACTTTCACCATCTCAGAGGCAATGCAGCAGCTTAATATGTCAATATAGCAGCGTAAGCTAGTTAGCTCTCTGCTAAAATGAAAATAGTTAGCGCTAATAATCACAACATCGCTCAGAATTGGTTAATATTCCGGTCATGACAATGTAAATGGAGTATTGTTGGGCGTTTTTAAAGGAATAGTGTACTCCCACTATCCGCATTGTTAGCCGCCTCCTGCTGGCCGTATTTTACGAGTTAGAATGCATTAAAAAAAGAAAAAAAAATACTGTATGTTCCTGTCTTAAATAAGGATTAAAAACGATAGAGAAAATCCTAAAAGTTCCCCTTCAAGAGATCTGATCCCTGCATGGATTGAAGCTGCAAATCTGTGTCATTATCTACAAAGCAAGCGAATTAAAAGCCTCCGTGGTCACGAGCACCTGCTAGCTGGGATGGTAGCCTAGCGCCTCGCGACATGTTCCCCCCCCCCAAGTCGGGTTACGAGGCCGGGCGGTGGTCACGCTCTGCAAAGTTTCTAAACACGAGCTGCACTTCCTGCCTGCGTCTGCAGACCCCCCGCTGAGAGGGTCCTAATCTTGACGCATGGAGCAATGAAAGGGGGCGGGGGGGGGGCTGATTGCATGTGATTGACAGGCCATGCTGTTGCCACAGTAACTCCTTTTTGGCTTTCTATGGAAGTCCAATTCCTCATCAGAGAGAGATGACTCTAAAAGGGTCTATTATCATAAAGTGTGGGGGGAGGGGGGAGGGGGGAGGGGGGGGGGGGGGTGGGGGGGGGTGAGGGGGGGCGTCGACTCACCTGCCAATCGATGAGTCCGACTCAACGTTTACATTTTATCATCAACACACTTCCTTTTCATATTGTTGCTATTGTGATACACATTGACTAACTGTATTGTACGGAATGTAGAGCACACCAGTAGATAAGCCGCACTCACTGAATCAAAACAAAACCCATCTTTCCATGTATTAGTCGCACCAGACTATAAGCCGCACACACAGAACTTCATGGGAAAAAAAACATATTTTCCATATATTAGGTGCACCAGACTATAAGCCGCACACACAGAATTTTATGAAAAAAAACATATTTTCCATATATTAGGTGCACCAGACTATAAGCCGCACTCACAGAATTTTATGAAAAAAACCCAACATATTTTCCATATATTAGGTGCACCAGACTATAAGCCGCACACACAGAATTTTATGAAAAAAAACATATTTTCCATATATTAGGTGCACCAGACTATAAGCCGCACTCACAGAATTTTATGAAAAAAACCCAACATATTTTCCATATATTAGGTGCACCCGACTATAAGCGGCACTCACAGAACTTTAGAAAAAAAAACCAACATATTTTCCATATATTAGTCGCACCTGACTATAAGCCGCACACACAGAACTTCATGGGAAAAAAACATATTTTCCATATATTAGGTGCACCAGACTATAAGCCGCACTCACAGAATTTTATGAAAAAAACCCAACATATTTTCCATATATTAGGTGCACCAGACTATAAGCCGCACACACAGAATTTTATGAAAAAAAACATATTTTCCATATATTAGGTGCACCAGACTATAAGCCGCACACACAGAATTTTATGAAAAAAAACATATTTTCCATATATTAGGTGCACCAGACTATAAGCCGCACTCACAGAATTTTATGAAAAAAACCCAACATATTTTCCATATATTAGGTGCACCCGACTATAAGCGGCACTCACAGAACTTTAGGAAAAAAACCCAACATATTTTCCATATATTAGTCGCACCTGACTATAAGCCGCACACACAGAACTTCATGGGAAAAAAACATATTTTCCATATATTAGGTGCACCAGACTATAAGCCGCACTCACAGAATTTTATGAAAAAAACCCAACATATTTTCCATATATTAGGTGCACCAGACTATAAGCCGCACACACAGAATTTTATGAAAAAAAACATATTTTCCATATATTAGGTGCACCAGACTATAAGCCGCACACACAGAATTTTATGAAAAAAAACATATTTTCCATATATTAGGTGCACCAGACTATAAGCCGCACTCACAGAATTTTATGAAAAAAACCCAACATATTTTCCATATATTAGGTGCACCCGACTATAAGCCGCACTCACAGAACTTTAGGAAAAAACAACAACATATGTTCCATATATTAGGTGCACCAGACTATAAGCCGCACTCACAGAATTTTATGAAAAAAACCCAACATATTTTCCATATATTAGGTGCACCAGACTATAAGCCGCACACACATAATTTTATGAAAAAAAAACATATTTTCCATATATTAGGTGCACCTGACTATAAGCCGCACACACAGAATTTTATGAAAAAAAACATATTTTCCATATATTAGGTGCACCAGACTATAAGCCGCACTCACAGAATTTTATGAAAAAAACCCAACATATTTTCCATATATTAGGTGCACCCGACTATAAGCCGCACTCGCAGAACTTTAGGAAAAAAAAACAACATATGTTCCATATATTAGGTGCACCAGACTATAAGCCGCACTCACAGAATTTTATGAAAAAAACCCAACATATTTTCCATATATTAGGTGCACCAGACTATAAGCCGCACTCACAGAACTTTAGAAAAAAAAACCAACATATTTTCCATATATTAGGTGCACCAGACTATAAGCCGCACTTACTGAATTTTATGGGGAAAAAAACATATTTTCCATATATTAGGTGCACCAGACTATAAGCCGCACTCACTGAATTTTATGGGGAAAAAAAACATATTTTCCATATATTAGGTGCACCAGACTATAAGCCGCACTCACTGAATTTTATGGGGAAAAAAAACATATTTTCCATATATTAGGTGCACCAGACTATAACCCGTACTCACAGAACTTTATGGGGAAAAAAACATATTTTCCATATATTAGGTGCACCAGACTATAAGCCTCACACACAGAACTTTAGGAAAAAATATATACATATTTTCCATATATTAGTCGCACCTGACTATAAGCCGCACTCACTGAACTTTAGGGGGAAAAAAATACATATTTTCCATATATTAGGTGCACCTGACTATAAGCCGCACACACAGAAATTTATTGGAAAAACATACATATTTTCCATATATTAGGTGCACCTGACTATAAGCCGCACACACGGAAATGTATGGGGAAAAAAACATATTTTCCATATATTAGATGCACCAGACTATAAGCTGCACTCGCCGAATTAAAAAACAACCACATTTTCCATATATTAGTCACACCTGACTATAAACTGCACTCACAGAACTTTAAAAACAAACAAACATATTTTCCATATATTAGGTGCACCAGACTATAAGCCGCACTCACTGAATTTTATGGGGAAAAAAAACATATTTTCTATATATTAGGTGCACCTGACTATAAGCCGCACACACAGAACTTTATGGGAAAAATATACATATTTTCCATATATTAGGTGCACCTGACTATAAGCCGCACACACGGAAATGTATGGGGAAAAAAACATATTTTCCATATATTAGTCGCACCTGACTATAAGCCGCACTCACAGAAATTTATGGGAAAAATATACATATTTTCCATATATTAGGTGCACCTGACTATAAGCCGCACACACGGAAATGTATGGGGAAAAAAACATATTTTCCATATATTAGTCGCACCTGACTATAAGCCGCACTCACAGAACTTTATGGGAAAAAAAAACATATTTTCCATATATTAGTCGCACCAAACTATAAGCCGCACACACAGAATTTCATGAAAAAAAAAAAAAAATGTTGTCCTATATATTAGCACCCACTGGAAAAAAAATAAAAACATTCCATATACACTCACTTTGACTGAGAAAAAGGCCGATACAAATAAAAATGAATTGACTTCTAAATATGTCAAAATGCCAAATATCAGCGCTGGTAATCAGTGGATCCCTCATCAGTACAGCTAGTGAGTGTGCCAAACACTCACTTTGACTGGAAAATAGGCAAATACAGATAAAAATGAGTCAACACCAAAATGCCAATTATCAGCGCTGGTAATGGGTGGATCTCTCATCAGTACAGTTAGTGAGTGTTAAAAACAATATTAAAAAAAAATATTAAAAACAATATTAAAAACGATATTAAAAACAATATTGAAAACAATATTATGCTACACCAATGACTGAATAAAAACAAATAATAAATGAATGGAAAACCAATACAGAAACAATATAAAAAATAAATATGATTAAAAACGATTTTAAAGGGTAAAACCAATTAAAACAGTAAAATAGATATCAAAATTTATTTAAAAAAAACACAGAGGACAACAGAGGACAGAAGACCACACAACTCACGTAGTGTTAAAAGCCAAAGAATAAAAGTGGGTCTTAAGACGAGACTTAAATGCCAAATATCGGCGCTGGTAATCGGTGGGTCTCTTATCAGTACAGCTAGTGAGTGTGCCAAACACTCACTTTGACTGGAAAATAGGCCGATACAGATAAAAATGAGTCATCACTTTGACTGTGACCTAATGATGGATCCAAAATGCTAAATACCGGTGGATCTCTCATCAGTACAGCTAGTGAGTGTGGCAAGCACTCATTTTGACTGGAAACTAGGATGATACAGATAAAAATTAGTCAACACCTAAATGCGTCAAAATGCCAAATATCACCGCTGGTAATCGGTGGATCTCTCATCAATACAGCTAGTGAGTGTGCCAAACACTCATTTTGACTGGAAAACAGGCAGATACAGATAAAAATGAGTCAACACCAAAATGCCAAATATCAGCGCTGGTAATCGGTGGATCTCTCATCAGTACAGCTAGTGAGTGTGCCAAACACTCACTTTGACTGGAAAACAGGCCGATTCAGAAAAAAATTAGTCATCACTTTGACTGTGACCTAATGATGGATCCAAAAAGCCAAATATCGGTGGCTCTCTCATCAGTACAGCTAGTGAGTGTGCCAAACACTCACTTTGACTGGAAAATAGGCGGACACAAATAAAAATAAGTTGACACCTAAATACGTCAAAATGCCAAATATCGGCGCTGGTAATCGGTGGATCTCTCATCAGTACAGCTAGTGAGTGTGCCAAACACTCACTTTGACTGGAAAATAGGCTGATACAGATAAAAATTAGTCATCACTTTGACTGTGACATAATGATGAATCCAAAAAGCCAAATATTGGTGAATCGCTCATCAGTACAGCTAGTGAGTGTGCCAAACACTCATTTTGACTGGAAAAAAGGCAGACACATATAAAAATGAGTGGACAACTAAATACGTCAAAATGCCAAATATCGGCGCTGGTAATCGGTGGATCTCTCATCGGTACAGCTAGTGAGTGTGCCAAACACTCATTTTGACTGGAAAATAGGCAGATACAGATACAAATTAGTCATCACTTTGACTGTGACCTAATGATGAATCCAAAATGCCAAATATCGGTGAATCTCTCATCAGTACAGCTAGTGAGTGTGCCAAACACTCACTTTGACTGGAAACTAGGCAGACACAAATAACAATTAGTCATCATTTTGACCGTGACCTTATGATGAATCCAAAATGCCAAATATCGGTGGATCTCTCATCAGTACAGCTAGTGAGTGTGCCAAACACTCACTTTGACTGGAAAATAGGCAGACACAAATAAAAATTAGTCATCATTTTGACCGTGACCTTATGATGAATCCAAAATGCCAAATATCGGTGGATCTCTCATCAGTACAGCTAGTGAGTGTGCCAAACACTCACTTTGACTGGAAAATAGGCAGACACAAATAAAAATTAGTCATCATTTTGACCGTGACCTTATGATGAATCCAAAATGCCAAATATCGGTGGATCTCTCATCAGTACAGCTAGTGAGTGTGCCAAACACTCACTTTGACTGGAAAATAGGCAGACACAAATAAAAATGAGTCATCACTTTGAATGTGACCTAATGATGAATCCAAAAAAAGCCAAATATTTGCTGACGATCATGTCAGTTTGTGTTTGACCTTCAACCACAAACGTAGAAACATTTGCTGTGTTGGCTGCAATAATTTGAGATGATTATGAACAACGCCGACCTCCCGCTGTGTGCGTTTCTGCTGAGCGAGAAGCCAAGATGGTGGCCTGTTTAAGTCAAAGAGGATCTCTGGCGTGGTCGGCGAGCACACGCGCTTCCCCGCCGCGACATGGCCAACAACGCCATGATGCGCAAACAGACCAGGAAGCAGGAAGTCCCCGAAGGACGGCGGCGTGGGCGTCAGTGTGGCGTAGCATCAGTGTGTCAGAGGCAGCGGGGGCCGTGGCACCCATGCGGGCTTCCCATCAGCGGCGCCGTGGTAGTGAGCGGCCCGGACAGCGCCGCCGCGCCCTCCCACCTCGCTCCCTGTAATTAAAGCGGAGAAAGGTTAAAGTTTGACGGCGAGAGGAGGCGACGAATCCTTTCTCCCCGGCGAGGACACACGGAGGGGACCTCGTCAAAGCCGCCGGGCCCCTCCTGGGAACGTGGGCGCTCCTCCGGGATGGCGAGCGAGGTGTCGGCCGCCGCCAGGACGGGACGATGGCGTGATTCGAGTGAAGAGGAGTCAGCAGTGATGAAGAACGTCAGCTTAAACGGGGAACTGGACTTTTTTTTTTGGAAATGTTTTTCTATCCTTCACAATTGTTATTAAAAACATGTTGTTGTTTTTTTGCGTTCTAATTTGTAAAAACCAGCTGGTTCTCAGCGGCGAGCAAACTGGGACTAATCCTTTCTTTTGTATGTCAAGTTATCATTACATACATATATTGTCACATTTCAAACAGATTTTACTATAACAATCTACAAGGTTAATACAGTATGCTTGTCTTTCTTCCCCTCCATGTATCTGCTTTATTTTGTATGTCAAGTTATCATTACATATATGTATTGTCACATTTCAAACAGTTTTTACTATAACAATCTACAAGGTCAATACAGTTCATTTTGATTTTTTTGTATTACTATAACAATCTACAAGGTTAATACAGTTCGCTTCTCTTTCTTCTCCTCCATGTATCCGCTTTATTTTGTAAGTCAAGTTATCATTACATATATGTATTGTCACATTTGAAACATTTTTTACTATAACAATCTACAAGGTTAATACAGTTTGCTTCTCTTTCTTCCCCTCCATGTATCTGCTTTCTCTTGTATGTCAAGTTATCATTACATATATGTATTGTCACATTTCAAACATTTTTTTTACTATAACAATCTACAAGGTTAATGCAGTTCGCTTTTCTTTCTTCCCCTCCATGTATCTGCTTTCTTTTGTATGTCAAATTATCATTACATATACTGTATGTATTGTCACATTTGAAACAACTTATTTTACTATAACAATCTACAAGGTTAATACAGTTCATTTTTATTTTTTTGTATTACTATAACAATCTACAAGGTTAATACAGTTTGCTTCTCTTTCTTCCCCTCCATGTATCCGCTTTATTTTGTATGTCAAGTTATCATTACATATATGTATTGTCACATTTCGAAATGTTTTTTTACTATAACAATCTACAAGGTTAATGCAGTTCGCTTCTCTTTCTTCCCCTCCATGTATCTGCTTTATTTTGTATGTCAAGTTATCATTACATATATGTATTGTCACATTTCGAACATTTTTTTTACTATAACAATCTACAAGGTTAATGCAGTTCGCTTGTCTTTCTTCCCCTCCATGTATCCGCTTTCTTTTGTATGTCAAGTTATCATTACATATATGTATTGTCACATTTCGAACTTTATTTTTACTATAACAATCTATAAGGTTAATGCAGTTCGCTTGTCTTTCTTCCCCTCCATGTATCTGCTTTATTTTGTATGTCAAGTTATCATTACATATACTGTATGTATTGTCACATTTGAAACAACTTATTTTACTATAACAATCTACAAGGTTAATACAGTTCATTTTTATTTTTTTGTATTACTATAACAATCTACAAGGTTAATACAGTTTGCTTCTCTTTCTTCACCTCCATGTATCCGCTTTATTTTGTATGTCAAGTTATCATTACATATATGTATTGTCACATTTCAAACATTTTTTACTATAACAATCTACAAGGTTAATACAGTTTGATTCTCTTTCTTCCCCTCCATGTATCCGCTTTATTGTGTATGTCAAGTTATCATTACATATATGTATTGTCACATTTCAAACATTTCGAAACAACTTATTTTACTATAACAATCTACAAGGTTAATACAGTTCATTTTGATTGTTTTGTATTACTATAACAATCTACAAGGTTAATGCAGTTCGCTTGTCTTTCTTCCCCTCCATGTATCTGCTTTATTTTGTATGTCAAGTTATCATTACATATATGTATTGTCACATTTCGAACATTTTTTTTACTATAACAATCTACAAGGTTAATGCAGTTCACTTGTCTTTCTTCCCCACCATGTATCTGCTTTCTTTTGTATGTCAAGTTATCATTACATATACTGTATGTATTGTCACATTTGAAACAACTTATTTTACTATAACAATCTACAAGGTTAATACAGTTCATTTTTATTTTTTTGTATTACTATAACAATCTACAAGGTTAATACAGTTTGCTTCTCTTTCTTCACCTCCATGTATCCGCTTTATTTTGTATGTCAAGTTATCATTACATATATGTATTGTCACATTTCAAACATTTTTTACTATAACAATCTACAAGGTGAATACAGTTTGATTCTCTTTCTTCCCCTCCATGTATCCGCTTTATTGTGTATGTCAAGTTATCATTACATACATGTATTGTCACATTTCAAACATTTCGAAACAACTTATTTTACTATAACAATATACAAGGTTAATACAGTTCATTTGGATTTTTTTGTATTACTATAACAATCTACAAGGTTAATACAGCTTGCTTCTCTTTCTTCCCCTCCATGTATCTGCTTTCTCTTGTATGTCAAGTTATCATTACATACATGTATTGTCACATTTCGAACATTTTTTTACTATAACAATCTACAAGGTTAATACAGTTTGCTTCTCTTTCTTCCCCTCCATGTATCCGCTTTATTTTGTATGTCAAGTTATCATTACATATATGTATTGTCACATTTCGAACATTTTTTTTACTATAACAATCTACAAGGTTAATGCAGTTCGCTTGTCTTTCTTCCCCTCCATGTATCCGCTTTATTTTGTATGTCAAGTTATCATTACATACATGTATTGTCACATTTCAAACATTTTGAAACAACTTGTTTTACTATAACAATCTACAAGGTTAATACAGTTCATTTGTATTTTTTTGTATTACTATAACAATCTACAAGGTTAATACAGTTTCCTTATCTTTATTCCCCTCCATGTGTCTGCTTTCTTTTGTATGTCAAGTTATCGTTGCATATATGTATTGTCACATCTGAAAAAATTGTAAAAAAAAAAGTTTTACAATAACCATCTACAAGGTTAATGCTGTTCGCTTTTCTTTCTTCCCCTCCATGTATCTGAGTTATTTTGGATGTCAAGTTATCATTACATATATGTATTGTCACATTTCAAACATTTTGAAACATTTTTTTACTATAACAATCTACAAGGTTAATGCAGTTTGATTGTCTTTTTTCCCCTCCATCTATCTGCTTTATTTTGTATTTCAAGTCATTACATACATGTATTGCCGCATTTGAAACATTTGGAAAAATACACCTTTTTTTTACTATAACAATCTACAAGGTTAATACCGTTTGCTTCTCTTTCTTCTCCTCCATTTATCTGATTTCTTTTGTATTTCAAGTCATTACATACATGTATTGCCGCATTTGAAACATTTTGAAAAAAACACTTTTTTTTTTACTATAACAATCTACAAGGTTAATACAGTTTGCTTCTCTTTCTTCTCCTCCATTTATCTGATTTATTTTATATTTAAAGTCATTACATACATGTATTGCCGCCTTTGAAACATTTTGAAACCTTCTTTTACTATAACAATCTACAAGGTTAATACAGTTCGCTTCTCTTTCTTCTCCTCCATCTATCTGCTTTATTTTGTATTTCAAGTCATTACATACATGTATTGCCGCATTTGAAACATTTTGAAAAAAACACATTTTTTTACTATAACAATCTACAAGGTTAATACCGTTTGCTTCTCTTTCTTCTCCTCCATCTATGTGCTTTATTTTGTATTTCAAGTCATTACATACATGTATTGCCGCATTTGAAACATTTTGAAAAATACACATTTATTACTATAACAATCTACAAGGTTAATACAGTTCGCTTCTCTTTCTTCTCCTCCATTTATCTGATTTATTTTGTTATTAAAGTCATTACATACATGTATTGTCGCTTTTGAAACATTTTGAAACCTTTTTTTACTATAACAATCTACAAGGTGAATACAGTTCGCTTCTCTTTCTTCTCCTCCGTCTATCTGCTTTATTTCGTATTTCAAGTCATTACATACATGTATTGCCGCATTTGAAACATTTTGAAAAAAACACATTTTTTTTACTATAACAATCTACAAGGTTAATACAGTTCGCTTCTCTTTCTTCTCCTCCATTTATCTGATTTCTTTTGTATTTAAAGTCATTACATACATGTATTGCCGCCTTTGAAACATTTTGAAAAAAACACTTTTTTTTTACTATAACAATCTACAAGGTTAATACAGTTCGCTTCTCTTTCTTCTCCTCCATCTATCTGATTTATTTTGTATTTAAAGTCATTACATACATGTATTGCCGCATTTGAAACATTTTGAAACCTTTTTTACTATAACAATCTACAAGGTTAATACAGTTCGCTTCTCTTTCTTCTCCTCCATCTATCTGCTTTATTTTGTATTTCAAGTCATTACATACATGTATTGCCGCATTTGAAACATTTAGAAAAAAACACATTTTTTTTACTATAACAATCTACAAGGTTAATACAGTTTGCTTCTCTTTCTTCTCCTCCATCTATTTGCTTTATTTTGTATTTCAAGTCATTACATACATGTATTGCCGCATTTGAAACATTTTGAAAAAAACACTTTTTTTTTACTATAACAATCTACAAGGTTAATAAAGTTCGCTTCTCTTTCTTCTCCTCCATTTATCTGATTTATTTTGTATTTAGAGTCATTACATACATGTATTGCCGCCTTTGAAACATTTTGAAACCTTCTTTTACTATAACAATCTACAAGGTTAATACAGTTTGCTTCTCTTTCTTCTCCTCCATCTATCTGCTTTATTTTGTATTTCAAGTCATTACATACATGTATTGCCGCATTTGAAACATTTTGAAAAATACACTTTTTTTAAACTATAACAATCTACAAGGTGAATACAGTTCGCTTCTCTTTCTTCTCCTCCATTTATCTGATTTCTTTTGTATTCAAAGTCATTACATACATGTATTGCCGCCTTTGAAACATTTTGAAACCTTCTTTTACTATAACAATCTACAAGGTTAATACAGTTCGCTTCTCTTTCTTCTCCTCCATCTATCTGCTTTATTTTGTATTTGAAGTCATTACATACATGTATTGCCGCATTTGAAACATTTTGAAAAATACACATTTTTTTTACTATAACAATCTACAAGGTTAATACAGTTCGCTTCTCTTTCTTCTCCTCCATTTATCTGATTTCTTTTGTATTTAAAGTCATTACATACATGTATTGCCGCATTTGAAACATTTTGAAACCTTTTTTACTATAACAATCTACAAGGTTAATACTGTTCGCTTCTCTTTATTCTCCTCCATCTATCTGCTTTATTTTGTATTTCAAGTCATTACATACATGTATTGCCGCATTTGAAACATTTTGAAAAAAACACTTTTTTTTTTACTATAACAATCTACAAGGTTAATACAGTTTTCTTCTCTTTCTTCTCCTCTATTTATCTGATTTATTTTGTATTTAAAGTCATTGCATACATGTATTGCCGCCTTTGAAACATTTTGAAACCTTTTTTACTATAACAATCTACAAGGTTAATACAGTTCGCTTCTCTTTCTTCCCCTCCATATATCTGCTTTATTTTGTATTTCAAGTCATTACATACATGTATTGCCGTATTTGAAACATTTTGAAAAATACACAATTTTTTTTACTATAACAATCTACAAGGTTAATACAGTTCGCTTCTCTTTCTTCCCCTCCATCTATCTGCTTTATTTTGTATTTAAAGTCATTACATACATGTATTGCCGCATTTGAAACATTTTGAAACCTTTTTTTACTATAACAATCTACAAAGTTAATACAGTTCGATTCTCTTTCTTCTCCTCCATCTATCTGCTTTATTTTGTATTTCAAGTCATTACATACATGTATTGCCGCATTTGAAACATTTTGAAAAATACACATTTATTTTACTATAACAATCTACAAGGTGAATACAGTTCGCTTCTCTTTCTTCTCCTCCATTTATCTGATTTCTTTTGTATTTAAAGTCATTACATACATGTATTGCCGCATTTGAAACATTTTGAAACCTTTTTTACTATAACAATCTACAAGGTTAATACACTTCGCTTCTCTTTCTCCTCCTCCATCTATCTGCTTTATTTTGTATTTCAAGTCATTACATACATGTATTGCCGCATTTGAAACATTTTGAAAAATACACATTTTTTTACTATAACAATCTACAAGGTGAATACAGTTCGCTTCTCTTTCTTCCCCTCCATCTATCTGCTTTATTTTGTATTTCAAGTCATTACATACATGTATTGCCGCATTTGAAACATTTTGAAAAAAACACATTTTTTTACTATAACAATCTACAAGGTTAATACAGTTCGCTTCTCTTTCTTCTCCTCCATCTATCTGCTTTATTTTGTATTTCAAGTCATTACATACATATATTGCCGCATTTG